>NW_026623292.1:1410093-1450470 GCF_030028575.1 Malurus melanocephalus
GGGCTGGGATGGGGCCGGGGCCGGGGCTGGGATGGGGCTGGGGCTGGGGCTGGGCGGGCCGCAGGGCGGGGCCCCAGTGGCGCCCGCTGTTAACTTGCCCCAAGAGTGAAGAAAAGCCGTATGCTCCCTTCTCGCGCTGCATCCTGCCATCGCGGCTCCGTGCTCAGCCCGGTCTCGTCCCCGTTCAGGCCCCGGAACATGGGTCCCTGGGAGAAGTGGAGAGACGAAACGTCCCAAGCAGAGACAGTGGCAATCGCACTCTGCTCCGCACTGGCGCGGCCTCACCTTGAATCCTGAGTGCCGTTTTGGGAACCTCAGTATAAGAATATAAAGCTGTTAGAGAGTGTGTGTCTTCACTAAGGGCAAAAGTGGGGCTAAAGCCCCCCCCCAAATTACACTCTTTCCCCACTCTTAATGTTTCTGTTGCACTAACTTCAGTTTCCCTGTGTAAAAGTTTCACAGCTGCCTCTGCGCAAGGATATTCAATACATATAAATAGCTAAAGGGAGGGTGCCAAGAGGATGGAGACAAACTCTCCTCGGTGGTGCTGAACAATAAGACGAGGTAATGGGGAGAAACTGGTGCACAGGATGTTCCACCTGAATACAAGGAAGAACTTCTTAACTGTGCAGGTGACSTAGCACTGGAACAGATTGYCCAGAGAGGTTGTGGAGTTTCCCTCACAGGAGGCATTCCAGAGCCATATGGATGCAATCCTGTGTAATGTGTTCTGAGATTACCCTCCTTGAGCAGGGAGGTTGTACCAGATGACTCACTGTGTTCCCTTCCAACCTTCACCCATTTTATTATATTCCCACTCATTCCTTAGGCAGCTGAAGTTACACAGGTGTCCTTTCTCCTTGTACAGACACGATCTGAGCATGCAAATCTCTTCAGACTCCAGTCCCCTTCCCTCCACCGGCCATGGCACACAGGTRACTGTATGGCACCCTAGCCCAGGGAGCAGGTGGGTGCTGCTGGGCCAGGGGGGTGCTGTGCCAGAGAAGCTTGGAGAACTGAGCCTGAAGAATTTGTTTGTGGTCATTAGCAAAAATAGGGTTATTTTAATTCACCTAGTCATGCTTCCAAACAACAAGATGTAGGTCTGGGAAATGGCAGAAGAAATAATAGCTGTACATCTTGCTCATAGGGTGGAATATTGGTTGGGTTTCAGCTAAATCTAATACAATAGTGCATCTCCTCTCTCTAGCTCAGATTATTGAGCAAAGGCATAACAACTTAACCAACCTGTACTATTGCCAAGGTAAGTATTTTAAAGTCATCTTTCAGTGCTGCTCCCTCAGCCTCTGATGCTGGTTTAAAAAATATACAAGTTTGGAATAATTCTGCTTACTTCTTTGTCCTTGCAATGMATTTGGCTCACATTTTCTCTAGACTGGAAACATCTTTTTTTAAAACAAATCATAATATCCCCATTCAGGACCCTGCATTTTAAGAAAAATACCATCATGATTTACAGTCAAGCATTAAAAAATTGCTCTGTTAGAGYTCCTACAGCCTAAGGATGTATGTTRYATGTGAATGCCCAYAAAACCTGAGCCATAGCTTACTGCTATTCTTGGCTGCACTCTAAAGAAGGGGGAAAGCAGGATGCCAGCTGGCAACTCTGGTAGTTGGAAGAGAAGTAATACTAAATTAGTTCATCACCTCTCCCTCAAAATAAAAGAAGAAATTAGGAGAAAAGGTGGCCCTCAGAAAATACAGGGCACTCAACTCTGTTTGCAATGGGGATATTGGGATGATTACTAAGAGATWACAAGCAGGGAAATTGGGGCTGAGAAAAAAAAAAAAAAAGTAGAATCCGAGAGAAGTAAGGAACTAGAGAGGATGATGAGAAATGATGAGAAATTAGGGCCAAAGATGGTAGGGTGATGGTGGGAGAGTCATAGATGGAAGAGATTACTGGCTTGCATTGCAGAAAGAGCCAGCTCTGAAAGCACCACTCAAAGTTTTAGGTGGCTTTCTGCCCCTCTATTCTGTGTTCTTCAAGGCTTTTTGCCACAACCTGCCATTCAACTCACCTGATTTTGTGTTTGTGCTCAAAATCAGGTCATTGATCTCACTGATCTCAATGCATATCTGCCTGCTGACCTGTGTCATGAATTCATGCACCCTCCCACTTCACAGCCCCTCACATCCACTACCAAGTYCATATGGCAGGGAATGAGTAACACAGAGATATGAGAGTCAGAGTAGAGAGATACAATGGASTATTTACTGACATTAACCTAAAAAGCAGACACCAATTAGTCCCTGCTGAGCATGATACTCCTCTTTTATATGGAAGAGTGTTCCAGCCGGGGAAAATGAGGTCTGAAGGYTGTTGGAGTGGCACCAAGAATGAATGTGGCAGATGGGCAGTAGTAATGATCTCTTGCTTAAGAAGAAGAAACTATATTCCTAGAGAAAAAAATAAATAAGGAGTGCTGAAGAGAAGTGACATAGGAAGAATTTATTTTTATTATTATCAGTCATGATATATGAATAAATATGAATTTATTAATATGAATTTATACAAATATGAATTTACAGGATTCTCTTCATTTAGTGGTGTTCAATAATTTGTGTGAATAATTAATGAGTGAGAATGTCTCTGCAGTGCTCTAAGAAAAAAGCTAAGGCAAGGTCAGAGAGAAAGTATCTTTGTTAAGCTCTCTGATGGTATTGGGGAGCAAAAACCAGCTCAACTTACACACACAAGGGTTTTTTTCACACTGCAAAATCTGTCTATTTAATCTGTCAGTTGGTCTGATGAAAGATAAAACTCACTACAAACTCACTTTCTCACTACAAACTTGGCCTTGTGAGTAAGGAAGATAAGCAAAAGKGACTGAAATGCCATACCTGAATTGTATCACTGAGGGAAAAAAATTACCAAAAGGTATCTAATTACCCAATTCAGTTTATAAATGCTTTAAAAAATAATAATTATGTATTAGATATTAATAATTATGTATTTTTATTACTTTATCATGATGAATAGTTAATGAATAGTATGTAGAATTTTATGCTACACGGTCTGCTAGTCTCTGATCAACTTAAAACATGAAGAGTTACAATCAGATGCAAGATTCTCTTCTTTTATTAATGATTCTAAATCTTTAAATCCTTTTCTTCACTAAAATTTATTTAGCCATTGTAACTTTCATATCTTTAGAATTCAGTTCCATTTACTATGTCCAGAAAATAGATGAAATCCAGAGAAAGTCAATCTTAATAAACTATGGATGTTAAATAAGTTGTTAAGACAATTTTTAAGAATCAGCATCTGATACTTCTGCAAGTGTGTTCAAAGGTCATAAGAGCAGTTAGTGTGTGCCAGGAAAGGAATCCAACATTCTAACAACTCATCAGATCAAGACATAAATTAGATCAACTTAATTAAAAAGACCAGTCCTAATCAGATGCATTTGTATCATTCCCCCTGGTTTTGTTCTKTCACAAAGTTAACCATTAATTAAATTGGAAAGGCAATAAGATTCTGTGCTGATAGATTTGTGTAAATGCTGCCCTGTATGTAGACTCGTTAAGGGTTTTTTCAAAGGCAAAGACACTTTCTTTGATGTTTACATGCCCTTTCATACAAGCTGCAGTGTCAGCACTTGGCTGTGATAGATTGCAACGTGGAGTAAGCAGGAAGAAACTGCTTTGCTGCCATGTGTTGTACATATGGTATCATCAGATTTCTTGGGGCAATGACCCTTTTCTGTTGCTGGCAGATAACACTTTTTTCCTTCCTGTTATCTTTTAAGAAAATGGCTTAGTTTGGTAACTGCCTTCCACTCTTACTGCATCTTCCCCTTCAAATTTCTTAATGTRTAAAAATATTAACAAAAATTCTCAAAATCAACTTTCATGGATGACCAAAATATTATTACCTTCCCCCATTCCTTTCCTATTCAGCTCTCATTGTTTAACATTGCAGTGTGTTCAACCTACTTTAAGCAGGAGCTTAAAATATTTTGCAATTCTTGTTGATAACCACAATAACACCCAAGGAAAATAGAAATAAAAAAATCATCAAGGACAAAAGTGTACAAAATTAAGTAAGCTGCATTTTAAGCAGTTTAGGAAGTGGTGTGATACTCTGCAAATTTTGTAGTTTCTTCTAATTTGAATAAATTATTTCTTCATCAATAGGACACTTCAAAATTAATTTAATAGTTTATCTGTGAACAATTTTAAGTTATTTAACATTAGTCAAAATATTTGTGTCATTCTCTTAAGAAAGTTCAACTTTCATGCCCTAAATAAATAATTATCTGTATATGTAGGCGTGCACAGAATTCAATAGTTTACTACAATAAAAAAGCAGAATGAATAATTTCTAGGAGCACAAAGAGAATTTTCTTTCTATCTTTTTTTTCTATATTTGTGTGTCAAGTCCTTTTTTTTCTGTAAAGCTTTCTAAATATGGAGCTCCAGAACATGGGCCTGTGTCATCTAAAATTTTCCAAAGACCGTACCTGGCATGATTATAATAAAGAGGTTATGGGTGACAGACAGCCAACATGGCTTTGCTAATTTGTCACACTTGACAAATTTGGTGACCTTCTACAATGGGCTTAGAGTGTTGGTGGATGAGGAAGTGCATAGATGTCATACACCTGGACTTGTGCAAAACATTTGTAACTGTTCCATGTGACATCCTTGTCTCTAAACCAGTGCTTCACAASATGCTCAGCATGACCTGGCAATGTGTGCTCGCAGCCCAGGAAGCCAAATGTGTCCTGGGCTGCACAAAAGCAGSGTGGGCAGCAGGGTGAGGAAGGGGATTCTGCCCCTCTACTCCACTCTTGTTAGACCCCACCTGTAGTGCTGTGTCCAGCRCTGGGGCCCCCAGCAAAAGGACATGGACCTGCCGCAGAGAGTCCAGAGGAAGGCCAGGAGGATGATGAGAGGACTGGAGCACCTCTCCAGTGAAGACAGGCTGAGAGACCTGGGGCTGTTAAGCCTGGASAAGAGAAGRCTCTTAGGAAGACCCAATTACAGCTTTCCAGTACCTAAAGGTGCTAATAAGAGAGCTGGAGAGGGATTTCTTACAAGGGCATGTAATTGATAAGACAAGGGAGAATGGACCTAATCTGAAACAAGGTAGGTTTAGGTTAGACATAGGAAAGAAAAAACTCACTATGCAGATGGAGAACACCAGAACAAGTTGCTGGTTTTTGCTTGCTKGTTTGTTTATATGTAACTACACTTAAGTTCAAAAGTCCTTAATGTGACCTGCTGTTGTGTGCCATAGCATCAAGTTGTTGTTTTTTTTTTCAGTCCCAACACTCACATTAGGGTTTTTTAACTTCTACAATACCTTCTTTTCCTCTAATAGAATAAATATTTACTAGCAGTAATCATGCACARTTGTTATTTGTCATTATGCCTTGAAAGCTCAATTTTTAAGATTAAATGTATCAATTGATCTGGAAGTAGTTATCTATTTTTAACCTTTTCCATTTCACAGTAATAGTGCAGATTTGACAAGTGAATTTATACTACTTGTACTAAGTACATTATCCTATTCACTTTTTTTGAAGATCCTTAAAAGGAATGTGTTAGCTAGGAAATCTTCAGACCATAAACAGAAAAACACTGCTTTTGTTTTAGGGTGGSGTTTTTTTTCCATTGGTCTAAAAATTTTATGCATGTTATGTATTTATTATTTCCAAGTGAAAAAAAAAAAGAAACAAAAAAAACCCCAAAACGTACCTGCATGTCTTGGAAAACGAAACTRCATCTAGCAAACAGCTAAAATGAAAAAATAATTTAGGTGACAACTGCCAGCTGTCCTTATAAGTGGAAACTGAGGTGTAGGAGAGTTGTCAGGTCTCTGAGACACATTCAGCAATGCAAGCTAGATGATACACTGGAATATGACACAGTAGCTCCTATTTTGAATGGAAAAGACAATCAGTAAGGACTGTCAGTAAGGAGGTGTTGCAGTCAAACCTAGTAAAGTGTTGACTGACTTTCCCAATTTATTTATCTTTTTACTTCGTCCATATGTACCCTGGTTTTCCTCCCTCTTCAAGTAGCATTTAACACATAAAGCAATGTAGAGACAATGTCAAAGAGAAATGAAATCCTACTGTTTGTCTCTCCACATCTTTTTCTCTAAGGGTTGATTAATTTTCATAAATGSTAATTCAAAACCCTGAATAGAGCAGTCAAATGCGGTAGTTGTTTAAAGCATTAAGTACTGGAATTATTAGGAAGAAGAGATAAGACACGAATATTGCCCTTTTTACTGGCTGCTTCTTTTAACATTGGAATAGAACAGCTACATCACAGACAACTGCCCAAGGTACCCAGCACCCTCGCACTTGGTGACAACCTTGGTCATGCCTGAAGCTGACAGCAGTAACCCCTGTGAGCAGTCAGCCTGTCCGCGCTGCCCTGTGCATGCCTGGAGTGTGCAGACATTACAGTGCCTTATCTATGGTGTCAATTGCAGTTCTCAGAGCATTCCGCTGCAGTGGCCCCAGAGCCGGCAAGTAGTTGGGATATAGTGTAGCATTGAACTTTGAGCCTGAAAAAACCAAAAGAATTTGAAGTTCTGCTGGCTCAGGATTGTATTTATGCATAACTTTGCCTTCCTTTGCCCATCTTTAATGGTAACTTTAGAAATTTAGTTTTTACTCTTTTTTTTTTTTCTTTTTTTTCAGAACAAGAAAGGTTAAAATAAAATTGGACACTGTTCTAAACTATCTCCAGGCTCCAGGCCCATATCTGCAGGGGAATGTTGTGATCTCCCATGGCTGCCAAAACATTTGTGTGGAATTTAAGAAATTTGTTTTGATCTTCAAACCCGTAATTGTCTAGCAGTCTTGACGAACAGTCAATAGCAGAAAGAAATGAATAAAAGGGTGATAAAAGGGCTTTACAACTTGCTTTCCTCTTTTGAATCCCTTCTGTTCTTGCAAAATAGATKAGTAAGTAAGACTAAATTAGATCCCTTTAATTAGTGACAATAGCCCCATTCTGGTATCTGATGCCAATTTAGTCAGTATTTCTGCTAGTTCCAAATTTGGTAGTTACGTCAACATTTTCCTAACACTTGGTGCCTGCACTTGAGGATCTATGCCCAACACTGACAGGGTAGTATTTAAAGCATTCTGCACCCAAGGAGGCATCAGCCTCACACACTGCCACCTTGGAGTGGGGATGAGGTCCCACACTCATGGCCAACATTTCAGTTACCTGCTACACAAATGGGAAACTCCAATGGTTTTACAGGAGAATCAGCTTCTTTTAAGAATGCCATGTAGGACCATTGCCTCGTGCTGCAAAGCAACACAAACAACAAACAATTCAGAGAACTGAACACAAGAACTGTGTGTAGAATTGAAGACAAATTGAGAGAACCTATACAGACCACTGTTTTATAACCTGCTTCAGTAGCAAAGAACAGTTTCTATGTACAATGAGATGAAGCTTTAGACAAAGCCCCCTTCTCAGGTTTCTTGCCTCATTTGTGTTAATTTAATTKGGAAGCATGGATGCTTTCATAGTTTCTTGCTTCAGAAGCAGTACTCCCAGGAATATCTCAACTTCCATCATAACCAAAAGTGGTAATGAATCGTCTCTGCCAACAAATTAGCAGAGGACTCTTGGCATTTGTGGYAAAATTCCCAAAGTCTGCCACTTAACCCCAAACTGCCCACTTGTATTTCTTGGACTTTMTCCTATGTGGTACAAATAACACATTCAGAGAGGGATTCTGAACAATTTAATAATTTTATTTATCACTTTATTTATCATAACACACCCTAAGCATCACCATTGCCAGTCAAGATTGTAGTGCAGTTACATTAGTTTTCACCAAAATACTTTCTTGTCAGATTGTTCACGAGCAAGAAGTATTAATTTATTCCTGGGAAAGGCATTTCAATGGGTGTCACTATTCTAGGCATCAAAAATRTCTATGCTCATCTGAAACGAACAATAAGTCATCATCAATGTGAAATAACTATAGGGATGTTAATTTTTAAACACTTTCATTAATTGTGTAATATTTATTATAGAAAAAAATGTTTGCACTGTGATTCCTACTGCTTCTTTTTTTTTTTTTTTTTTTTTTTTTTTTTTTTTTTTTTTTCCAGATATCTCCCCTCAGCTTTCCTGCCAAGCTTTCAGAATTTTAAATTGTTTAATGAAGTCTTTGAACTGAGGTCAGGAAGAGGTCAGTTGAAGGCAGTATCCCAATGGGTTACTATATACTCGGCTAAATGCAATGTGTTGTCACTTTTAATATTTAAAGGGGTACTTAACTGGAATTGAACATAGTTTATCAAACAAAAATTTGTAGCATCTCATTATGCAAATTGTACTTTCTGACTGCTACACAGAGACCTTTCAAGTAGATCAATATACTACATTTTTCTTAGAATAGCTTTAGTTTTTTTAATTAAATKTGTATATATTAAAAAATTACAACCACACAAAATCTTTCATTCACAGAGATGTTTATTTTTGTTTTCAATGTTTGTAGGGAATACGATTTCACTACAAAAGTGTCTCAGAGAAACTCCATTCAAAGTCTAGGCTTAAGAATGAAGGGAAAATATACTTTCAGCTGTACCAGTCCTGAGCAAAGTTTAAAAAAAAAAATTWAAAAAAAATCCTCTAGAGAAAGGAAGCAGCACCAATTAAACCAGAGGGCCTCTTACTGATATCTGTTCATGCTTTCTTTTCTGCTTGAGAATTGGTAAAAACTTAGGTAGGAAGAATTACTTTATTAGACAGTGGACATAAGATTCACAGTCCCAATCTCACACCAAATACCACACTTTTTTTTTTATAGATTCCAGGGCCTCAGTTTTACTTTCCATTAAGTAGTCAGGACTGCTAACAGCAAGACTCTTGCCCCCATGGTGTAACATTTTCTCTTACTCAAATTGGTAAATAAATATTTATTTTATATACTTCTTTTAATAAATATTTATTTCCTATCAATATTAAGTTCCTGAAAAGTTACATTGTTCTTAGAAGTATACTACTCGTAGCAGTTATAAAACTTTTGATAACATCGGGTCTCAAAATAATTCAAGTGGCTTACAATGTGTCTCTTGTTGTTTCAGTGAAAGGATTTCAAGCCATTGGTAACACTCGGTACTTAACACTTGGTTTATCCAGGACATTCAGATTCAATCTGACAAAGCAAATACTTCTAAGAGTCAGAACAGAAAAGGCACTTACTCATTTTGGGGAAGACACCTGGCAGGTAAGATTTTTATTTTCAAAATAACAAGCCCTTTTTCTAATAATAAAACCCTTTAAAAACTAGCTGGATAAACATAAACCCTATGAACAAAACCAACTTAGGTACCCCTTCCCAAGAAAGGTAATACTGTCCTTTATTTAGAAACGAGAAATGTGAAAGCATCCAGAAATACTCACAAGTTTTATTCACTTCTGTGATATTTCAGTAGACCATCACAGCTGACTAGAAGAAAAAATCTCCTCCAAAGAATATATGTTTTACAAATTGAAAGCCTCAAAAATTTCTGGACTGTTTCTTATTATGTACTTATATCAGCAATAAAATGTAAGATTCTAATGTGTACAACCAGGAACATCACCTTGGTTACAACTGATAATTTGTGACCTCATCCAGAGGAGCAAATCTTTTATCAAACTTCCTTGCAATTGAACCATTGCCTCAGTGATGCTCTGTATAAGGCACTTAGAAAATTTTTAGAGCATCTGACAGTACTGTTGGTAGTTTTATTTGTGAAGATGCTCTAACAACTCTTCAAGATTARCAGGTTAATGTGTGGAATTATCACTGAAAACAGCCATATGAATTACTGGCCACAAAATTCTTCAGAAGCCACATCCATTCTGGTCTGGGTTATCACCCAAAGCTATTCTTTTCTTAGCAGTCCAGGACCCTTTAAAATTCTGTAGTGGCTCATTGTACAAGAGGAATTAATTTTGTTCCTGACTAACTCATCAAAACTTCTGCCCTTTCAATAAATAACCTGCATCTAAGAGTGAAATGTTCATAGTACTTACTATTCAATTCACAAAACCCTAAATCTCTAGGTCAAAAGTCACTGAACCAACAAGTATCAAGAATTATAAAGCAAGACACATCTCTAAGAAGTGTGTGATGTTACCTATTTCCAATACAGTACACAAAGGAACACTAAACAGACAAAAAAGACAAAGCAGCCATTATATGGCTCTTCTAGGGATTATTCTGAAAATATATTTTCTTCGTTCTTTCTTCCCCCCTCCTTATCCTCTGTCTTTTTGTTGGACTGAGAGTTTTTGAAGATGTTTGACATTTTAGAAACAGAAGCTGCCTACTCGGAATATCTGAAGGAAAGCTGAGAAAGCACTCAGTATCTGTGCGTGCCCCTCAAATCTCCTTCTCCAGTGGGGACTAAGAGCATTTTACTTGGCAACATTCTGCTTMCATCACTTGGAAAAAATTTGCTTATTTTGCCATGTTTGGAAGCCTCCCTGCATAGAATAAGACCACTTGCAGAAACGCATATAAYTGGCATCCCAGAATGCCAGGTACCTCAGAGTGCTTGAATGGTACAAGATCAGTGTAACTAAGTTTGCTCAGTAAGAATCTGTTCAGTAAGTCAATTATACAGAAACAAAGAAAACAGTGACAAACTTTATATTGACCTCTAAGTTCCACATACCATTATTCTGTAAGACCACATTGATCTTAAAGAAACCAAAATATACTTAAGAACTGGGAACAGCAGTCAAATTTCCCACTTACAAGAGCAGGCATAATAAATTACTTCAAATTCACTGCATCCACTTATAATGTAGATGTACTTAAACAAAAAAAAAACAAAAAACAAACCAAAAAACGGGTGAAGGAATGTGTTTCCCTCAGAGGTGGGAGTAGTGATAATAAATACACATAACCTGAAGAGATTTCCCTTGCCTAGATTAATTCATAGCTGAAGGCTGTCACAGTAAGAGATGATCAGTCAGACAATAGATTTTCACGCTCAGAGATCTGTGCCATTAGGAACTGGGCTTGATATTGAAGCATTTTTATTTATTCTGTGCAAAGAAGGATCAGCTTGAAATAGCTTATTCATGGACAGCAGTTATATATTAGATGCACATAAACAGCAAATTAGATCTGTGTTCCCAAAGTGGGTATTCAGAAAGAGAATTGACCTGACCCCACACTTGCCTTAACAGATGCAAAGTGAAGATCTTTGTCCTTCTTTACTGACAAATACCTGGGACTATCTTTGAACCAAACAGAATTTGCAGTTTGTAGAATCTAGTGAGCCTGGGAAGGGGGTAAAGAGCCACCTTGCATTAACCTGGATTACATTTATTTCCTTCTTCTGCATACTTTTGCTTCTTCATACAGAAGAGAAAAATTACATGCATGTGGTTAGCAGATTATCAAAAATGCATTAATAATCTCTTTTCCTCAGCTATCTTCTCAGTAACTCCATTATAAGTTAGAACTCCACTGGTCTACAGCTACGCGCCTTAAAAGCTTGAGGAAGCACATTGCCTTTGCTTTGACCAAGCTCAGTATTTATACAYGGATGTGCTGGTTTTGGCTGGGATAGTTAATTTTCTTCACAGTAGCTGGCATGGGGCTGTGCTTTGGATTTTTGCTGGAAACAGTGCCAGTAACACAGGCATGTTTCAGTTGTTGCTGAGCAGAGCTTACACAGAGTCGAAGCCTCTTTTGCTTCTCCTACTGCTCCACTAGAGAGGAGGCTGGGGCTGTACAAGAAGTTAGGAGGGGACACAGCCAGGACAGCTGACCYCAACTGACCACAGGGATATCCCAGACCATGTGGTGTCATGCTCAGCATACAGAGCTGGGGAAAAACAAAGAAAGAGGGGGGATGTTTGGAGTGATGGTGTTTGTCACCGTTAGCTGTGATGGAGTCCTGCTTTCCAGGGARTGGCTGAACACYTGCCTGTCCGCCCACAGGAAATGTTGATGGACTCCTCATTTTGCTTTGCTTGCATGCACAGCTTTTGCTTTACCTGTTAAACTGTCTTTATCCCAGCCCATGAGTTTTCTGACTCTTACTCTTCCAGTTCTCTCCCTCACTGCACAGAGGGAGAATGCACAAAGGGCTGTGTGGTATTTACTTGACAGCTGGGGTTAAATCATGACAGAGAACAATATAATTAGAGACTACACATTTCCAGGMGGCCTAGATCCTGACAACATAGCCCTACTCAGATCTTCCTCCCTCTGCCAAGATATGCCATAATTTCTACAAAATAATTAACATTTTGGAACTACTTTTTAGACTATTGCTACTGAATAATATTTTTCTGGTGGCAATTTTCTTTTTAAACATAGGACAAGGAATGATTAGATAATGTTACCATTTTGTCTTTTACAAGACCCCAAATGGGACAGCCATCTCTTGTGATCATTCTTAATAATAATCATTAGGAGCTATGGAATATGCTTTTGCCCTTCATCTTCCATGTTTAACTTCTTAAAAGTACACCCTAACTTGCTGTGCCCATTAAACTGTTCTTAAAATCTGCCRTAAGCAAACAGAGCAAGTCCATTCTGCTGACTTTTATCTGTCTCCCATCATAAAAGGGGTAAATTTAATTAGAATTAAATACATCAGAGTGATTCAGTAATATACAGTGGTGATTYGTTTTTATTAATTTTCACCAACACAGTTAAATAGAGGCTGTAAGAAGCTTYTGCATTACCAAGACTCAAGGATCTGAAGTGAATTTGTTTTTTCACTGCATTTTCTTTCACTGTTTGAATCCAATGGTACCGTTTAGGCAGAGGACACAAACACCTAGACTTCTAGGCCTTATTCACAGACATATCACCATCTTCTGATATAATGTCTTAGGAAAGTCATGTAAACATCCTTTGTTGCTGGATAGTAGCATTTTACAGCAAGTATGAAGTTTTCYATTGCTTGTACCACTTACTCCACTCTAGACAGGAAGTTACAATAATTTTTAAAAAGCACTGATTTGTAATTAACTTGTGATGTACTTTTCCAGGTTTAATTTAGTGATTAAATCCTGTTAATTCTTGTTAAAACATGGATTCTTTAGATGACAAACTAAGCTCAGTATCTGATTGTTTTCTTAGACAAGTCTTCTAAATCCCTTTTAACAGTTTCTCCTCTTTTTAAAACTTTGACAGCACAAAAGAAAGCCATCTGAGCTTCCTCAGTTTGAGTGTTTACAGTTTTTTCTAGTTTGAAGTTGCAACCTTTCAAACAGACTGCTCTGACATAAGTTGGGGCATAACTTCAGGTTAGGAAAACCTCTGAAAGCTCAAACTGTATTTCCAGCACACCCAAATCTTAACATTGAGATAGAAATACGCACTTGCAAAATGCCATATTTGACTGACTGGTCCACTAGCCAAAACCAGCATTAACTTTTTATCTTACTTATCTTTTTCCTGAGTAAACACAGGCTAAATTTACTACAAGTAGAGAACTTGCTGTTGCCTTCAGAGAAATTAAATGTATATGTTTTTCTACTTCCATACAGTTTCTGAAATATATCCAGACTCCCTAGCAGGGAGCCAAATAAAGCCAAATAAAGGCATGCCACAGGAAAAAAAAACNAAAAAACAAAAAAAACCCCACCAAACCCAAACGGATAAAGAACCCTGGATAAAAAGTATGCAGTAGACAGTTCCATGCCAAATCAATCATGTATAACGAAGTAAAATCGATCAGCATAATGTGGGAAACTGTCTTGAGACAGGATGGAAACAAAGTAAGGAATCTAAGATGCAAAATGTGAAGTTTAGAAGACCTGCCTAAACAGTATAGTGAACCAATAGAAACAAAGTCTAGAAAGTATGCTCTTGCATGGCTACTTGAAAATGTGCTATTCATAATACTAAAAACAAAGTAAAGTTCACAAATTATAAACTCAAACAATTTTTGAGATTTTACAATCTATGCCCAAAAAACATCAAATATCTAGATAAGCACATAATAGGTTAAAACTTCAGTCATACTCTTAGTATCAAGAATTATATATTTTTAATGCAATTTATTTATTACTACTTCCTCTGTTGGAATCAAGATTTTATATGGCATAATTTAACCTGCTACTGAGTAGAAGAATTTTTGTTTATTTCTAATGTGTAGATTTAAGTTCATGAAAAAAAGACATCAGTCTCAACTGTATATTTCTTCTTTTTCTTTTACCACCTACAATTAATGGCAAAGTTAGGAAGATAAGAGACTGGATTACTGTACACTTTATCAATGAACTATTTATACTTAATTTTCTCCCATTTCTCCCCCCTTTTTCTTTCTGAAACCAGACAATCAGCACATAAAGGAACTCACTTACATGGAACACTATCACATTTGTGTTTGTTGGGCCACCATTTCATAAACATTCCAGGATGTATGGCTGTTGAAGACTGGTGCATATATAGATTTAACAAATAACAGTTCTTATGCAGAGAGCAATCACAGAGAAAAATAGCTAATCAGAACACATTACAACATTAAATTTTCACTTTTTATAAATGGAGTAAAGATGCTTTTAAATATATTTACAGTTAGAAAAAAAGGACTTAGGATTACTACAAGTCAAAATTATTTAGAAATTATGAAAGTGAAGTTCATTTAAATTATATTATGAACAGAGTCAAATGTAGCATTTTGCTTAGAATTTGTCTACTTTGCTGTCAGTATTGTCATATCACTTTAATCACCAACAGGCAAAAACTTAACTTTGCTTAATGCTAAAACAAGCATTTAATTGCAATGAAATTCTGGCCACCTAATTGTTCAGTTAAAACCACCACAGCTTTTTAGATCCTCACTTCCAGTTAAAACCACCACAGCTTTTTAGATCCTCACTGACTTCCATTGCCCCTGTATTAGAAATGCTCTTTAGTTATTTTGTTCCATGAAGAATAGTGAGACTTTTTGCATTCTTTTTGATAACCATACTTGTACCACATTTTTGAGATTATTCTCTAGAGACAGTTGAATCATAGTAAAATCCACTCCATCCTTCCATCCTTTCAAACCAAATGGCTACTTAATTCTGAGGATAGAGTCCTCATGTTGGCAGTGCTGGGTGGTTTATTCACATAAACTTAAATAAAAATACATTTCCCCTTTAGTGAAATACACAAATACTGGTGATAGATGATYATTTAATAGCAAGGAATTCTGAAATGTGTTAGCATTCATTATGTTTTAAATTAGAAACACATTTCATAAAACTTCTTGCAATGAGATTTTCTATACTTAAACTGCTTACTTAAAACAGTTTCAGGTATTTTGCAATCCATTACATCAGTATATTCGGCAAATAGTCCCACCTAAAAATAAAATATAAAAAAATAAAGTTGAGAAGCATGTTCTTTTAAAAACTAGTGTATGTTATTCTGAACACTAGCCCGGCCCCAAAAACATTTAAGAATCTTAAAAAGCATTATTTTACAGATACTAAATTTGGCCAGGTAACAGCAATGAACAGACATCCTATTTAGTAAGATAAAGCAGAATACATAATAAACAGGTCAGTAGTTATCCATCTGAAATAGCCTATAATTAACATTTGATGTCTAAAAAGTTTAAACAGCAACACCAAGGAATGAGGTATGTATGTTCTCAGATATCACATCAGACTCTCATTTTATGCAACTAACTGTATTTCACAACTAGCATCTTACAAAATAGAACAGTACCATTGTGCCTGTAGAAGTACTGCATTAAAAACAGAAAAATACATTACTACAWGAAACCACCAAACATCACAATTGTCAGGGGCTACAAAAATCCATAGTTTTAAGCTGTTAAGAAGACGTATCATATATTGGTAATAATTTGAGGCTGGATTTACTACCAAGAAGGTCCATCCAACTTTCACATGGGCTTAAAATATATTTACTTTGACTGCAAAAGAAAAGGTTCGCGGGAGTGTAAGTGCACTACATCACCAAAATGAGCTAAATGGACTTTGTACTGAACCAGAATATATAATTTAAAATCTATACATGAACTGTATGTATGTATCAAAACACTTATTGGTTGTAAACAAAAATGCAAAATCTGTATTCACAAAAATATTTTATTGGTAATTTTACATAATACCAGATGGTATTGTAAATAGTTCTGCTCTGTATCAGTATATTGCTAAGTGCATAAATGTTGACAGTTTATGCCATAAAATAGGATACTGAGTCTTTTTCAAATTATTTATGACATAATATATTCTAATAGGCCAATCAACATCAAAGAACTTGATTCAGGAACCAAAAAAAAAAATAGAACTGTTATTTCCTTATTCTTGTGCAACATCTGATATTCCTGTACTGAAATTGTAAGTGACTATATGACACTAGAGAAATCTGGGGCAAGAAAACAGCACTAAGCAGAAATGAGAACTGCAGTTCTGTTCTTTTTAAAGCTTTTCTAAACTTCTATATTTCCAAATAGTTTTTGCCAAATGCATCACGAGGTTCAGTATTTGTTACACAACACAGAATACCAGTGTACAGCGACAATGCAGTACTTTACCTGAATTGCAAAGTTAACTAATCAATGCTTAGAACGTGTTTTCTATTTTGCTTGTAAACATTACAATAAGTGTTTTAAGTGTCAAAAAATATTGGTAAAACCATCAACATAATTCAGTAACAGTAATCTAGTAAAATGTGTTAAACATTGGCAAAAATCCATACAAATGTTTTCTTTAATAACATTTTTCCTATTTAACCACACCAAGTACCAGCAGGTGTTTTTAAGAAGATAATTATTATGAAAATTCTGTTGCAGCAATAGTTGATTAAGTTGATCTTTGACTTGCATACATATAACTATGYTTCACAATTCTCAAATAATACATATTTAGGCAGCTTGAACTATGTTATGAAAATTTAAATTCAGTACATGCCAATAGTAGAGACTCCAAGAGTTGTGTTAGAATTCACTAAACTAAAAGTGAAAATGGACATACCAATAACACTGCATAATGAACATTCAAACCACATTTTCATGGCACTCTTACACATGAAGATTAAAACGTTGGTCGGAAGATGCTTCATAAGCATTTGTAGATTGAATTTAAATTCTTACAGAATCACAGAATAAGCTGAGTTRGAAGGGATCCAGAAGGACCATTGAGTCCAAATCCTGGCCYGGCACAGGACATCCCCAAGAGTTACACCACGTGCCTGAGAGTGTTGTCCGAACAGTRTTTGAACTCTGTCAGGCTTGGTGCTGTGACCACTCCCCTGGGAAGCTTGTTCCAGTGCTCAAACTCCCTCTAGGTGAGAAACCTTTTGTGGTATCTAAGCCTTCCTTGACTCAGCTTCATATTGTTACTTGCTTCTACCACTGCACTTTTTTACTTTTTTTTTTTTTATTTTAAACTGCATTATATCCTCATCAACATATCAATTATGCATGACTAATCTGTCATGAAAATGTGGTAACAGGTGACAGAAGTTATGTATTTGCATGTTTTGAAGAGATTAAAGAAACTGGAGGAAATAAACTTTAATGAGATTCTCCATTCAGTGATGATGCTTCTCCTCTGGGTGAAGATGACCTGGACATTCCCCTCTCTGTGTTGTCAGAGCTAGAACCACTCTGACTGTGTTGATCTGCAGAAGCAGCACTGGAAGTAGGTGGTGACTTAGTTTTCTCCTTAAAGTCTGTAATTATGACTGTCAGATCTCCAACGGTAACTTCCAAATGCTGAGCGCTACTTCGATCCACATTTTTCAACCTTGGCCTAAATAAAGCAAATAATCATATTAAAAGCACACACACCATCTTATTATCTTGTCTCCCTCCTACTTTTTAGGAACTCTGGAGAACATAAGTGTATATAAGACTTCTTTTTGCAACATGTAATATGTAGGAAAACAAGGTACCAGAAGTATTAATGGTTAAGTGTTTTCTAGTATGTTTCACATTGAAATAGTTGAATATAACACATCATGYCCTCCTAAAACTATTTAGAAGTTAACATTATGAATGTCACTGTGCAGCAATATGAATGTGCTGCACATGTGAAGGTTTTCACTTCTAAAACTCAAGACTTTCTTTATTGTGACTATGCAAAGTTACAAATTTGATCCAGTGAAACATCCATCTCTGCAGCAGCCTGAAGCAACAATTCCAAGTAGAAAACGACATTAAAAGATGAAGATATTGGCATCTGTCTTTTGAATTCAACAGCACAGACAGTTTTAACTTGCAGCATGTGTTACCTCRTTTCAAAATCTCACTAGGACCACTAGTATACTGTTTGAACTTTGTGTTCACAATATAACTCTGGCACCCTGGCATACACTGCTTTAAATTCTGCAGAGATTAATGTTACATACAATGTAGATAGGGTAAATCTCTTCATCTACTCTTTCAATTGTTTGATTTTTCACAACAAAAAGAGCTAAAGAATAATTTGACTTATATTTTGCCATCATGTTTTTTGCTAGTGACAAGCAAAGTACTTTCAATTTAGTCCTTTCCCATGACCACCAAAAAAAACCTGTTACCAGATACTGAATTTATACAAGCAGTTATGAACCGCATAGTTTGTGCATTTAACTATCACTGGCTCCACCTGCAATAAAACAATGACATCACGTTTGCAGGTGTGATAACAGCAAAGGCCTAACATTTACCATATCATCTGACCTTGTTTGAAACAGAATTGCTTTCTGTTCACTTCAGCTGAAACAACTTATGCCATTCCTCCACTAGAACTGAGACAGTCTTTGACCTCATGCTCMCCTGAGGCTGAAGCAGCATGACTGAAACATTTCACAAAAAACTGAAAATCTGCTGCTCTACCACATAGAAATAGAGATAAAACTTCAGAATAATCAACCTGGRCAAATACCATACCTGGAGATTATTATACTGAGTGTGCATGAAGATTTTTATGGTTGTTTCGAGGAATAATGTACACATTTTAAGGCAAGAATAAGATTATAACCTTTTCCCAAAGAATAATGAAGAAATCTGCTTAAACTAATCAAGCAATCTTAACTTCCTGTCCTACCTAGTAATACATTTCTTGGAAAAAAAMCCAACTGTTTGATTTAAAAAAAAAAACCCAATTCTTAATATAAGGTATTGCCGGTATTTCAATCCAAGATTTTATCTTACTTATTTTTTTAATTTCCTTACTCTTACCTTATTTTTTGCATTTTTACCATACTATTGCAACTTATCCATCAATATTTCAGTTTATAATTTTTAATTAACTTAAGCTCACTATGCTAATGTCAAATGCTTCATAGCTTAAGTTCTTCAGCTGCATGAGGTAAGCTTGTAAATCTGAGTATTTAAGAAAGAAAAAAGGAAAGGAAATAACATCTCAATGTCCTTAATCCTAACCCTGACTTTCCTAAYGACTGCTCTCTCTTGTGTCTCAGTCTCTCCCTTGTTCTGATCCTAATGATCCTATTTCAGGCACAACAGAAGCATCTGCTACTTCTCTGCATAACTAATCCCAAAGGATATTTCTTGGCTGGGCTACTTTGAGTGCTTCCCAAAAAAAAAAAAAAAAAAAAAAACAAAAAAAAAAAAAAACACCAACTAAAAACCACAGAATTCTTGCCACAATAACTTTATGCTTAGATTGTGATGAATTAGAAGTTAAATCTGATGATTTTGCTTAGCACTTTGCACCCTCCTTCTTTACAGCAAGATCAAGGSTTTTATAACTGCTTGTCTGTACTGTAATATCTCAGTTCTAACAGTCCTTCAGCACCCCAGATGTAGCATAGAGACTTCTATCACCAGATAATACACATACCTTATCCTGTCACATTAATATATACCCTAGTTCAGCCCTTCAAAGCTGAAGGGTTCTACAAGGCTATCAATAACCAAGTTACTTTCCCTACTCATCTGCAATCTGCTACCGGTTCTCTCTCCTTCCACTACTATTTTGCATAAAAACTAGTCACTCCCATCTCCTCTCTTTTCCAGAGATTAGTATCATCAACTTCCCTATCAACAGTTTTGTATGGTGTGAGAAATACTTCTATAAACCTTAAAACAATATCCTTAATAACCCTTCAAATGTCTGTTCTCTGTTCTCTGTTCAGCTGATCTCCATCTTCTGGCCACAACTACACACTGCAGGTCTTCTTCATGTTTTATAGACAACCTAAACCAATGAAACTTCATGTCAATATATAACCTGTTTGCCACACCACTTAAAAAGCAGTAAAATCAAAGAACATTTTCTGATTTTTGTTAGTAAATTACGTTTTACCAATATTGCAAAAGTTTCTGAATTTTTTACCTGGTTTTCTTATGACTGTTCTTTTTGCTTGTCGTTTCCTTTTCACTTTTTTCCTTTTCTACTTTGTCTTTTTTCTCTTTTTTTGATTGTGTAGGGGGCACAAATTGCTGAGGAACCTGTTGTGCAACCAGCTGAGAGACAGGTCGAGGTTTCCTGTGTGCACATATATATAGACACACATAATGCTTAGACTTCACAAGTCTCAAACTGTCTACACTTCAGTTATTAATATWAACCATCACTGTAAGAAGAAATATTGTTTAAACATACCTTGTTGATAATACTGCATTGAGATAGCATATAACATTTAACATCAGAGCCTTTGGTTTCACTTACTTGCATTATCAACAAACAAGATTTCTTTTTTTTATTTTACAGGATTTAGAGATCACACTTTGCAGTGCACCCTCTTCTATCAGTTGTCATATCCAGACAGAGAGCTCAGWGTGAGCTCCAAAAGACAATGCTTCCTGGTATTACTTTACCACCCACTCCCAGTGCTTTCAAATGCTGAAGTGGTCTGTTCAGCGTGTAAACAGCTCCGGCACAGAAGTAGACAATCCATATCACAAAAAGGAAAAAGCTGACCTTTGAGGTAGCAGAGCTAAAGCCATGGTTTGCCTTAYAGAATAAAACTTAAGTGTTTTCGGCTCAAACAAATTAATTGGAAACAATAATAAATACTGTTATCATCTTTATCATGTTTTTCACTAGCCAAAAATATACTGCATTAGTATCAGTAGGATATAGTTGTCAGAACAAAGCTTTGGATGTTGATGACAGAAACATACGACCACATTCCATCAGTATACACAGTGCAGGTTTCATTTGAAAATTTTGATCCAAGCTAAAAACCTGTGTGAGAAAGAGCAACAGCAGGCAAAAGAATTTCAACAGTTTATTATTTTTACATTTTCCGAAATATTATTTTGAAATGGATTCTTTTTTTAAATTCTGTTTTGTATTGGAATACAATGAATCCTAGTTTAAAATGAAATATTTTACTCATTCCATTGCAAATGTATTTATTTGTTCTGTAGTTTTGGAATTAAGAAATTTCAAGTCATAATATATTAAAATAGGTTCTGTTATTAAGACCTTCAGGATGTAGATTTCTTCTCCAAAAGAACATTTACCCTGTCAAGCTCTTGGGTTTTGTTAGTTGGATTATGATGTTAGGATTTTTAAAACAGAAAAAGCACAAACTATATGCACCATCATACTCTGAAAATACAAAACCATTATTAAAGCAACAGATGTTATCAGCTCACACACATACTTATTTATCCCAACCCACAGGACCACACTACTGGCACTTCCTGCTTAGGTGAAGAAATGAGAAAAAAAAAGCAGGAAATCAAGGCAGCTCACATTGACAAGTTATACTTTCAGTAATGATTGCAATGGTTCAAGTTACAGAGTGAAAGCCAAATTACAAAAGTTCATAAAGTATGGGAAAGGCAGTTAATATAAATCAGATGAGATTTCATGAGTGTTCAYAGCCAGTTCATAACTAATAAACTAAATGAAAAGACTATTCTCAACACAATAGAACTTTGGGGTAAAAACTAGACTGCCCCTCATCCACTCATGAACTATGCTTATGCTGACTCATGGAGAGATGAAGAACAGGAACAAATCCCTTTAGTGAAAACTACCATCTTATATCAACTGAAAACTATATAACTACAGGMTTTCCAGGAGAGCACTAGGACCTTGCAGAGCACACACTGTATCGAGTTCACAATGAACAAATCAAATTGASTCGATGGACTACAAATTTGTAGGTTAACAGAGTACAGGAGACATTTCTAAGAAAACTTGTCTGAGAATTGTTTTGACCTTTTGTCATAGTAGTTCATAACAGAGCAAGAATCACCAAGGTGTAACTGATGCACAAGCTTATAATTTCAGTGGAAAACACTTGTGATACATAAAGAAAACTGATKATCTGTCTTGAATTGAAGATTGTTCCAGGAGACAGGGACACACTTTTTCATGACAGTCAAGTGACAATCCCATCAATACTACACAGTGATCTGAGAGAATAATCTGATGTGTTAGTTATGAACTAAGACACTAGTGAACTTCTTGACACAGAATGAATTGTTTCCCAGGACTGTGGACAACACCATGATTATGGAAACATGTTAAAAAGGGGTGGAGAGGGGGGAAAAAAGTCTTAGCCAAGTAAGTTCTCAATTTAAAACAATTTCAGATCCTGAGGGCAAACTAGATAATTTCTATTACTGTACAGATGGGAAATTAAGCTTAGTTCTAAATYCTAGGTTCAGAACTTATTTTCCTAATACCATAAAACAAATGAGACTGGAAAAAAAATCTTTGCAACAAGGAACAGAAGACAGTAAGGACAAAAAACCACAGAGGAATCRTGTTTTGGAAAAATCACTAAAAATTAATCAAGAAATTCTATGTGGTTTTGCTGTGACAAGAGAATCCACTCAGTTATTTTATTCCTTCCATTAAACAGTCATCTTTTTGTTGTCAATTTTTTCTATGGCTATCAGTTACATCTCTGTTCTAAATTTTATTATCTGCTTTTGTCACGTCCCAATTTATTAAAAGAGGCATTCAATGTTCCTATATTTTAAAAAACTGAGAAAAAAAGTAATCCATCTCTTAACACCAGGAATGCYTTTCAAGTGTTCAGGCTTTCCCCCCCCCCCTCCCCCCCTCGAGGTACTCAAAAAGGGCTAATGAACTGCAACCAAGCACTTTGCAAGCCACATAACTACTACACTCATGAAGCTTGAACCTGATAGAATTGTTCCTCCTTAGTGKTTGCTGAATCATGTCATTCAAGCATGAATGAATTCATACAGAAAAGGCTATTTCAGAGAAGATAAAGGTAATAGAAACTATYCCTGTAACAAGAACTTGATTTTTATCATTTGCCAAAATACATTTTAAATTCCTGGTTTTCAAAATCAGTTAAAGACTTCTTGTAATACACTGCTACAGATTAAGTAGATACAGACAACGTTAACACGGTCTTTTGTTYATATTTATGGTAATTTGCTTTTTAAGAATATTCAAGAGCACTTGAGCTAACTAATGTTTAGCAAGAAGCTCTATAATCTTCTGCACTAAGATTACAAGCATTTTTGCCTCTATCACTGGACCATTATTGGACCACCACCACTGAGCAATCTAGAACTACAAGCAGAAATGTTCGCAAAAACAACACTTATTATTTAGCCAATCCCTAAAAGCTTTGCATTTTTACTTTGTAATTCTGCTTTAGTTACTTGAAAGGGAACACTAAGAAAGAAATACATACACTATTGCAGCAGATAAGAGCTATCAATTCTTTCCAAAAGAAAGAATGGGGGTTGGTATGGGTATAGTTTATGAACTATACCCATACCAACAAACCAATTTAATGAGCTTCCAAGAGATCACTAAACATCACGTCTCCAAATATTACCTCTCTTTCTCTACTGTCTAGTTTTCCTTTTCAGACAGTGTTAGCCTTTCTTCTAAGTTAACATCAGCCGTACTTCTACCTACACTTCTATACCAATGTCATCTATTACAGTTTTATTAATTATCTAATTCCAATGTTGTTTTCAAGGTCCTACATATAGTCTTCTTAAAAAAATCAGGAAAACTAAAATTTTTGGGTTTTAAATAGCCAACAGTCATTAATTCAAGCATGCAAGGAGGAAGTCTTTGTCCTCTCTAGAATTCCCATAACTACTCCACTAAAAGGATGTAATTTTAACTCTATCTTCTTGTTCTAGGATGTGATTACATTTTATCTTATAGGATTTGACTAACTGCTGGTTTAAAAAGCATATTTACAGAGACTTTGTACATACATATGTACAAAGACAAGGGACTTGTCTTTGCTTTAGGTTTTGTGTGCAGAAACTCATTCAATACTGATGTCCTCAAAGGAAGAAAATATTTAACACTGCGAAAGAGGGACTAGTTTTCATTGTTAGCATTCTTAAAAAAAAAAAAAAAAAAAAATAAAAAAAAAAAAATCTTTATAGCACAGCAATTTACATGCCTGGAGTTGAAAAATTCCCAAGAAGACACACAGTGCACTAAGACCACAYSATATCTGCAACTGTTGCCCTGGGTCATTTCCATGTCCCAGAGCTCAACAGAGTACCTTCCTGCACGTAAATAATTTTGGACATCTCACAGCACAACATGCTTCCTTGATTTCCCTCACCTGGTATTCACCAATAACCTATGTTAATAGCATTTTGACTGATTTGACAGTCATATCAATGACTATCAGTTATATAGTGAATAACTCRATCTCATTACATCAAAGCAGGTCCATTTTGAGAACCAAAATAAACAAAAAATATCTATGCATAATACTAATCATCAACATACAGAAGTACAGTAAACTCCCAATTGCCCGAGTTGTGCATCAAACATGCTGACAACCAAACTGGCTTAATGTTGAAGCATTTTGGGGTTTAGCTGAATTTCATTTAAGCTTCACATTTGCACAGTGCTGCTTCTGCAGCCATCAGAAGTCCATAAGGCATCTAATGTTTTCTGCACTACTCAGAGCATAAGCTCCAATTCTGACAGACCTGAACTACTTATTTGTCAATCAGCTTTAAGGTTCATCTGCTAAGTTCTGGAAACAACTAGCATGACGGGGGGAACTGAGTTTTTCCATAAACTATCTTCAAATCTACCTACATCTCAAGAGAGTCCTGCATAAGCATGAGATATCCCTGCATGTAAAGTTGGGAGCAGATTCATCCATTTGGTGCTGCATATCCTGAATGCCCAGAGCCAGCCAAATAAGATTGCCAAGCAGCACATACTGCAGCCAAGCAAGTGAGACTGCTGAGCACAGCATGGAGACATCAACAGTCCAACGGAGCAGCCAACACATTAGGTTTGATTCAGTGGGGACCATCCAGGACTGGTCCACACAGAACCAGTAGCCCTATTCTCCCAGTACCCACAGGTATCTCAGAACATAACCTATACTTCTCTACACAGAAATCTAGATGCTATAATTAAATCCCAGTGCTTTTTCCAACCCATTGTGGGAAGTAAATTGTCATYCATAACGTGCAGTTTAGAAAGTTCAGACATCCTGAAGAAAGGGCAACCTACTCAAAGGCACACTCTTTCCTGAAGCTCTCTCTCCTCTGTTTTGTATACTTTACTACTGCAGAAATATTAACATTACGATTTCCTAATTGTAACACAGTGGGTCTAGATTAAGGAAATGGTGTCACCTTGGCATTCAATCAAGCTGAAAGATGTTCTTCAACAGAAAACCTGGATCCAGAATATCAACCAAGCAGAACTTTCCTTCCCTTTCCTCTTCTTGAGTCCATTCACCTCCTGGCTTCAATTTAAGCCAATAGCTCTTGCTGGAGGCTTATCCTATTTCCAGAGGCAAATCATCTCTTCTCTATAGCAARCAACACATGCAAAAGTTTTACCTAAAAACTTTTAAGATAGCATTCTAGGCCTAATATTTAAGTCTGCCATTGGGTTCTGGTCAGTTTACTTGCCAAACTTTTCCTCCAACAACTAGAACAGTAATCTAGTCCAGGTTTTACTTAGCTATCAATAAGCTGATACAATTCTAATATCAAATTCCTCTTACTTCCTTGTTTCCTATTATACTCATCTTGTCCCATCCTAAAAGTCAGGAAGAAATTGCCTGTGAAACACTGTTTCTACAGCAGGACGCTGTATCCTAGCTGCCCAAGATGGTATTGATGTATTCCAGGTTCATGGACTCAAGTTTCTCTTTCTAATACTAAGCAGTACCTTTTGAATACAGCAGGATTCAATGAAACAGGTAATATCAGAGAATCAAAGAATCCTTTAGGTTGGTATGATCATGATAATACTATCAAAAGAAGAGGCAGCTGTTATATACCTGGGATTGTCTATTCATCAGAACAGTTCAAGACTGATCAGCAGTATCTTATCTCCTACTATGTTTTCCTTCCCAGAAAAAAAGCCAGCTCCTGAGAAACATAAAGCCTGTGGCATTTCTTCATAATTTTTCACCTTTTAATATGTAGAATATCTACAGGGTACCACATACATTTCAAAATTTCGATTTTGCACATTAATTTCATCCTTTTCTCTGCTTCTTAGAAATAAACCCCACCACCAAAACAAATCAGGCTTCAGAAACTTAAAGAGGTTTGATTCAAAGGCACACTTAATCCTTAGGCAGTACAATTTATCTACTCTTCCCTGCAGGAAGGCATTGACTTTTTGTTCAAGACAGCAGATACATTCCTTAAGAAAGGGAAGTTAGAAATATCTAGAGCAGAAACCTGATTTCATCTTACYCTTGGTCACAGAATCCTTTCCTCAAAAAGGAAAAAATCCACATTATTCTTTAAAGATAAAGTATTCTTCCCTTTCAGGTAATTCCGGACCACAGAGTAAAAGCTTCCAAGCTAATTCAAGTTCCCACACCTTCTACTCAACTTCTTSGTGCTTTTGGGCCCTCACTGCACGGGGCTCAGGTAATGAGTTCAGCATATTTCTGAACATCAGCTTCTTTCACAGTTCTGCAAGTGTAACAATATTCTGTCCTACCACAATGGCATGACAAGACTCATTCTTTGGAAACCCAGAGTCCAATCAATTTGTGCCCTGAATTTTACTCTTCAGGGTTTCACTGGAATTAGCAAAATTGCTATTGTCAAAAGGTCTCACAAGTAGTAAGTAATCTATTTATGTGTCATCTTTGCACAAACTCATGAAGCTGAYTGTTAAAGAATAGAATCACTACCAAAAAATGCTTTTGCCTTTACAATTTCCACATATGCGTTTTTTTACAGTGTCTCCTTGGGAAATTCTTGGAGATAATTCCAAAAGCTGCATTGTAAACACAGGGTATGCTGATGCATAATGGATTAAACCCAGAACACTTGTCACAGTTCTGACTAATGTAGTAGAAACTCTAAAATCAAAGTCAGGCATTCCCAGTTAAGTATCTTTGTGCAAAGCATAAAAGCACAATGTCAACCAGTTTGTAGGAACAAATACCAAGAACTGAAATCTCTAAGCTTCAGAGAAAGCCCATCAGCTCCTCCAACTAACCACACAAATTTTCCTGAATCCCACGTTCATCTTCATTTACTACTTACAAAGGACGACTGCTTAAATAGCAACCTTCTGTAAATACATGATTATAGATGATTCTCTCTCTCTCATTCATGCCCTACAGACTTATGTACTTTCCACATGCTCCTGTGCAGCTTGTGTCTCTAACTAAACTGACCCAGCTAAGATATTCAATATTTTTTCCAAATGGAATTCTAACTTCATTCATATACTAGTATTTCTCCTCCAGCAGCTTTTGCTATTTCCTCATCTAGAACTGGTTTTAGAAACACCCTGTTAATATTCCAAACCCTAATAAAGAAACTGATTTGCTGATGTTCGTTTCTTACATGTCTTTTTAAACTCTAAACAGAATACAGTTAAGGGCATTAAAATCTTGTTGAGAACGAAGTTGAATCATTCAAATTCCACTCTGTCCTTTCATTACTACATTGGGTCATTTCGCAATATAAATGTACAGGCTTTAAATATCTTATCATTTATTTGATGATCATTTTCCACTCATATCTATCCTAAATATTAATGTCTCAAGAAGCTAATAGAAATATGATATCCATAGTAATACTCTAATCTTCATTTTTCTAGTTCACAGTCATTACTGGAATCTCAAGAAAAGCTTATTTTCACATACTTTCTCCTTCACCATCATTTTTCTGGTTAGTCTCTACTCAAATCTCCTCCACCACTTGTCTGTCCTCATTTCTCTAAGGTCCACATTCTCAAATATATCTTAACATAGTAACAAGAGCAATTAATTTAAAACTAAAAGGTTGTTCCTAATCTCAAAAGCAAGCAGATATTTACAAGGAGACAAATAGAGGCATGACTGTATTGTAAGCAGCCTTTGAAACAAAGTGAAGGATGTGAAGAAGTGGTTTGAAGTAGATTTTCTATGGAATGAATACTCCTGTAACACGCATTATTAGGAGAACATCTTCATGTACATATGAATATTTTGAGCAACTCTTATGGGACTTATTTCAGTAACTTTTACAGAGCACAGCTATAGCTAAGTATTGTAGCAATATTAAGAGTATGACAAGCTTCCTGCACATTTTCAAAAAGACATTAATGATACAGAGATCTAACTCTAACTTTGTAATAGAGCTATATA
This sequence comes from Malurus melanocephalus, assembly GCF_030028575.1. Lineage (NCBI taxonomy): Eukaryota > Metazoa > Chordata > Aves > Passeriformes > Maluridae > Malurus > Malurus melanocephalus. The sequence continues at coordinate 1,438,595 of NW_026623292.1, forward strand.
GCTTTTCACTTAGCAGATYACAGGAGAGGTTGCAAGCAGCAGCTTTGGAATGTGACTTTCCATGATGGATCAATGACGTAGATTTGGATGCCAGAACATCTAAATTGCTCCATAATAAAAACAAAACAAAACAAACAAACAAACAAAATTTTCGAATTCAATTTCTGCAACAAGTAACAAAGTACCTTGAAGTTACTAAGAAGTAAACAGACTTTCCTCCCACCCATTAGCCTGTTTTTTTGATAGTTACCTATCTTCTCCTACTTCCACATACTGATAACAAGTTAGTATACAGATAGCAAGCAATTAACATTCCCCATTACTCAAGTATGTTTTCTCTCTTTTTCAGAAGTATTTCTGCAAAACCGGTAACAGTGACAGTAGTGATTTTTGCATCTATGCCCTTTCCAGAATCTCTTTTCCCTCCCATTGTAACTGGTTTTAATGACAGAAAATGTAAGCAACTTCACCTAAACATTCATCTAAAAATTAAACACATACACAGCTACCTCAGTTTTCCTTGCTTTGAGCTAACCTCTGCCTCTGAAGAACTTAATTTCAGACACTGCTCTTCTTTTCAATACTAGGTATTCACAAAAAATGTTGGAAGGTGGAAGCCTACATTTGTGTGACTTTTCAAATAAACAGAACCAAATTTAACTTCACATCATAATCTTGTTATCATGGCTTACAAATGCAAAAGAATTTCCTGAGAGCTAAGAAACTCTTATTTCTTTCTGTATTATAAAAAAGTAAAGTAGCTAGAACTTAGACATTCATGCATGCATTAGGTCACTGCAGTAGCTGTCCTCATGTAGTAATGCTGGCAATCAACAACAAATTGGACACACACTAAGTGGCAGAGCCTTATTAAGCTTTGATGAGAAGGTAAATTTTTAAATGTTACATTTTAGGCCATCCATTCCAGTTTATGGTCAAATCTGTACCATTAGGATGTAAGTATATACAATTTGGCTCCACAGAAACCAAGAAAAAATTCCCTATGTTTACTYCACTAATTTCACTACCTTTGTTTGCTGATTTTTTTTTTTGTGCTTCAAGACAATGAAATTTTCAAGTGTTACTTGGACAGTAAAAACTTAAAAGCATAAAATAYTTTTTAAATTTCAATAGTGGAGGACTATTTTTTTCAAATGTAAAACACTAATTCCCAAATAATTAGAGAATTGTTAAGCATTTCTACACACAAAATGCACAACTTTTAATAYATCCTTCCATATATTTGCAGACTAGTAGATACAATGTTTTCAGACTTTTTCTTCTATCAGGCAATTTTTCAACTAAYTTAACATCTTCTTCTAGATTTGATACATAAACAAAATTTGCTTTTTAAAATTACACATTAAAATTATCTTTTTATTGACTATCATATCTACTCCACAATCTCATTCTGCAGCACCTTTTGGAAGAAGAGCTTTTAGGTTCTGCCAAACAATATTCAGAACAAAAGAAAATGCTTTCTCAACTTCACTATAAACCCAGCACAAACATTTGTTCCATTACTATTGCTGGTTTTTGAGATCAAGTGCCAGTAGTCTACAACTTACCTCCTAATATAAAGAAAAAAAAAAAGAAAAAGATTCACTTCTGTATAAGCACAACAGTGATATTATTTAAAGAAAACAGGAAATAATCAGGGACACTGTGTATACTAAGTAGTATTGCAAATGCTATGGCCAGTTAGATCTTGCAGACTGTGTTCTACACAGAACCAAGGAGCTTATATAATGGTGACACTCCTGATTTTTAGTAGTTTAAGTCCCACTATGACAAGAAAAAATATATTTCCTACTACCATTTCTTGTAATGCAAGTACAAGTTGCCAGCAACTAAATTAAATCACTACCAGAGGAAGCAGTCTTTGGGTTCGGACACAGATCAGCTTACTCTCTCTCAGTCATCAGTACTCTTTTAAGCTATTCATAGAATAAAAACTATCAGATTAAACTACATTTAACTTACCATGTCACATGAATATGTCCTCACTAATCACCATACAGAGCCATCGTGTGAGAAACTAATCTTTATTTTTACATTGAAGCATTCCATGATTAGATGCATCTTCAACAATTTATCAAAATTGGTTTTTTTTCACTGCCATTACTTCTGTCATATCCATACTGCCATATCCTAGAGTGTTAAGAGTCCATTTCAGTGCCTTCACAAATAATACAACTGAATAATTATGACAGTGCAAACAACAGAGCTAGTGGTCTGTATGAGAAAACATGATMCAAATCCATCTGCATATAGCAGAGTAGCAATACAATTTTTACACATCCTATGTATATTTGAATTCTAACTTTCAGACAGTTCTGATTTGTGCTTTCATATTCCTAGCTGTTTTACAGTGCGAATCATTTACTTGGAAATCATCCATTCAGTGCATTTCTAGCAATTCTGTCTTTCAATAAAAGCTGATTCAAATAGAATAGACTCAAAAGACCCATATGGTTTTATCAGACACTGTAAAAATGTGCAGAAAACTACCCCTTGAGGCAGTGTCCCTGTTCAATCATTCCCTTAAAGGGAATGCCCTATTTTCCAGATGACATTTAACAGATGAGGCCAGCAAGTCTCCTGAAGACAACTGGTACAGTGCACAACAGCCTGCTCTAAGATCTATCTGTATCAGGACCTTTAGAAAGACAAAGTTCATCTTCATGGATAGTTTTCAAAGCAGCCATCAAATGTTATTTCTCCTACAACCAGTTTAAAGGCTTCAACCTCTTGCATATTGTTAAAATTCTTTCCCATATGCCACAGGCTGTGGTGCATCAATGCTCAGTGTGAAAGCTATATTGAAAATASCCTGCTTGAGAAACATATGGGTATCAACTAATTTATCTTGCCTAGATGAGGATGTGCTACATATGAACAGGGGTCAGGAAGCTCAATTTCCTTTAACAACATCCTCTGAGGAGGCAGTATTTGGGAGTCTACAGAGAAAAGCATGGTTACAGTCTCCTAGGTCCCTAGATCCTTGGGATTCATGGTGGAGTGACCTCTTCCAACTGCCAATCCCACAAAGGATTGGATTCTCCAGACCGCAGATCTGCCCCCTTCCTGCAGAAACTGTGACACCTTTGCACCTATGTGAAAAACCCACGCAAAAATGACATTCATACTGATGCAGCAGCACAGTCACTATTGCACTAAATGGGGCTAATACTTGATACAACTGGTTTTGTGATCAGACAGGAAGGAGCTTGCTTCGGACCTCTTTTTTGTTCTGCACTGCAGGTGTCATCTTCCCAGAAGGCTGCAGCAATCTAGAAACTTCTATTCAGAACCAGCCCCACAAAGATGTCCTCCTTGAGTAGGAGAAAAGACTACACATTTTCCCTAAAAARTCAAGTCTCCATAATGTTCTTCATGAAGATGTATAATAATCTAAAAAGATGCCATAGAATGAGTCCTCACCTTCTCTTTTATCCTTCTTATTCAATTACAGAACTTCTAGTGCATGATCCTAATCACAGATTTCAATGATAGCCATAACAAACAACTTTCCTTTCACTGCATGTGCCAAACCAACTTTTTTCATCTTTTCAAGTTAGGAACCCTATTTCCATAGTGAATTTTCAACCCCCCACTCATTCACACTTTTTTTTTTCTACCAGGCACTGCCACATGAGCAGCACAGTACAGAGAAAGTATATTCAAGCATTATGGAAACATTTAAAGGTAAGTCACAAATCTTCAATAAGTTAGAATGGGAAAACTTTCAATTGCTTGTTTCCTACCCACCCCTCAGTTCCTAAGAAAACAAGAAAAATCTTATAGCTAACATCAAGGTCATATTTTCTAGTCTTCAGTCTGACTTCTGATGGAAAGTTTGCCAGCCAAAAGCCTACCAACAACATTCTGCAGCCGAACTCTCCARGTTCAAGCCTGCTCTACATCAACGTACCACATACCAGTGGAATGCACTTCAGAGAACAGACAATCCTCAGGATCTTTCTGTACTACTTAAACCGGGATAAGCTACTGCATGAAAGTGTAAAAACTGAACACTTTGTATTTTGTTCTAACTAGCCTACTTCAAAAGTATCTTGTAGCTGATTGTATGAGCCAAGAAGACAKCATTTGATACTCCGAGGAAATTTTCTGCAAAGCATACTGTCCTAACCCGACTTTCAAGATGAAATGTACAGACATTTCTATCAAGTTTTAAACAGGAACAGGCATAGTGGGCTGTCACAACAATCAAGGAAAAATTGGTATAAAAAGCTATGGGGCAGAAAATGCAACTTCTCATCAGTTTACAGGTGATACAAGAGCTTTCTTTTTACCAGCTAGTCTTCTCTTTTAACATACTTCATMTTATTTTATATGTTTATTCAAATCCCAATAGCTCTTAATCTAGAACAGATAATCTTCCCTAGAAAAGATGAATAGAATAATAATACCACTARTGGCACTAAAAACAAAGATGACATTTCCACCAATTAAAAAAAAGCAAAAAGCAAAGCTACATGTATCAAAACACACACTACTTATGCCCCAAATGAAAATGCTTAATCATGAAAATAGAAAGAAAGAAGTATATCCATTATCAAACAATGAAAGAAAACAAGTACCAGCTGGCATAAAGTCTTCTTTGCTTCAGTACCCACACAGAAGTTTAATTTCATATAACCAAATTAAACAAGGGAATATGAGCTCAAGTTAGAATAAGAAACAGATCACTTAATGTTATTTATGGCAGTCAACAGCCTCTAATGAAATTCACCCTCAGAAAAAGATGCTTAGAGAACTACAGGGAGGTGAAAGAAGTCATCAAGTACTGCAGAAGAAAAAAAAATTGAAATCACAAGATGGGCAAATAAAAAGAGTTTATTTAACTCAAATTTCAGAAAGATACTAGAATGAAATTATTTAAGAATTGGGAGCATTAAAGGATAAAGCCAATTGACTTGACAATCTAGTTTCTTTCTTTAATGGACTAGAAGTCCTGCTGATTAGGAGAAAAGGAATACATGTTACCAGTCTTGACTTGCAACACAGTCAAAAATATATTTTCCCACTTAAGCTAAACTATGATAAGGACAAAGTTTTGCAGAATTAAGTTCAAAATTTGGATTTGCTTGTTTAATAGTTCTCAACACCAGCTGTAGATATATTTAYATGTATCTACAGCATAGCATTTATAGTGAGGTTCTACAGGCATACTATTTAATAGTTTTAATTATACTTTGGACTAAGGTATAAGGAAAAAACAAGAATCAAGCTGAAAGGTGGTGAGAACTATCTGACAAGACCATCCTGAGTGAAGGTGACTCAAGATAAAATTATGGGTTCCAAAAAAGCACAGAGCACAGCAGGCCCCATGATTACATGAAAAAAGCTCTAATTAAGTAACAACAAGACACAAAAGRACACCAGACTGTACTGGATCAAGTAGATTACATTTTTTCAGAAGCTTCTTAGGGTAACAAATTAAAATACCTGTCAGGTTCAAAACTACAAAGAATTAACATGAGATTTAACCTAAAAAAAAAAAAATCAACAACCCTCCCCCTACTGCTTTCTAAAATATAGACTTGATTTTCTTTTGATTTGCYACCCATTGCATTCTCTATTGCCCATACAAGCTACACCCATGAGGAGCATCTAACAAAGCCAGCCCAATCAATTCAAATTCATTCATTGTTTTATAACATCATTGAAATTGATTCGTGCAGAATTCTTAAGTTTCACTATATTTTTCAGGGAAAACAATTCCTAAATAAATTCCGAAACAATCTCAAAGATTACTTTTAAAAACTCTTTTCAAAAATAAGACTGGAAGTCCAGAATGACTGGATTACTCAATGGCTRCCTACAGAGCAAAGGAGAATTATTTATTCTTGCTCCTCTACACAATTTAATATTAGCACTAAACCATAAAAGCAATATCTAATCCACCTTTTAACAAGTTCTATATGAGTTTTCCACTCACTTCATTCCTGCAAATACTTCCTTCTCTAAACTACGACAAGTAATGAACAGCTCTCGAGCCTGTTAAGCTTGAGTCAGTCATGTATTTGCAAAATCAACATGACAGGCAGCTCTTCCTCTTTTTTCCTTCCCAACCTTCCCCCTGACACACATGCGCATGTGCACACACAGAGGCTGCATTCTGGAAGGCAGAGTCCTTAACAAGCTGTTGTGAAACAGACATGTTAAACCAGATATACAAGAGGAGTACCAGCTCTCTGTCCTCAGCAGTACTACATTTCAACAGAAATACAAATACCAGATTTGATTAAATATAACTGATTTATGCTTGTAAACACCCAGATGGTACATGACTAAACACATTGCACATGTTTTCTGAAGAAAAATGACCTTGATATCCAAGTTAAAAAATTAAACATTTTATTTATACATTTCAAAGCATAAAACAAACTCATGACAGTTCCAAGTAGAGACCTGTAATTCATACTTAGGAGAGTATCAGAAATGATTACAAAATACATGCACATATTAGACAGCCAAACTCTCAGGCACAGTCAAGGAGCACAGACCAAAAMCCGAGGAAACATACAAAGATTGCATCCCTGTTCCTTGTATCTCACACCCTCCTGTGGGATTTAAATTTGGCTTTTCACACCATAACCAGTGACAAAAGGAATGATTCAGTGATGAAGATCAATAGATCATAGGACACAGAAGCYACGTCCCCATTCAGCTGGTTATATATATATCCCTACTTTGGCAGTAAAGGATGTTAAGAGGTACAGATCTCAAATCCACAAAAATTCAGCCTGACTTAACATGACTTTCTCATTCTGCCTACAACTTTCAGGGGCTATTTTATAAATGACATTGCACACAGGACCTCACTCAACACATGTATCAAATACCCTTTTAGAAAACAACCTAAATCCAAGAAAAAAGGAAAAACCCACAAAACTTCACAGAAGTTATTTGTACCTGTCTCATCTCCTCATTCTCCCTCCTTTCCCCCAGTCAAAGTGAAAAAAACAAAAAAATGGGGTTGAATAGCAGGCAATGAGACTCAGACTCRTGGCAAGATTAAGTTTTTACTGAATTCAAATAAAGTATATAAAAGTAGTTCTAAAAAATATAACAAAACCGTAACGATCACAAAATACACTTCCGTGTAACAAATCTTTCCCTATTAGCTAAGAGAATACCATTAGTGAAAATATCCTTCAGAATTTGGCCCTTTTTCCTAATTTAAAAATCATGGAATTTTATCTAGCCTGAAAAGGCAAAACTGATCACACACCTCTGCAACCTTTTTTCCCTGTGTTTACACAGTAGAATATCATAACAAGCATTTCAAAGTTTAAAAAGACAGTATTTGCAGCTCCTCTCTAGCTCTCATTACACTGCCATGGATGCTCACCATTCACACTGAAAGAAGTGGTTTGTCATAGCATGGAAAAAAGACTAGCAACTAGAGATCAGACAACATGCATAAAAACCACATGAAGGAAAGCAAAGTGATAGGTAATTTTATATCTGGATGCTATTGCTAACTGAATAACAAGAGCATTAATAACACTTCTGAGGAAGTTGAAGCAGAGAGGTGACAACAGGGCAGTGATGCAGCCTCCTAGAAGGCAGCAGAGAGTAGGAAACATGCATTCCTTTAGAGAGAATGCCAACCCTCTTGTGTACTTCTTCCCAGCAACACAAACTCTTAATCTTCAGCTTTACAACACATCTGAATTACAGTGACTAATGGTGTTAGCTGGCAAGGAAAGCAAAATCCAAACAGTTATTGAAGGACAGACAAACTTGGAGCAAACGCTTGCTGCAATAAGGTCTGTCCAAGGATCCAGCCCAATTCTTGAAGGTCAACCAGTATTGGTACACTCCTGATTCAGATAGTGCCATGAAGAACAGAAGAAAAGAAAGAAAAKAAATGGTAGCTTGCCAATGGAGGCAACTTTCTTTTGACAAAGCAGCAATTGTGACAGTCAGACCAAATTCAGCAACCCCATTATAACTTCTCCAGGAGCCATACAATTCCCTTCCGTGTTTTCAGTGCACCRTCATTGCCACTGTTGCTTTTACATGATTCCAGTCTGGGCTTTTTCAGTGTTCTAGCAAAGACTTTTCTGTACAACGTGAGTGACAGAGGGGGAATGACGATTTTCATGATTTTAGTCTCAGTAAAGCTTTAACGATTTTATGGGGCAAGGAAATCAGACCACTTATTTAGCCTAGGACTTTTCCTCTTGCCCAACTTCAATGGCTTTCGTAAACAACAAAGCTTCTCAAAAAGATCGTGCAGTATCTTTATAATGGAAACTATTAGGCAACCTAAATATAGAGTTTGTTACCAGTTCCCTCTATAACACAGTACATTAGGGTTCTATTCAGTATTCCTTACTTGTGCTTCTAATGAACTTCAGTAGATTTATCCAAGTAAGGAATAATTCTTACAGTCCTGTGTTCCTTAAATTTATATAACAACTTTCATCTAGAAAGATTTCAAAATGTTTTAAAGGTCACATGTAGAAAATTACTATACTCAGAGTAGTTTCCTATCAAGAGGAACATAGTAATTTCTCAGTACCCAASCAACAAAACAGAACAGTTTAGGTTAGAAAGTAATACTAAAACCACGYCTACAGGGAGAGTTTAGCTCCTCAGTGACACTACCAAATTAATGTCTTGCAACAGTTGTAGACTAAAAGGCACAGGGATCTCCATCTGGTAGGCATGACCTAAGTTTTAGATCTGACTTGTGACACATCTCACTGGCACCATGCTGGGCACTTCTTTAGTACTAAACCAAAGAAAAGAGTGACATTTTGGGAATCAGTTACACCACTTCCTGCTGATCCAGGATTTCCCTGGGGACATCCCCCTCCAAGTACAGCTCAGTTTACCCGTCAATACAATACTGCCATAGACAAGATTAATTTAACTCCATGATCTAATCTACAATGAAAATGCAGTCTAGAAATAAAATGCAATCAAGAAATCTTTAAAAATATTTGCACTAATCTTAACAATTCTACTAGTCCTTAAAGAATATAATCCATGTCTTGCCTCTGGCACTAAAGATAACTCTTTCAGAGTGAAGAAATTATTCAACAGTGAAAACACCCACAAACCCTACCATTACCTGAAAATATTTCTGAAAAGTTAAATGTGCATAATCAGTATTAAAAAAAAAAAAAGTTTTAATCAACTTCGCACCTGATTTCCAGTGGCCTTCAAACCCATCTAGCTTCAGTAAGATCGCCCACAAATCTGGTTGCATTTAGTGAAGTTTAACATGCAGAATCAAGTTTTACACATTTCAACACAAAGAGATTTCTCTGAATTTTTTTTAAAAAAAAAAAGGTAGCATTTTCCATTGTCTTAGAGACAAAGCTCTGATCAGTAGAAAAAACAGTCAAAAATTGTAAGAATCACTGCACAGCAACAATCGTGCTGAAGCATCAACTTAATCTTAACATCAAGCTTAAAAATGGAAGACTAAAATAAATAAATAATGCATTCTCAGCACCATCAAAATATGGTAATATTGTTCTTCTGCCTCATGTTTATGAAAACCATTTCGTCCTATAGGCAAATGCTTTATCAAGGTAATAATCTGCTCACTTGGACTCCAGATCCTTAAAAAAAGGAATMAAAAAATCCACCCAACTGGCCTTTTGTGTCTCTTTGGCACCCTAATGATTCTCTCCATAGACACAAAGGTCTACTTACTAGATCAAATCATATGTCAGAATTGGAGACAAAAGCAGCCTGGGCTAAACCCAACTTTTATCTACCTCATGCCATATGTAAAACCTGGACTTTATAAACATATGAAGATGCAACCAATCTAAACCTTAAGGGAAAAAGGATCCCATAAACTTACTTGGGTACACATCGTTACGGAGTTTAATTAGAGAAAGAAAAATCAACCTATAAACTACAGTTAGCACACCAGGTCACTTTCAGGGAGAAAGTGGAAACCAAAAAAAAAACAGACATTTTTTTACAAAATTATTTAAAAGATGAATTCAAGTAGAAACTTGAAAGCAATGGAAATATTTGTTTCTCAGCAGCTCCACYTTTTGTTTGTTTGTCAATTTTCAATGCTTTTATGCAGCTGAGTTTCCAATGCAACAAAACATAATTTTAAATTGACTGGATGTTAAAGAGCCTTTTTTCATGCTGTTTTTAAAGACTTTACATTAATTCAGCAGTCTTATTTTGCTGAACATTACCAACCTGTACATACCTCTCTGTGATATAAACATKATGCCATTGTTATAACTGGGAATCATAATATATGTGACAGATGCAATTCCCTCTTGGCATATTTACCTCACTGACTTCCTTTGTTAAAAAAAAAATCAACTAACGTTYAAAACTGAAGTTATGAAAAGTGCCTTTAATATTCATTCTGAATTTTTAGAAGTCAGGGAAACYTACTCCAGAAATCAAGAGTAATCATTTTGTCAAGTAATTGGTCCCAACCTTGCAGGTACAATTATTTCAAACGTGTAACATTTCTTGCAAGTCATACTCAGCACTGCTTTGGCCAATATCTACATTGTAATTGTGGCTTTTGATAGGATTGCAACTTGATTGCCATTTAAACTTCCCTTGCTGATGGGATTGACCCATAGGTACGGCAACGGTAGGAAAGGGTTCTTGAGCAACATTCTCCTCCGTTGGCATGCACGGCTATAAGTGCACTTCTGTTCKTTTGTAAAAAGCCTCCGTTCCCCAAGCACGCATGTTTAGGCCACCGGCAGGCACAGGAACCACTTAATCCACCGCAAGCATTCTGACTGGTGTATAGAGAGAAGGTCCTCCTGGGAAGTCACAGCTGCACAGGGAGGCAATTCCATACAGCACAATTCAGCTAACAATTCCTCTCTAAACACTGAAGGGTTATAATCCACCCCTTATTGCCCCCCTTATAGCATGGTGATGCTCTGTGACGAAAAGCGAATTAAAATAATACTAATAACAATAAAACAAAGGGGTTATGAGGCAAAGTTAAAGTCATAGAAAAAAAATGAAAAAAAGAAAAAAATTAAAGGGTGAATGTCTTAGCAGGTACTCCCCAGGGGATGGTTCTTCGTGAGAGGGCCACAGTCTCTCCAGGGTTAGGCTGTGCAGGCAATTATGCCCTTACTGGTATTTATTATCTGTTTCTATAGGCCGGCGCACGGCTGGGTCAGGTTCACCGAGGAGCGCCGGGCCGGAGGAGGCTGTGCGTTCCCACCCCCACCGCCGATAAACGAGACCCGATTCCTGTCACGGCCGCCCTCCCTCACACCCTGGGGATGCGCCGCGGCTGCCCCGGCCCCCGTTCCTGTCACGGCGGCACAGCCGCTCCCCCGCCGCCCCCGCTCCCCCTCCGCCGGCGACCCACCGTGTGGAGGTGCCCTTCCTCACGTCGCACATCAAGCACTTGAAGGCCTCGGCGCTGTTGCGGAAGGTGCAGACGCTGCAGTCCCAGTACCCCTCGTCCGAGGAGGGTTTCGGCTGCCGCTTCGGCCTGCGGAGACACACGCGCGCCAGGGGCAGCACCGGCCGCGACGCCCCCGCCGCCCCCGGGGCAGCCCCGCCGCCACCGCCGCCGGTCCCGCGCTCCCGGAGGGCCCGAGGGAACGAGAAAGCGCCGCCGCTGCCCCTACCTGGTCGGGCTCTTCTTGTCTCCCATGCCGGCTCCAGACGCGTCCCCGGCCCGGCCCCGGCGCGGCCCTTTGTGCGTTTGTCAATAAGGAGGAGCGCGGGGGGTCTCTGGGCTCCAGCGGGGACCCGGGGAGGAGGAGCCGCCGCCGCAACCTCCAGCTGTCGGGGAAACTCCCGCTGCCGCCGCTGCCGCCGCCGCCTCCCCGCTCACGTGTCCCCCCGCCGCCAACCAGCGGCGCCCG
>NW_026623292.1:1450632-1457300 GCF_030028575.1 Malurus melanocephalus
GGGGGCGGCCCCGGCGGGGAGGCGGTGCTGGGCAGAACGGGCAGGCCGGGACTACGAGCGATTTCAGCCGGCCTGCACGGCTCGTGCCTTAAAGCCGCCCCTCTGTTATGGCTCAGGGTTGTTCCCACTGGCGTCTAGATTGCCTTGTGCTTCTTCGCACAGAAATTGCTCCGGGCCGTGGTTTACAGTAAGAAACAAACGGGAATAAACTGAACAGAAAGTTCTGCTTAGAAGTCTTGGTCTAAAGCATTCCGTTGGACTGAGGCCAAGGCACAACACCATGGGTACCAGTGCAAAACCAGGAAAGTGGTGTTACCTTGTACCCCTATGCAGGGTGATACTTTTGCCCTTAAAAGCTTGTAAGTACAACGTGGTTCACATGCACCATAGCAACATCAGACAGGACACGGGTGCTTATCACCTCTATTATCAGAGTGCACCAGAGCCCAGACAGAGACTAGGATGCCATTTTGCAGGATGCTGTGCAAACAGAACAAAGAGCACTTGTCCCAAGTACCTAACAAAGACATCAGATAGACACAGGTAAAGAGCAGAATGCAAGCAGACAATGAAATTATACTGGTCAGCATCTCAGTGGCCAGAGCTAATGCTKATGCATTGTCTTTGTCAAGAAATGATGGGATTTCGAGAACAAGGGATGCCCAAAGGGAGTTTTATTGAAGTGTGTGAGGACAGACATGTTTGAAATTAAGCAAATGGACAACAGAAAAACTTTCTGATTCTGAAGGCAAAGTTGCAAAGACAAATTTCATCTAGAAGTACTGGGATATAACAAGAGAGGGAATATGTTGGTAAAGTACTTGACATCTTAAGGAAGCAATTAAAGACCCATTAATTGGGACATAACATTTATGGAAAAGAGCTAATACTTTTATAAGGTTCACAGTTTTCTCTATCTCTCTAGGAATGCTGTGTATCAGCAATTGGAAACCTGGGTAGGATTTCTTACTTGCTGCCATTTATCCTAAAATCCTTCTGCATTCACGTCCAGCTTCCAATATTGCCATTTGCCTCACGTTATGGTTCCCTTTCTGTATATGCCTCACCTYTTCCTTTCTTCCTCTATTGCAATTCCCTTCTTCTCTCTCATACAGTTTCTTGTAAATTATGAATAAAATATATGGATTGCACATCTGAGGGTGAGGCATGCCACACAGACAGCTGGCCTGAATTCATTTATATTTAGTTAGACATCTACATGAACTATGAACCCACACCCTGCTCTCAGCAGGAGAAAGCTCATGCTGAAGGGATTGATCTGATGCTAAGACAGGCATACTCACTTTTTGGGGACATTCTCACTTATGGGGACCATTTCTTTCCATTGACTATAAACAGTGCTTTGCACCAGTAGTCCAGAACTGGACATCTACCCCTTAAAATTACAGAATTATATGAGATGTCTCACCTGTGCTTGAACCTCACTTTATGTAGAAATCTCTTGATGGGAAGCAGTAGAGAAATCTCTCTCCTTGTGCCCTTTTCCACAATGCACGCATTCTCCTCTATAAATAAATACTATTTCCCCACTTTCAGAAAGCAATTATTTTGAAACAACCGCTTTGTCTTCACCTTTCCTCTGTCACAGCCTACCTTCTCCATACCGACTGTGAGAAATTGAACTTCTACTGATAGTTGCAAAATGCTGAAATATGTTGTAATCCCTCAGGAACCAATCTTGGAGAGGATAATTTCTAATCAGAAGGAGGAAATGCAGCTGCCAGCCATAATAGAAGAGTAATCTTTCTGGCTGTTGCTTTCCAGACTTCCTGCTTCAAGGCCATCACCCAAATGACCATGCTTAAAAATCATCATGTTTTCCTGGTAGCATTGGGCCTTTTCCCCCTGAGCACCAACTAACCCTCATTTTGGGAGCTGAATTGTGATGTGGATGGTTCAGGTGACACTCACAGTGCCAGTGGGTCTATGCAAGTGTTGGTCTTATTCTTGAAGAATGCTGAAAAGGAAAGAAAGACTATTTTCCTTGCACCCTTATTCTGTCCTCAAATAGGAGCGCAAGAGAAGACCACTGAAAGCATCAAGCCATCCCATGTCATCTCTGCACCTGAAATGGASCTAGAAAGCATTATTTAGCATTAATGGAGGAAAGCACATGGAAGAGGTATGTGTACTAGTCAGATGCCAAAGAGATTTAGGGGGAGTTTGAGACAAACTGAAAAAGTTAAGATTTCCATAGTCAAGTATTTTGTCATCCAGTGGTATTCACATGAACCCAGAAAACTCAACTGCCTTTGCTAAAAATTTGCATGGAACAGGATCAAGAAAGTTTGAATGACAAATTGGTGTATTAGYAGTCTTTCTATTGACAGTATTAGCAGTCTTTTAAAAAATATTTCTGGGAAAGAAAAGGGATGGATGGACCATCATTTTGAATACCCCTAGTTTGAAATTTGATTTTGTGTAGAACCACAGTTGTTCCAGACCAGTTATTTGTACCCTGTTTTAATTCAGCTGAGCTAAAGTAWACATCTCTAAGACAGAAGGGATGGGCAATATAATTGTATCTTTTTACACAGGCATTCACTCTTGAGCTAGTGTTTGGTCTCTTATTATCTTAAAATTGACTTTCTTTGTAGCATTGTACAAGGGAAATGCTCGTACTATGATTATGATATTGAAAATTATATATGCTGATAGCTTTGTGGAAATTATATATTTCAATATATGGTACAAATGTTCTGGCATTCACGACTTCTCAGTTAAAGGTTTATTCATAACAAAGAGGATGTGAAAGGGGACGGTAGCAATTTTTAAGTACCTTTTGTGTGAAAACTCTTGCTGCAGAGAAAATTACAGTTGTTCCTGAGGAAAGGTGTACATGCAAGATTATTAAGAGCAGGCCAGTGTTGTGTAAATCCATACAAAGACTTGCCATTTAGTCAATACTTGAACCATTGCTGTGCACATCAAACCTATGCCAGTTGCTGCATTATCAGCACCTTGAGCAATTAAGTAATCACTTTGTGACTGCTTGATCTTAAAAAACTCTCCATAAAGATGATAATAATTTTTGTTGTAGATAAACCACATTTTAATCCCTATTCATGAAAAGCAATACTACATAAGTATAAAATTGTGCTAGAACAAATGCATGTTATTCCAGCATGGTGTATCTGTTTTGCTTGGGTTGCACTGATTTAATAAAATTAATGCAATTAAGTCAATTAATGGGAATTTTACTAGTAAGGGGTTTTTTTTTATATGTTAGGTGTAATAAGTGTTGAATCCTGTCTGGGCTTCTATGCTATTCGGGGGAGGGAGGAGGGGTAGGAAATTAAAAATCAGAGATAGTGAAAAGCAAAAGCTGCTTGCAGACTGTATAATAAAGACAGTAAGTTGGGTGACACTGAGAAATGCCCCTCCAGCCTATGTTTGCTCAGCCTCGGGGGCAGCTCAAGCTATCAAAAGACATATCGGTGGCTCCTGACAACACACACTTCACTTACGAGTGTGTTGGGGCAGGAGAGTGAAATTCTGCTTTTGAAAGGGTCGGAACAGAGAGGGACCACGCCAAGAATACTTCATAAGATAAGAGAGCCTAAAGGTGTTTTAACAGTTTCCATTTCCTTGCATGTACAAGCCTGACCTAAACATACTGTATAATTTTCAGGGAACTATAGCACTTATGAGAGTTGGTTCATCACCATATCCTTCAGATTTCACACAGTTAGAGTGGCCCTGACACTTGAGTAACCTGGTAATTAAGTCCAGGAGTCTTTCTAGGGCCATAATTTGACTGTATGTTTGTGCAAATTTGGCTCCAAATTCATAAGACAGAGGATTGTACACAGACCACTTACTTTCAGATGCTTGGTAATTATCAAGTAATTATTTCAGTAATTATCAAGTAATTATTTCAGTAACTGCTTACTTGTCATCCATTCTCCTAGTTAGGGCCCAGCCTTTATCCTTTCAGATTTTGTAGTGAACTTAAAAGTTGTTCAGCTCTATAGTTTCTTTAAATCCTCTGCTTCATCAAAAATTCTTAAAGTAAACGTTTCCCTACTTTTTTCATTCAACCTCTCCCTAAGGTAATCCAAGAGGTGAAGGATCACTGGTAAGAATGAAAGAATATTCTCAACATTCATTAAATATTTCTAGTCCTTTTGCTGAGATTTGGTGGCAGACATGACAGTCTTTTAGACTGAATAAGATAATCAATTTTGGGTAGGTGAGATTGTTAATAAATAACACGGATACTTAATTCTGTCATATCTCTTACAGGAGAGGTGTGCTAAAAACTGCCTGTAAATTGAAGGCATGCCAGGTGATTGCTTCAGACACAGGAAAYGTGTTCACACCCTATATCTGAACTTGAGGAACCAGTGGAAGTTTTCAACCCAACAAATGGTGAAAGACTGGCTCCTCCAGGGCAAATGGTTCAAAGCCCTAACACCCGGAGTTTTGCTTTGAACCATCTATAAAGGAAGCAGGAGACAAGACTCACTAGCACCTGTGAATTAGTATCTCCAGGGTTAGAGAAACAGGAGTGAAGCTGTCCTTAGCAACTATTTAAATTTGGGGCTACATCTTTGCTGATCTGCTTCCATTAAGATGAATTGAGGTGGTGTCCAGTACATCCTCTGCCAAGGGGGGATTTTTTTTGGGCAAAGCCAGTTCGCTGAGGAGGAATAGGTAGGTACTGCTGAGGCTCCTTTAAAMAAACAATCTGTGCTGCCACTTCTTGCTGATATCAGCATAAGAGCTGGCTGGTTATAGGGGCGAACACATACATACCTCGATTAGCAAGCCAAGCTCCCTTGGGGCTATAGGAGAGAAAAAAAATCCCACTCAACGCTATCTGTTCATGTCTGCTCCCTGATTTCATCATGTGCCTTTATCCCTCCTAATTTGCTCCCTCATTCCTTTTCTGCTATTTGTCATCTTACTGGTTGTGTTTTTTCTCCTCCTCTTTATGTGCTCCTTCATTCCCCTTCCTGTTTTCTTTTCTTCTTTGTCTTTATGTCTAAGATTTGTCTTGCTACCCGATCTTCTGTATTACTAATTCTGCCTGCTCCAACCTCCAAGTTCTTTTTCTGTCATCTCACTCTTCTCTGGCTTGATTTTCCCTTTCACTGATTCTCTCCCTTTCAGAAGTTGTTTTAAAGTGTTAAAAATTGACAAGAGGTTGAGTTTCCTATTTTTGTGTCACACAGGTGGCAGGCTTCCTACAGAATTAGTGTCAAAGGAAGAACAGCAGCCCAAAGGAGATTTCACATTTTGCAGCAAAATTAAAAGCATTCTGAACCTGGTAAGAGAATATGGCTGAAAGTCACATGCTTMTTAGTCCTACATAGTATTTTCTTAAAGGCTGTCTGGGAGAAAAATGAGATATTGGAACTAAAGCCTCTAAGCAAGCTCCATGCTTAGTTCAGTGCTCCAACATCGTTTCCAGTCAGCTTGCGAACACCTACTGCAATGGCTGGATTCACAAGTGCCATAAGCTGCCTGCCTTTGGATCAAAAGTGCTGTTCAATTTTTCTCACTGTAAATCTCTTTTATGAATTCTTTCAGATTTACTCTGAGATCAGAATTTGACTAACAGGCATTAACTTTGACTAACAATGGAAAAAGGGTGAATGTGTCTGCATTATGGGATCACTAGGAAGAAAGGATATTGCAGATATATTGATTTTTTCTGATATAATAGAAGCAATTAATGAACAAACRAACCTTCTGTCAGGAAAAAAAACACGCAAAGATTATTAGAACCCTTGTGAAGAATAGCTTTTCTGTGTGTAGTAAAAAGTATATTTCACTGCTTATAATTGTGTATACACACACACAAAAACAGAGACATGAGTACTTAAACAGTCAAAGGAAATGCAAATTTTTCTTGAAAGGTATTCCATATCAGCTTACTACATTTTCATTATRAAATATTCTGAGGTAAGATATCTCCATGAGAAACCTCATGAGCYTTGTTTTCCCCGATTTCCACATTTTTCTAGGTAAGGAAGATAATGATGAAATTCATAGAAGAGCAGCATGCACGAGTGCTGGTAAGAGATCTCACACTTCTTTTTTTGGCTTGGAATTATTGGCTTGGGGTCAGTTTACCAAAGACTATACCCTTCATTACCTAATCCATGGCAGTATCTTTTGCCTCCAGCTCCAGTGTAACATTTCCATTTTTATTTTGTTTTTTCCCTCCCGCTTTAAATGAAGTTGAATACATAATATAGAATCCAAAAAACATAAAGGAAGATAAAAAGAACAGGGATTAGATCCAGCCAATAGAACATGTCTGTGCGAATTCAGAATCAAGGCCAGGTGAGGAAGCCTCTTCCCTGAGGAGAAGACAATTTCCTTGCCACTGTGCTAAGGTTATTGCAATGCCAATATCCCTAAATAACCATGCACTGCATCTTACCATCCTTTTCTCTCCCTTCCCATCCATTTGCTTGGACTTGCACTGTTGCCAAGTGCAGAGCTGGACTATGTAGACTCAATATTGCATACAAGTGTTTCATAGAGCTTCTTTTTCAAAATAAATTTGAAATATTAATTTCAAAATTAATATATAAATGGGAGAAAGAAAGAAAGAAAGAAAGAAAGAAAGAAAGAAAGAAAGAAAGAAAGAAAGAAAGAAAGAAAGAAAGAAAGAAAGAAAGAAAGAAAGAAAG
>NW_026623292.1:1457365-1622821 GCF_030028575.1 Malurus melanocephalus
AAAATGGAATTCTTTAATTAACATGGAATGTACCCTCAGGCTTTGCCTGTAGGTTTAGAGCACTACTTACAGTGAGCCCATTGCACTGACAGGTGGTGTAGGGCTGGAAGAAGCAGAAGTCTCCCAGAGGAACCTGTCAGTTGACAAGGATCAATGTTGATTCCTCCTGTTAGGTAATTGCTCAAGTAGAAGATTATCGAAATTATTCAGGATTCAAGAAAAACAGGTTAAMATAAAAGACTGTTGAACCTTGCAGTGCTGCTATTTTTAAGACTACTTAAACCTTTAAAAAAGTCCTGTAGAAAAAAATACTGCAAATATCAAGATGATCGTCACAGATCACCATCACTGGAAGTTGAACATTGAGGTCAGATGGCTTTTTCACAGAGCAGCTACTCCACGGGGTGTGACTGGGGCTGTCAAGTCTGCAAATGACTGTGAGGCTGCATGGCTAATGTTGCAAAGGCACACCACTGATCGCAAAAGCTCCACTCCCAAACTAAACTGCTGCTCTCTGGCTGGCTATTAAAAAAAAAAAGGATATGTAATTACACAAAAGGGAGTTCAAAAATTGACAAATTTTGTTACAAGTTGAATATGAGTCAACACTGTGCCCTGGCAGCCAGGAGGGCCAACCATGTTCTGACGCACAGCATCTCCAGTCAGGCAGGGAAGGGGATTGTCCCATTCTGCTCTGCACTGGGTGGCCTCATCTCGGGTGCTGGGGGCAGTTTTGGGAGCCACAATGTAAGGAAAACATAAAGCTATCCAAAAYTGTCCAAAGGAGGGCAGCAAAGATGGTGACAGGCCTTGAGTTGGCAGCTGTATGAGGGCACTTGGTCTGTTCTGCCTGGAGACAGGAGACTGAGGGGAGACCTCAGTGCAGT
Organism: Malurus melanocephalus; assembly: GCF_030028575.1. Lineage (NCBI taxonomy): Eukaryota > Metazoa > Chordata > Aves > Passeriformes > Maluridae > Malurus > Malurus melanocephalus. Next base: position 1,458,253 of record NW_026623292.1, read on the forward strand.
TTTAAGTTCCTCATGAAGGGAAGAGGAGGAGCAGACTGATCTCTTCTCTATGGTGACCAGGGACAGGACCCAAGGGAATGGCCTGAAATTGTGTCAGGGAGGTTTAGGTTGGATATTAGGAAAAGGTTYTTCACCCAGAGAATGGCTGGGCACTGGAACAGGTCCCCAGGAAAGTGGTCACATCTCCAAGCCTCACAGAGCTCAAGAAATGTTTGGACAATGCTCTCAGGCACATGATGTGGCTCTTGGGGTGTCCTGTGCAGGGACAGSATTTGGACTCGATGATCCTTGTGAGTGCCTTACAATTCCTCATAGTCTATAATTCTATGATTAATTCTGCATCAGAGTTATCATCATCTGTAGCTGTTACACACACTTGACTAACCCTCAGAATGCTCTCTTACAGCCCTGCAAAGAACTCTTCAAAGAAACCCTGAGATCAAGGCAGTGTAAGCACTAGCTTTAAGTCAGCTTTGAGTGACAGCTTCTAATTTATGCTTTCAAATATACCAACCAGATCTGTCTCAGTTTGTTCATTACCACTTGCAAAATAAATAACGACATGAAGTGCCTTAATGTATCTCTTTATACGTAATCTATTAAATTATATTGTTCAGAGAAGAACTGCTCTTTCCTGATGACTGAATTTATGAAAATACTATCTAGAATCTTTTAGTTTTAATTAATTGCAAATTCTGTAGTATTAAAGACAACGCTAATGTCCAAATTTGTTCTCACCAAATCTACATAGCTACTACAATTTTCATATAAACCTTGATAAGTATTCCTAAGAATGAAGTCTTGAATGTCCTTTTTATAAATCAGTAGAATATATAATAAAGGCATTTGCCTCATTCTTAAGGAAAAACTGAAGTAGATAAAGCAATTAATAATATGAGAGACTAGCTCATATATTAACAACAGAATATTTGTTAGCTGCACAGGTAAGAAGATTTCAAACAAATTCAGGAGTTTTAGGTGTAGTTCAATTCTTTGAAAGAAAAAGAATCCTAAAATTAGATGTATTTGTTGGAAAAAAAGCTATTTCATGGTTAAGAGAGCCTGTATCTCAAACTCTTTAGCCATGTCTGTCATTAATGTGCAGTGAAACATGCTAGATACTGTGCTTGGGTTAACCATCACACCTTTAGGGGAGCTGTTTGAACTGTACACTTTACTCCAAGTAAGGCTCAGTCCCTGTGTAACTAGAAGATATCTAACTGTATTGTAGACACAGGAAAGAAGCAGTTCCACAAAAAAGTGCAATGAAAAGATGGATTGACTTTGTCTTCATTTGTAACTACAGGAGGTCAAATACAAGAGAAGTCATGAAGCTTCAAAGTCTAAAAGATGTGCGTACTCTAAAAGCTGTTTGTTCTGTCTCCTTAGGAGTTTGCCTGGAACACCAGCCAGAATAGCACTGCAACAGCACCTGACAGATAAAATTAAAGCATGAATCATAATCCCTCTGGTCTGCCAAACTGAGCTTTATTCAAGTTGTAGCTTTAAGATGGATTACAGTTTGATGGCATGTCCTGAATCTAACTATCCCTTAATTTCAAATAGTGTCGTGCGAAGGCTGTGTATTGGCACTGGGGTACAAACGTGGGTTTGTGTGATGAGAACTGAGTGAAGGGAATTCAAAATCCTAATGGTTTCTGTTGTGTAAATTTAAATGAAATACCAGCTGGATTTTTGCCAGGATAAGATATCATTCTGACAGAGAAGAACACTCAATTATATTGAGTGAACTCTTTTTACTAGTCTGAAAGAATAAAGAGCGCTCTAATGCTCAAGGCAGAGAAAATGTTGAATGCTTCAAAAACAAGCATTCAAAATAGCRTTGATAATAAATTATTTAAATGGAACTTGGAATACGGAATTCTTGATGTTTGAAACCTTTTTCTTGGATATGAGGAAGAAGGACAGCACACTAGACATGGAAGAAAGCCCATTGTAAGACAGAAGGGTATTATTTTCATTAATGCTAGCATTATTCATAGGTTAACCTTCCAAAACAAACCTATTTTATCTATAATCTTTGAAGCTATAGAATTGATTGGGTTCCATAGTAAGTATCATCCTTATGATTTTCATTTTAGGCACTGTAGCAATCAAAGGGTAATACAGCTTCAAAAAGTAATATGACACAGGTTGAAGTTCTATTTAGCATGCTGGTAATGAACAAAACACTGATTTTTCAGTTGGCTTGACTGGGACAAGGGATGCACATACAGAAATCTTCAATCATCAGATGACCTTGATATGCATGACTGGATGCAGGCTTAATTAAACAGTTTGTAATTGCCAACAAACTGCCTGCTTTATTAAGACTAATAAAAAAGACTAATGTAATCTAGGAGTTTTTGTCTCTGTGCCTGCCTAGATTTGTATCTCTTAAGTTTTGTAATCCATTGATCAAAGGATARTATAGAAACAAAACAGATGATTCAGTTTATTATAATTCAAAGCATTCTTACATTTGAGATATCAACTCACAAAAATAAAGTACTTATCAGACTTCAGTGGAAGAATATGCATTTACTTCTAGTCTCTTTGGTAGTATCCATTAAGGACCTAACATTCAGTTCATTGCTAGAAGATATGACCAAATCTGTGAAAAAGTGGATCCTGACTTTGATAAGAGTAGCTGCAGTTGATTTATTTTCCAGAATTACTTTCAGTTAAATTAGTGATACACATTCTTAATATTTACTCCAATTTAACACTGATTTTTATCTGAGAATTTCTTTAAAAACTTTTTACATGTGAATATTTAACCAGAAAGCCTGTGAAGAAACCCAATAAGAAGACACAAGAAAGGTATCATGTATAAATACGTCTATATAGAGATGCATTTATGTACTGAGGTATGGATCTGCTCCTGCTTATTGCCTATAGCAGTTTCCATCGCAGTTGTTAATACCATACTACCAATGTATGTCAGTGTATGTCCTCCATATGAAGCCTACATGTAATGTTTCAGAAGATTTAACACTCCTATGTTTTCACATTATTGAACAAAATACTGAACAAAAAAGGTCACATCCTCTGYATGCACCAGAAAGGATGTGGCAACCCAGACACAGTTCCCATGAAATCACGCAGCCAGGTCTTAGGCTGCAGATGTCATCTACCTAAACTTTCAGTAAAGCTTCTGACACCATTTCCCACAGCATTCTCCTGGACAAACTGGCTTCCCATGGTGTGAATAGGTGCTGGGTAATAAACTGGATGGCCAGGCCCAGAGAGTGATGGTGAAGGGAGTTATATCTAATTGTCAGCGGGTCACCAGTGGTGATCCCCAGGGCTCAGTGTTGGGGCCAGCCCAGTTTAATGTCTTCATTGATGATCTTGGATAAGGGGATCCAGTGCACCCTCAGTCAGTTTGTGGATKACAMCAAGCTGGGTGGGARTGTTGATCTGCTGGAGGGTAGGAAGGCTCTTCAGAGGGATCTGGGCAGTCTGGATCAGTTGGTCAAGGCCAAGACTCAACAAGACAAAGTGCTTGGTCATGCACTTGGGTCACAACAACCCCATGCAGTGCTACAAGCTGCRGGAAGAATGGTTGGAAAGATGTTCACAGGAAAAGGACCTGGGGGTGCTGATTGACAGTGGCTGAACATGAGCCAGGGTGTRCCCAGGTGACCAAGAAGGACAGTGGCATCCTGGCCTGTATCAGCAGAAGTGTGGCCAACAGGACCAGGGCAGTGGTGATTGTGCCTCTGTACCCAGCACTGGTAAAACCACATCTTAAATCCTTTGTGCAGCTCTGGGCCCTTCGCTACAAGGACACTGGGGTACTGGAGCATGTCCAGAGAAGGGCAATGGAGCTGGTGAAGAGTCTGGAATTCAAGTCATATGAGGGGSTGCTGAGAGAGCTGGGTGTGTTTAGCCTGGAGAAAATGAGGCTCAGGGCAAACCTTATTGCACTCTACAACTGCCTGAAAGGAGGCTGGTACTGATGTGGGGCTCAGCCTCTTCTCCCAGGTAATAAAAAGTAGGACAAGAGAAAATAGCCTCAAGCTGCAGTAGGGAAGGTTTAGATTAGCTGTTAGGAAAAATTTCATCATAGAAATGGTTGTCAAACATTGGAACAGGCTGTGCAGGAAAGTGGTAGAATCACCATCCCTGAAAATTAAAAAAAAAGATCCATGTGGGTACTGCTCTTGCCAACAAGAGTTAGTGATGAACTTGCCACGGTATTAGGTTATGGTTGGACTTGATGATCTTAGACATCTTTTCYAACCTGACTGATTCTGTGATTCTAGCAGAAATGTAAGGATAAAAGACTGGCAAATGACAAATTCCTGAAGTGGCTGGTTTAGATTTTTATGGTTTCTATTTTAAGTTAAAAATTAGTTAAAACATTTTATCTATAAATTGTCAGAAAAAGTGCTGTACCTGAAGCATAGACGATGCATCCTATGACACATCCTTGGTGATGCATCCTACAATCCGTACAAAAGAATCTCAATCTTTGATGTGTGCAAAGTAAAGGTTTGAATCATTCTCTCAGATCTCTATATGAAGACACATASTAGAATCACACCAGTACTCTATGTTCCTTACAGTACATTGAAAGTCTGGAACTGCGAGAAAAAAAAAAGTAATTCACCTGTGGTGATGATTTTACAGATTATATAAGCTTTCTCTGATGTTCAGAAGTTGTAAAAAAGGTTTGTCATAGTAGGCATAGTTACGATGATCTCTAACAGCATGTTGCCATTTCAGTATGAAGTTCTCACTAAAGAGCTTGGAAGAATTATTTCTRGCCAGTTGAATCACAGTGTCTTAGATGTGCTGATGAATGATGTTGCTATACAAAACCTCCGAGTTCAGAAGCAACCTTAAAATGTCTGCTTCCAGTGTTATCAAAGATAGGAAGTATTGTAAAGCTAATGTTACCCATATAAAGATGAACAGCAGGAACATCCGTGATCATATGAGCATAGCACAGCTGTACCTGGACAGTGGGAAAGCCAGGGAACTGAAAGCAAAACTTCTGTAAGATGATCTGGGTGAAACTTTTCTTTAACTGTATGTCATGTTTAAGTTTCAATTAGCAAGGAAGAGGGTTCAGAGCGCCCCAAAGCCTACAGCTCCAGGTACACTGGGCCTGGAAAAGGTATGCCAAGAAGAACAYGGCATTACAGCAATATTTCTTCTTCCACATCATTCTTATCTGGGCCACCCACAGAACATGGAACCTTCATCTTAAACTCCAAGTTTCAACCTAAACGATTAGGTTGTTTAGGTTTGGGGTTCAGACAACCAGCAGGCACACAGCTCCASTAACAGTGGGGCTTGAAAAGGGGTACCATGGTGAGCACAACACYGTACCTACACTGCTCCTTCCACATCTTCTAACCTGAGCCAGTCAGAATATCCTGCTCCATCAGCCTCAACCCCAAGCTGCCATTAAGGTCAAGTGGTAGGGTAAGGGTTCAGAGAACCTCAAAAACAGTCACAGGGACACTGGATGTGAAAACAACAAAGCAAGGACAATGTGCACTGCACCAACATTGCTCTCTCTACATCTTTCTGGTCTGGGCCAGCCATGGTACCTGAGACCTCAGTCTCAGCCAAAAGCCACAATTAGGKTTAGGATAAGGGTTAAGAGAACCACAAAGCCTACAGAAACAGGGACACTGAGGCTGGAAAASCCATACCATGGAGAGTACAGGACAGCACAAACACTGACACTTCCACATGTTCCTTATGTCAGCCATCCCTGGTACTTGGGACCTCAGCCTACACCAAAAAGCCATTAGGGTCAAGGGGTAGGGGTTGGGTTCAGAGAACCATAACGTTCACAGCTCCATGCACACTGAGGCTGGAAAAGGCATGGCAAGGGGAGAACAGCAATGCACCAACATTGGTCTCTCCACATCTTTCTTACATTGGTCACCCATGGTGCTGGGGGCCTCAGTTTCAGCCCCAAATCTCCATTAGGTTTAGAGTTACAGATTCATGTCCCCTCCAGGAACAGTGGGAGTGGAAAAGGCATATCAAGGAGAGCCCAGCACTGTGCCAACATTGCTTACTTCACATGTTTGTAATCTTGGCCTCCTGTAGTATCAGAGACCTCAGTTTCAAACCTCCTACACATCTAGGGAATATATGAGTCTTCTACAATTCAATGTATTTTATGTATRAAGTACATCAGTTTAGTTTTTTTTATTTTCTAAGAAAATGGTTACTAGAAGTTCCTTTAGTAGATACTTTTTTTTAAAAGAAAGCAAAGAATATTATACAGAGGGTAGCAACTATATATTTTTCCTGTTGCATATGAAATATTTTATACAGACAGAAGTGACTTCACAGTCATTCTTTGTGTTTGAAATCAAATAGAGGTGGAAGAATCAGAGCAGTTCTAAAAGTAGAAATACACTAGKTTGAGTTTTCTGTAGGCTGTCCTGGCAACACGTAAATTCCCAGAACTGTGGCACCATTCTCCATCACTCCAGCCTGGCTTGACACTCAACTAGGAGCTGATCCCTGGAGCCCAGTCTGCTGTATTCCTTCTGCAAACCAGCTGAGAGCCCTTCATTTGGTAGTTAGTTGATAGGGGCAAATTTACTTCTTGAATTGATTCACAGACTTTACTTCAAGAGAGCATTAYGTGTTTACACTGAAGTAAACAGTGGGCACAAGTTAATTCTTGTTTAAACTTGCTTTGAGGTTTACATTAACTGTTCTTAACTGTTCTTAACTCAGCCCTGTAGTTTTCTGAGTTCTTGTCTGCCTGCCATTGAAAAACTTCAGTGACTCTGCTTAAATCCAAGCATTCACTCTGGATTTTGAAGAGGTTTAAATGGATGCAGACTTGTCAGTTTTATCTTGTTTGGGTTTCCTTTTCCACCTCAAATCAAGTAAGCAGATGGAAACTCAAGTCTTTTGAGAATAACCACAGGGAAGTTGTTTTCTGTGGGTGTGCAAAAATAAGCCAGAGGATAATTTAGAATTTATTGCTGCACTGCTGAGTCTAGAGTAATTGTGCCACTTCTGAGCAGCCTGAGGAGGCTAGGGGGAAGCACACATTAGCATGGAAACTTTACTAGAAAAAAGAGCCATGTCAAATCGGTCAATTTCCACAAAAATTGCTGATATGGAAAGAATTTAAAAATGGTTATTTTCTGGGTTATGTTAAACTATGTATGGATTAAGTTGTATCAAAAAACTCCAAAGTTACATCTTCTCTGTTTAGAAACCTGTGTTAGTAGATATGAATGCACACATTAAGAGTGACTTGCTTATTGACAGCCAAAATATTCTAAYGTAATTATAGCATTCCACGGTCTTTCTTAATGGATGGTGGTAATTTTAGAGTCTATCTGTGTTAGAAATCACTCACTGTATTAATAATGCCAGCTGTGAGATAAGCCTCTGACAGCTTCTTAAAAATACTGTTATTCATTCACACTGATTTCATGTATAGCTAATCATTGCACAGTTTTGCATTTGTTGCCGAAAGCTAAAAAGAAAACCACCACTTCTCTTTATTATTGTAAATATTTAACTGACAAAGTATAAAATATTCTCTGGCTTGCTCTTGTTCTCTCCCAAGTGAAATAATATTTTTAAATCTTTCCTGTTACATTTGTTACATTTGTTTGAGGAAAAAGTTACGATAGTGTATCTTACCAGCTCTGCAGCTTCACAGTGAATTTCTCTTAGAATCTTTTAATGAGCAAAATCACCTGAAGAAAAACTTTAATGCAAATACTTTTGAAGAGCAAAAGGTAACTGGTTGTGCAGTTTCACAATGACTTTATGCAAGCTAATATTAGCTGTCCCCAGTGGAAGCATTCCCTTTCCCTGTCCAGTGGCCTGCTCCTGTCTCCCCTATGCCTTGCCTGCCTTAGGAACAGGGCAGGGCAYGGTGAGCTGGATCACCTTGCTGGGCTGACTGCAACCGCTCTGCAGGGTTTTCTGCAGAGTTCATTTTCTCTGATCTGTGAGCTAGTCCAGCTCAGCCCACAGCTGTTTGATTAGAAACAGCAGGAGCTTACAACCAGAGGCACCAGAGGAGGAGAGAGCTGGCCTGCTCTTTCTAGGCTGCGGCAAGTCAGGCTTCATTGCACACCAGTCAGCAGCATAAAAATTGATAACCTCAGCAAAAGGACAGCATTGGAGGTCACACTGAAAATCAGTCAGTCATAAAACCCAAATTGTTCTAACAACAAGAAAGATTAATCTGACCTATGATCGAAAGACAGAAAATCCTCCAAACAAGCAACTTACTGGGAAGTGAAAAACTCTTTGTAGTTTATCATTTATTTAATAGCAGAGACATAAGAAATTCTTCACAGAGACATGACTTGGTTCCTGGCACTCACAACCTAAGCTCTCACCCTGTACATTGCAAGAGAGAGGCACAGAGAGCAGCTCACAGGGTTGCAGTCCTAAAGGATCAAATGCTGTATTAAATAATTAAACACRATAATGGGAGAACTGACCCAGACAGTGACTAGACACATCTACATTAACTTACAAGAATAAAAGTGCACTATCTCACAGTGATGCTAGAAGCTAAGGCCCTGCTTTGCCAGGATTTTTCCTGGCTGTGTGGCTCCACTTTTTCCCATTTTTTCACCTGTCACTGTCTGATCTGTGGGTGAGCCAGGTCAGCTCCCKAAGTAGTTTTCTGCCAGCTCACTCAGCAGATCCCAAAAACTATGGGCCTATGTGAGCAGTTAGAAGACACCAGAAAGACTGACAGAGTGGAAATCATCTTTCTGTGACCAGCTAGGCATTCTGTCGTTTCAGGTGTAATGGGAACCCTCCCCAAAGCCCCTCAAAGCCMTAATTATTCAGTTGATAGCATTAGTGACAGCTACAACCAGCTAGAGCTGGTTATTTTTTACTTAAAAACATAAAAACCACAGAATAATTCAGACTGGAAGGATCTCAAGAGGTGTCTGGTCCAATCTCCTGATCAAAGCATAGAAGTCAGACTGGTTTGCTCAGGCTTTTGTTCTTCCTTGCCCTCAAAAATAATTCTCTTTATTTGAGAAGTTGCACAATTTATATAAAATTTGCTATGTTTTCCAGGAAAATGCCTTTCCTCTGTCACAAGGGCATCTAACATAGCTTTAGGCAGATAACAAAATGTCCACTGTCCTTCAGTTTGAGCTGCTCTGGTGCCAGCAGAAGAGCACTCTGGAAATGTCTCTGTGCAAGCAGTGCACTGGCACATTTTATCCTCCTCTGTCAGGAGGAATCAGTTCACAGGTAGCGTTTCTCAGCTTAGGGTCTGCTGAGAGAGTTATGAACCCCCACCCTGGGAAGCTTTRTTTCCCCCTAACCATTTCAATCTGAATAAAGCCTCCTGCTCACCCTGCCTAACCTTTAACAATTTCATTCTAGCCTTGGAGTGGACAGCAGACTCAGTGGGTACCAGGCAACAAGAACATTTCCCGGGGTAGGGGTGACTGTGAACTGCAGGGACAATAACTCTTCATCCCAGCACAGCTGGATCTGCAAAATTACATCTGTCCATAACACGGGACAMACATACATGGTTGTAGCTTCTTTAAAAAGTTGTTTGTTTTTTTTTTTTTTAAGATAAGCAAGAAACCTACTTATAAAGAATATTATGTGGGTAGCAAAATCAACCACCCAAAAATCATAAGATGCCAGGTGACTACACGACCTTGACTCAGTCCCCTGTGCAAAGTGCATTATGCAGTATCAGCATGCACTGTTCCTCCATGGGATCTCCATCTGTTTCAGTGCAGAAAACAGATGAAAAAAGACAAACAAGGGGGAATCGTAAAGTTGCTACTTTGTAACATTCAAAAGCTTCACCTTGGCCTTATATACTAATTAATATTCCTGTAATGCAGAGGGTTACATGCCATATACATGGTGTGGGGACACACGTGTATACTTTGGAGAAAGTTCTCACCTGAAAGAAAAGTAAAAATGTCTTGAAAAAGACAGAAAAAAAAAAACTATTCATGATGAAATTTGATTTTATCTCTTTCTGTAATTCATGGTAATTCTGAACTTGCAAGGTCATGTAAAGCAATTTATACAGAAAATAATAAATCAGCTTATCACAGCAAATGCAAAACAAACATCACTGAGCTTGTGTGTGACTATGTGAACAATCACATGGGGASAAAATCTAGGCAGCTGCCTTCAAAGAACCATTAATTGTCCCAAAGGTGAACAGACAAGAGAATGGCCYAAGGCCACTAAGAGCCAGACGCTCTGCACTTCAGAAGATGCAACATTGAGAAAGCTGTGATGATGGGAAAAGCTGAGAGAAGAGCTCAGACAGTGACATCTTTTGGTACTAATCCTGCCCTTTTCCCAACTCTCTTAACTACTTCAGKTTTTTTTCTGTTGTTGTTGATTTCTTTGCTTTTTTAAATTTTCCTTTGATTTTCTTCCTTCTTCCAGAGTCTGAAGTAAATTCCAGAAGGCACCATATGAATAATATCAGCTGCATGACAWTTTTTAATTGTTTAGGACTCAGAGCTATTTTCAGGTAAAATTTCTCATCCTTCTGTGATTCTTATGACAGGCCAAGAAATCTCCAGAATGGACTTAAAGGCAGGAAATCTCTCCCACATATTGAGCTCAGCAATGYTTTTTCTAGCCTCTCTCTTTACACCTTTGTGTTGCCTTTGTGAATGAGATACAGAGACTTGATATATTGCTTTTTATTTTGCCCCTAATTCCTATTAAGAAGATGAGTGAATTATAACTACTTGATAGCAACAAACATTGGTGAAGAAGTACAGTGGGAAGGTGAACAGGAGGTTTTCCATTTATTTTGAGAGATAAAGGTTTACACTACTGTTTAAAAAAAATCTAATTAATTTCTAAATGCTCATATAATTAAAGGGCCAAAATATGCCTACGTTTAATCAGAAAAATATACACAAAAGAGAAACACTGTAAAATATGAAAAATCTTCTGACATAAATAAGATGTCTTTAAAAATACTATTTTAATACAGATCAAGTGTTTGTCAATTAAGAGCATTAACTAGGGACACAGTGATCCTAACTGGCATATGCATTCATCCATAGACATAGCCTGAAGGGGTGGTGATCAATTATTCAGCACAGCATTTTATGCTGCCCCCACCTTTCTTAGCMCATCATCACCAGACTGTCATCAGCAGCAAGTATCTGAACAGGAGCAAATGAGAAAACAATTAATATTTTTTGGTTGAAGCTAAGTGAGACTTTAATTCCTTCAGTAAATTCTCTCATCAGTCACTAGATAATGGAAGATGCATGAGCCTGGCTCCTTCTGTTCTTCAAAAAGAGCTGAGCTGGTGGTTTCCCATTCTCCAAATATCCCATATGCTTTAGCATTCAAACCTCTCAGAATTCTGCCTCCTCCAGCACATTTATTGTCACCTCCTCCTCCCCTGAATCTTTACTGCTGGTCCAGCAGCATATTGATAGAGAGCAGCATATTGATAGAGAACAACTCTCCCTGTGTGCTTTTCCAGTTTTGAAGCTGCCTAAATGTGCAGTCAGAAATGCTGCTCCAGCTAAAGCTGATGGAAGCWATGAGGTCACCCCCACACACCCACCAGTTTCTTCCTCATTCTCTGCATCTACCTCCAGCTCAGATCTCTTGGGCAACCCCAAAGCAAAACTACCCCACCAATAACCCGTTTATTTTTATTGGATCAGGGAAGCCAATTCACTCTGGAGTTGCATAATTCCTTGATGTGATGCAAGGAAAAAAACAGGGACACATGTGGGAGTGAGGACATAAAGACAGAAAGGCTGCTGTCTTTGGTGGCAGCCCACAGTTGTACAAGATTAAGTGCAGCATGAACCCTGGAGGAGAATGTGTTGACCACAATTTCACTACTGAAAGAAAATACATCATTATAARGTAACATAAGCTACTTCCTACTCTTTTTCAGTTCTTTAGCTTGCCTTTCATTTCTCAGCTGGAGACAGTCTATGCACTTCAGAAATGAAATACATGTGAGAATTCCTTCAAATTAAAAGTGATTTCTTTATTTTTAAATTTTTATTTCTTAAATTATTACAAACACATTCCTGAATGAAACTATGGAGGACTCTTTCTGTATTCATCCTCTCACAAAGTTATTTATACTTTATGCCCTTGCCTTTTACCTCTAGGTAGGCTCTACAATCTATTTTATGTGTAGCAAATAGCTTTTTTCCCCCTTATGAGAAGAGAAACATACCAGAGATCATTATAAAACAATCAAGATCATTAATCCTACTCTTCTYCTGGGGGACCTGCCTTGTGTTTCTGTTGCTCCAGGGCATTCATCACTCAGAAGTGCATATTCAGCATTTCCCCCTTTTATTTCTTGCTGTCTTGGGTAATAATCAGGTATGGAGTAGGACACCTGGGTGAAATTGCAGTACTTTTTAATCTTTCTCACTCTCTCTGAGGAGGAGGTTGGGGATAAAAGCAACATGACTTGGGAGGCAGCACATTAGCTGGTCTTTTTTTGGATAATTATTGTTACCTGCATTGTTGGGTGCATTTGCTTATCATGTGGAGAAGGCCTGGCAGATTCAAAACTGAGTTCTACATTTGGGAAGGAAAATGTGTTGTACCGTGAAATTAAAATGAACTGGTACCTATGTAAGGAGGTCAAAAGCTCTGGAAGAAATAAACTRTGCCGTTCTTACTTTTGAGTTAATAATCATGCCTAGACCTAAATAAGTAAATCTATTAGGTAACTAAACTRTGTTCTACATTGAAGTAAACATGTAAACAAAATAAGTACTGCACAAGAAAACCTCTTGGCCACAAAGGTGCCTCGGTATGCTTAGTTTCTACTCCAAAACAGTCACGTAATTTCTGGTATCACTTAAGTCAAATATAATTGATCATGGAAAACTGGAAAGAATGGGCAGCTAGRCTGGTCTCATGAGACCCATCAACAAGCACTTCACCCCTTTGGGGAACACTTCACCTTCTGGAGTGACTCTACAGCCCATCGTGTAGGTGCAATATTTTGTGGGGAGCGAGGCGTTCAAAAGCCTGATCCAGGGCTTTGCCAGGGCCAAGCACCACCCCCTGGGCTGGCACAGTGCAGGAGCCACAGCTCTGCCCCTCTGCTCTGTGAACTACTGCTTGATTTTCTGCCCTGCATCTTCAACAAGAGTGCAAAGCACTCTCGTGAAAGGGGGCTATTAAATAAATAAAAGCTGGCGATGAACAGCCTGCTTTTAAGCAGGAAACTGTGTGTCATCGAGCTTCTCGCTTCTGTCAGGGAAGAGAGGAGTGAAGGAGAGGTGATAATGACAGTGACTGCCTCCAGGGAGGGAGGTGGAGACAGCATTGAAGCGGAGCTCAGACTGAGGCAAAGGGAGAAAAGGAATAAAGCACAGTAAATAATGGCAGCAGAAATAAGTAAAGCATAAGCAAAAGAAGATTTTACTAGAAGTGAAACAGAGCTGAAYCACTGGAACATTCAGAGCTATAAGGATGAGGAAATGAGAAAAACTGKGAGCACATTCTCATTCCAATTTTTAAAAGAGGCACAAGTTAGCACACTTAGAGAGGAAGAAAATATAACAGGRAGGCTTTGCTCTTGTCTTTCTCTAATCTAGCCAGCAGCGTGCCTACGTTCCCATGCAACATGACTGTAATTATAAGCTTTGATATGTCAAAGTAGGACCTGGAAATTTTCATCTCRTTTCTCCGCAACCATACGTGGAGGGCTGCAAAACACTTAAAGCATTGACTCGTCTCATCTTACCACATTGTTATTTAGCACCATGATTCTGAACATAATGAGAGTGTCTGGGTTTCCAGGGAGTAGGGCTTGATAGTATCACACAATTAGATAAGAAAGGTAATGAACATGTCCAACACCTCACCCAGGTTTACTGTCTCTTGGCATCTAATGGAAATTACTTGCAATTGCTTCCTCTTTAAATGATGATCCCACACAAGACTCCCTTTCCAATTAATGAAAAGTCTTGGAATGTAACAACATACTTAAAGAGCCTTTTTTTTTTTTTTTTTTTTTTTTTTTTTTTTTTTTTTTCATTTTGTCACTTATTTGTGCTCAAGAGTCTGTTTCTCATTTTTCTTTCCCCCACATGCTGATAAACTTCATGCTGACAGACTGAAGGGGCTGAACATAAACAAGCCCTGAAAGTTTGGATTTCAGTTTTACCATTTACTGCATTGGCAACTGATGTGTCTCCCAATCACTTTACCAGAGCACCAGTGGCCTGTTGTACAGGAGTATAAACCCAGCCCTCAATCTAAACACACTGAAGTATTTTATAAAAGTGGTGTTTATAGTGATGGCAGGTTATTGATACTTAGAGGAGCATCACAGCTAGAGGCATAATGGCACTTGTTTGGGGTTGTGGCAAATACAGTCTATGGCCCCAGGCTTCAACACCGCTTTGAAAGACAGAGGACAGTTATTAGCTTTGAAGATCTTATAATTTGCCTCCAAGGAAAACAGAGTCTTGTTTTGCTAGATAGGAGCTTTGAAGATTAAAAAAAAAAAACCACAAAAAAACCCTACTCCCCCAAACAAACAGCCTCCCTCCCCAAACCAAAGCAACTCACCCCACACAGGTTTAAAGGCTCACTTTCTGAAATGTTAAAATGTTCATGAAACACACATTAGTTTTGCCATTCTCTGGGAAAGACATACAGAATCTCCTGAAAACTTAGATCCCATAGGAAAAAATGGTTTGGTGTGTAAAATCAGATTTAGGGGTTTCAGTCTAATTTTTATCTGGAAAACCTTTATGAAAATACACAGTCTAGCTACCAATCATCTTTCTATTGTCCCCATGGAACAAAGAAATATAAGCCTTGAGAACAGTTCAGTTCAGCTGTGCAGCCTATGCCAGCATGGAAGAACCACAGTGAGAAGCAAGGGCTGAGCAGAAGGCTCTTGCAAAGGTCATTCGAGGTAACTGATTAACTCAGGAGCAAGCAGGAAAGGAAGAGCTATTCTTATGCCCATTCAATATTCAGCAGTATCAGATGAAAAGCCTAGACAGCTGGTGTCCTATGATGCACATTATTCACAAGTTTTCACAAACGTTATTTTCCCTTCCACCCTCCAGGGTTTTAAAGAGGGTATACAAGTGGTACCTTGTTCATGACAGATCTTCCCTGAGTACATCTCTTCACTTTGTCTGTGAACTGCTTAAAACAGTTTTCCCCCAAAATTTTCACTTGGGTTGCAGTAGTAGCATTTATACCATATTGTTACTATGTCACAATAGCACAAATCTTAGTGAATTCAAGATAAATTACATCTACCACTTCTCTTTTACATGTAAGATCTACACCCTTGTACAGAAAGACATTAGATTGACTAGAATCTATACTTTTTTTTTAACATCTCACCTCTTTGCTTGGTAATTTTGTTTCAGGATTTTTTTTAAACCATGGGTCTGAAATTCCTCAGCTCACACTTTTGAAAACCAGAATCTGAGTGCACACKTGGCAAATTCTGAAAGACAGCTCTTAAAATTGCCTAGATTATGTACTCTGTAATCTTGCAAGACCCAGCCTCTTCAACATCATCTAAACAACAGAATCTTTCCCTACCCCTTTCCTTTGCAGCTGTAGCTTGCACTATGGTGGGTTGTTAATCTGACGGTTGTCTTGTTCTTACTAGAAGGGACATTGAGCTTATTTTTGCTTCTAAGTGAATTGAAGTACAATAGATGAAATGCATAAGCTTAAGGCAGTATCTTTGAAGTCACGTACAAGCATTACAGAGATTCCTCAGCACCATGCTTTCTATTTTAGAAATGAAGTTATGATTCTAAAGTATTTTCTGCAAAACATCAGCAGATTCCCACAATGAACTCTGAAACCCTTGAAAAGGAGGAAAGAAAAAAGAAAGGAAAAAGAAAAGGAACATCTAATAAGCCCTTTAAGAGAGCACAATAAATAATACTGCCTATAATAACAGTGTGGCACAAAATACACATTTTAAAACCAGTATCAATGAATAATGCGCTTACCATTCAAACAGGAGGCATGCATGAAAGTCACACTTGAGTATTCTCCAAAGGAATATGTCTAGACATTTGAAATATAGTTTCTTGGCCTCTCTCACCAGCTGAAGCCTAAGTATGATATATCTGTCAACAAACATGGCAGCAAATATTAACTGTGTGATTCATTGATGGTTTTGCTACAATTCATTTAATGATGACCACGTATATTTTAATAATCTCAGTGAATTCAATTAAACCCATTCCTATTGTGTGAAGGAACTATACCAAATACATTGCAAGAAGAGAGAGAAACGGAGATTACAGAAAAGTTCCCAGTCAGCAAATTTCAGAATTAATTTCTTGTGCCTTATGTATTGTTAATACAAGTAATTTTATAACAAAAGATGAAATTTTATTATTAGTTGTTCACTTCAGCTTGCTAGTTTATAAACATTTTATATTTTTCTGATTAATTAAAAAATGGATGGGCTACATAAAACAGAAGATAACACAACCGCTCATATTATTAGCAGCAAACGGAAGGAAAAACCTGAACGAGTAAAGTCTCCTACCATTGGAAACCTAGCCCTTTATTCAAACAATAAATTTTGTCAATGACAATAGAAGTGGAAAAATAATTGGACAAAATAACAAGATGAAGCACATGGCTCAAAAGCAATGTTGGTTTTTTAAAAAAGCATCTGCTGCATTACCTGTCACATCAAGATCAAGAGAGCCGAGTACCTTCCTGTCAACCAGTTTGTCATTTCAAAGGTGTGCAATACACTACAAAATCCACCATMCTAGCCCAAATAACACAAGAGTGAAAATAGGTGCAAGTTTTGCAAGGCCTACTTTGTATTGAACTCAAGTACTTTATCATGAGCTTGACCTAAAATGTGCAGCCAGTGGAGACAATTCTGGACATTCTCCAGCAGCTTCAGCTAAATTAGATATGAACATGAATAAGGCCCTGGGGYCCTGCATTCTCTGGGATGCCACAGGCACAGGATTCACAGAGAATCCACCCTTGCTACAGAACTGTGTTCCAGATTTTAATTAACCAAGTTCCCTTGGTTAAGCTTTTACTGTGAAAGCCTCCCACAGTAAAAACACTCTTTAAAAATGTTATGCTGAAGCAGATGAAAATWAACTTAGCTGATGAATCCTCAAAAACTTTCTTGGAAAGACCGTAATTTCAAGGACTAGAATCATTCATTCCAGATACATGGTTCATGAACTCAAAAGCATCGCATCCAAGTACTGTGTGTTCTCATCTTTCCTAACTGCCATATGCTGTTCAGTCATTTCATTTTATATGCACCCTCATGGCTCCAGGCTTCATGAGAAGATGGCTCTTTGCCACCTAATCAAATTCACACATCAAATATGTTTCAAGTGAGGCCTTTTGTACAACTGTATCCTCCTTTAGTTTTTCTTCCTTTCTTGAGYATTTGCATATCAGTACAAACTTATACTACCAAAAGGTTCATAATTTTCAGGTATAAGACACTCATCCTACAATTAAGCAAACACAGTACAAGCAGTTCTATCCCGCTCTAAAAATACAATTCAGCGCCTTGGAACTTCACAGTATACTCACAGAATCCTTAATATCCCTTTTGGTTCTATTTTGGGTCTCTCCTTCCATAGACACATCTGTTCTTTGAACAGAACACATCTACATCCTCTGCCTCCATAGAAGCAATTAAAATAATGCATCTTTACTTCTGCAACMAAGTGACAGCTTTTGCTGTACTGCACAGAGCTCGAAGAGGTGCCTAAACTGGGATGCCTTCTAACTCTCTCTAACTGGATATGGACAAAACTGAATTATCATGGATCAGCTCATCATGATGTAGGCTCATGGCCATTGCCTTTCATGAATTTAAAATCTGAGAGCTGCTTTTGATTCTCTGAAGCACCCTTTTTATCAGATGGAAACTTCTCATATCTGTAGCTGTGGTATTTCTCCAAGCCACTGTGACCTACATTGCCTAACTGGSCTGGTTAAATGTTTCACACGCTTTTATCACATTCTACTGCCACAATTTCTGCAACTCTGTACTTGCTGCATTACCTGTCACATCCATTAAATGCATGCATAAGCACACGTCTGTCTGAACGCACARCAGGGTCAGGGATAGCCTGACAGTGATGGAATGTTGCTTCTCAAACCTAAACAATTCCTCAACTAAAAAAATACTACTTTTTTTTTTTACATGGACAATCTCTTCAGCTTATTCCTTCTCGAAGACATTTTATAGATATCAGGATGGATACAAGAAACAAGGTCATCTACATTAAGAGTGACTAAATCCTTCACTTTACACCTTTTTCTCTAAAGAAGGAACAGTGTAGTAATTTTTAATATTGCCTTCAACAGCGATGGGAAAAAACCCTCACCCTGTTTAGATCTGTAAGATAAACAAAGCTGCTGAGCATGAACGTTTTAGGGACACCTAAAAATGGTTTTGTAATCTATACTAAAAATCAGCTATCTCATACCAGCTATTATAAGATMCCACATTTGGAAGAATATGATTTGAAATATTTTTATAGAAGAGCAAGAGCAGAAGAGTGATGAAATATAACACTGCAGATGTAGGACAGAATAGTAATATTCATAGTAGCATTTATTAAATTGCTTAGAAAAGCTACATGTAAACTGTGGTATTTTAAAATGGCATTTATTATTTTTCTGTCTAAGAAGACTACAGCCAAACAGCCTGCACAGCTCACCTTCCATGCTACAGTAAGTCATCTCTGCAGATTAAAGAAGGGTTATCCCAGAGAACACAGTGACCCAGAAGCCAAAGATAAAGTGTTTATAATTTGTTCCAGAAAYCACCCATTTAGCTACATATAGTTCTTTATATTTACAGTCCCTTCTACTGCTCTGCTGGGAGTAGTAACCTGAATATGCTAAAAACACAGCGGGAACCTGCTAAAAATGGACTAAAATTACTCCTGTATATCATAGCTGCAATGATTTTAACAAGTGCTGCACAGGCACAGTATGAGTAATATCATTTATAATCAATTAAGCTAATAATCCTTATCCCACGTCCATATCCCTTCTTCCCCAAGGACAGATAAAAGACAACTCCTAGTGATTTTTTAGACACTACTGTGTGAGCCTTTTTAATAGACCATGTCCTATGACTCAGAACACATTGTGACAATTTTCAAGCTGTTTTGAAAATATGAAAGACAAAATCAAATAAGTGGATATTTGCAGAAAGACCCGAGTTGACAATATTAAAAAAAWTTAAAGGTCTGCCACTTAATATAATTTTCTCWATAATCAGAGCTAGATTATCTGTACTCTAAAACAAGAATTCAGCTTACAAGCCTAAGGGAGTTCCTYAAAGCATTAAAAATAACTCCAAACCAACATACAAGCTGCACATGAACCCCTCAGAAAAACATTGTGGTTTTTCCAACAATAACAGGAAGGTGTTCTACAAGGCACTCTCTATTCTTTTCTCTTTTGATAAAAAGGCTACACAATCCCACCTGTCTGCCCCAGAGCAACCAAGACTATTTCCTGCTTCCACAATCGGTGCTTTATGATACCAAACTGACAAAAGCACCACTGAGTATCTTGAGCTTTACACACTAATTGCACCCTCTTGGCCTGATTTAAATTAGGAGCCTCGTTAACACTCACCCTTGCTCCTCACCACTGATGGGATTCAGATGGAAACCTGAAGCCATGCTGATTAGAGTAGGCAAGGGTAGGCACGAACAGGAGCAAATCCTTCCATGTTCAAAGTACATAAGAGATCTTACTGACAAATTTTGGCCTTAYTTTTTTTCAGAATGAGGCAGTTGCATTGGGGGTGCTGCAGAAAACAAATTTGGATTGAAGCAAGCAGAACGGAYACTTACGTGATTTAATGTAATGGCTACCTAATGCCAGTGCTCTGAATTTCTCACTTAAAAATGCTTTGTTATCTTGCCAACAAAGAATTGAAACTTAAAATYATCCAGGAAGCCGAGTACACAAAACCTATTCCTGAAAGTCCCTTTAGACTGTGTTTTAGGCATTAAGTGCATTTTTCTAAGACAAAAACTATACACACAACTAATCATTAGAAGAATTAAGAAAAACTGTTAAAGGAAGAAAATTTAAAGAATTCTAGATGCCAATTTTGCACAGAAGCAGGTTTGTTTTTATGTTTATTTTCCAATGTCACGTACCTCAAGTGACTTTATGCTTGGAACAAAAGAGCATGGAGGAACAACACTGCGTCAGTTCTAACAGTCTGGACTGAGCTACTGCTTCATGCTGACAAAAGCAAATCCTATGGGGAAAGCAGTGAGGCAGAAGCAGCAGACTAGAAAGATATATCGACGTGCTTCACCTACTGGAACTATGGAAAAAGTACTGTATAAGGTCAGAAAAAGGGTCAGCTTTGTTTGTTATTCTTTCTGACTAGACAGTAGCAAAGTGTGTAAGAATAAATGATTCCTAAACTGTTAATATCTCTTTATTTTAACAGTTAGACATAGTTAGCAGTCAAGGATATTTCTGAGTGGAGACTTAATTTAAACTAGCATTTTAAAATAACATGTTCCACATATAAGTCAAATCTTTTTGACCCCATGACCCTGAAAAATGTCTCATGGCAGTGAATTCCACTACTACATTACACAGTGTAATGGAATAGAAGTTTGAAACTTACTGTCTAATCACTTCGTTGAAACCTTAATTCTTATAAGCTCCCAAATTTTTCCAAACCAAAGTATGGAAAATGTCAAGCTGGTCCTCTGTCCCATTTTAGTTTTCTATCTTTTTTTAACACCAGCACAGAATATGGTATTTGAAAAGAAGACAACCCCTGATTTTAAGTAGTGGCACAATCCTTTTGTTTATTTTGGTCTGGCTTTTTTTGACTGCCATTAAGCCCTAGCCTAACATTTGAAGAAAAGCATGCTGGCAGCAATACTTGCTTTCTTGGTAGAGTTTAGAACTCCTCAAGCTTCATTATTGCACACATGGTGTAGGGAGATTAGCATTTATTAATGCTAAGTTACGCCTGGCAGTTTAGCTCTCAGCTATTAAGAGATCTTCCCAAAATTTAGAAAAGGAAGCTTCAGATTTAATATATTGTACTTTCAGCAAAAAGTCAGTCTTAAAAACATTCCCTGTACTACTGAGTCCAGGATCTTTCTGTATCTAGTGCCCAATATTCCTTCCTATTCTGGTGAGTTGAGTAGCTTGCACATAAAAACTTGTATTACTTTATTCTTGTTTTAGAATTCTCATGTTTAAGGAGCAACAGAAGGCACCAGAATGACCTTCTGAATGTCATTACATTAGCTTAGAGGGTGTTTGTGTGTTTCTTTGCTTTGCACCCAGTTATATATTTGAATGTAAATTGGTATTAATTAAGAATACATAATGGTATATTTGGATTTACATTATCTATATCTGGCAGAAAATCAAGTCCTGATGAGCAAACAGGAAGAACTGAAAATGGAAAGATGCTACCTTGTCTCTTCTTCCAAGTGTGAACTTGTGAATGTATTTTATACTGTGCTTCCTRAAAGTGAAGAGTTTATACTACACAACAATATAAAATGGGTACCACCATCACCACRTGTATGTGGTTTTGGGAACCACCACAGCTACAAGAAACCATGACTAGAACCCTACAGAGATCGAAGGACAGACCCTATTTAAAACATCTGAACAGCTTTATGTGCAAAATAGGTAGCAACACACTTTGCTTAGAGACTGTGACAGTTCCAAGTATACATGAAAGCTGATTTTTAGGCACATAGGAAACTGCCTTTTGGATTTTGCCAACAGGTTCAGATGCCTGTGAACACACTCCTGTGACCCAGTTTAGATACAAGTATATTCAAAACCCTGTGGATAACCCTAACTATCATGTTAGGCACTCAACTGCAGTCAAGAGAAACAGTGCTGGTGTGACAATAATTTATTATTACTGCACGAACAGTTAGAACACAATGCTTAAAGCTGCCATTCCCTATGCAGATGAACTAGTGCAAGATTCATATTCCACTTGAGTACAACTAAAGCACTGCTTCCAAACAGGCAATAAACAAACCAATATATAAAGCATCACCAGTACTAACAGTCATCCTAAGAGGAACTCCTCTCAGGAATAAAGCCTTGGGAAATTCTCTCATTAAACACTCTGCTGCTAGGATTTGGGTATAGATACTAACTGCAAGATGCATTCTCACAGATACTTTTCTGGATTTTAAGTGTAGAATCACATAATCTTCTTAAAAAGTTGCCTTGAAAGGTGAAGTTTTGAGACACAGATATAAAAAGACAGGAGGGTCAGGGTTCAGAATAAAAAMAAAACATGATTTTCAGTATTTTCAACACCAAAACAAACCTGTATTACAGATCTTTGTAGCACTTTACAAAATGTACACTATATATATCTTATATATGTATATAGAACAGTATTGTTTCAGTCGCTAAGTTCTTCCTCATCACTGAAATAAGCACTTTTCTTAATCCGTGGACGTTTTGAATCATCTGAAATTGAAGCTTCCCCTGCAGTCTGTGTCCATCTTTGTTGTTCTTCCTCAATTTTGGCTTGCTATAATGAAGGAAGGAAAAGTATTAGCTGGGTTTAAAAAATACTAAGGACCATTATAAATAATAATGCAAATTATTAATATGCATTTAATTATTAAAAAAGTTAAAGAATTATAAGAGTTTATTTCCAGGTAAACTGTGTGATCAAAGCACTAGGAAACATTTCTGAAAGTAGTTCTCACATGCAAGCTGTCTTCTACACCATGGCAGGCAGCCTGGACTATCCTGTATTCTCAAAATAAGGAATTTTGCCCATGGCAAACTTCCAAAAACATAGAGCAGCTGAGATCTAAAGCAGAGGATGTCTCATGTTTTAAACTGATGTTCTTGAATCAGCTTTGTTCCACTAACAATTCTCCTATCYGCTGTCCTTTGCAGTCATTCATTCATATAATGAGTGCCTTTGGGGATTATTACTGAAGGTTATTTAACTAAAGGTTTAAATAGAAGCTCCCTATTTTTACCAGTTAAAATCCTTGGATGGTGATAGAAATTAGAATGTTTCCTGGCTTTGCAGGTTTTATTTTGAGTCGTGGAGTTTTGGGGAAAGGGAGGAAAATTGTGCATAATTGAATCATTTTTTGTATTACATCATGTAAAAATTCTGCACTCATTACAGTCATATTCAGAACGAAGTTATTAACTCCTGAGGGTTCTTTTGTAGGGTAGAGGCACACAAAGAACAGCTGTTGACCAGGGAGCCAAGAAATTTGAGCATCAGGTCAGGCTTGTTTTGTGTAGTGAAGCAAAAGGGTGCAAAGATAAAGAAGTAATAAAGACAGTAATATAGATGTCAGATAATCTATCTACATAACAAAATATGCACTCAGTATGTTTTGGGAGATGAGGTCTATTAGAGAATACGATGGCCTGTATCAGATAAAGGATGTGCCCCGGTAGTAAATGTTCAAGGACATTCCAGTGAGGGCAGAGGATGTGCCTGGTCACTTACACATGACTGTTTTTCTGTCTCCTCAGTTAACTAAGTAAAGRGGGATTTGTGGACAAAAATCTAGCATCGCAGCAGAGATGACAGAAGCAAACAGCAAAAGAGCTTGAAGGAAAGGAAAGGCTGCAACATACAAACACAGCAATAGTGAAAGACCAAAAAACCCAAACCTATTTCCACTGAACATGCCTGCAACGTAATGAAGCCAGCTATAGCTACCAACTATTGCTACCAAATGAGAGCCCACTGGGTGCWACAGAGCAGACAGACCTATGCATGTATATCAGAGCATTTGAAAAGGAGCTAAAGAAGGGAGCTGAGTTCAAAAAAATAATAATAACTATGCCACACTTTAATTTTGTACCTGAAAAGCTATGGCTTGGCTGAGGCTATCTAGAGCAGGGTCTTCTCCTTCCTCTTCACTTTCTTCTTCCTCCTCACTTCATTGTGCAGAGAGAGAAAAACACMGATTAACACTTAAAGTGTTTAGTATGAAAATGCTTCCTAAAAAAAAGTAGTAACATGTAACTAAATATACATACATTTCTTCCGGCTCAACTATTTTCTTTTTCTTCTTCTTTTCTTTTTTTTTTGGTGGCTCCCGCTCCCCTAGCATATTTTTAGGACAAGCGTAACTTAAGTGTCCTGCTTCCTTGGAGAAAAAGAAATATTGCTTAACAGAAGCCATTACAAACAACTGTACGTTAAAACATATCAGGAGGGAAGCTCATGGTGGAAAAAATGGAAGAAATTAGTGAGATAAATGGAATGCTGAACTACCACACAGAAGACAAACTTCTCTAGGCTTGCCATGGAAACCAAGAGATTGGTGCTGATATGCATGTTTAACTGCAAACTGAGAACAAGCTAGGAGCACAGGAGATTTCTTTGGCAGTTGCAATAGCTGAATACATTTTACATGGTTTATATTCAAGACAACATAGAAACCTCAGAATTAACAATTTAAGACACAGGAGTGAGGCTACATTTTTGCTGTAAGATCTGTTATGAATACAAATCAGTTTGTATGTGACATTAAATGCTATCCAAATCTCAATGTCCTACATTACTGCGCTCAGGAGAACTCAGGAATTAATTAAAATTTAAAACTCACTTCTATATAAAACAGCTGTTTCCTATATTTATTTTACTGCCAATTATATCATGAACTTCCAAAGATATAGCAAAAGCAGGTATTTTGAAGCAAAGAGTAGGAGRTTTTCATTGCAATTGTTTTCATCTGCATCACTTATCTTTCTTGGGTTTTATTTCTTAGTTACATTCATCTTCACTACCATCTACTATTATTACTAGTATTTAATATAATTTCAATTATTAAGCCATTCTTATCTCAACTGACAACTTTTCTCCACTTCTCTACATTTTTGATTTTACTCACCCCACATTCATAACACTTGGACTTATCAAAGTAGTTACGCCTGCGAATGAATTCTGCTGCTCTTCCATTATCAATGGCAATACTTGCTTTTATTACTCTTCCAAACAACTACAGAAAATCAGAAAGAAAAGGTAAATGCTTTGGGACTGAAAGCCCMACCCTCCTGCCATAAAAACTTTCCACAATTTACCTGTTTGTTATTAAGTGCCCGAGAACAGTTTTGTGCAGATTCTTTATCCAAAAACAAAATAAAGGCAACTCCTTTGCTCTTTCTGGTGTCTTTGTCTTTCATAATGGTAACTCTGGAAACATATAACCACATTATTGTTACACTAAAATTACTTCAGAGACATTTTTCCTTTAAGATCTCAGTGGAATCTCAGCTTTGTTATACAGCAAAAGGGTTCAACTATATTTAACAATAAAAATGTTCATTAAACAGAAATTCAAAGGAGCAGCTAACCTCGCCATGTGTTTAGAGGAGTGGAGATTATTTTAAAAAAGCATTTGTGAGGTCTTTCTCAGACCCGTATCACTCTTAATTCCCTTGGGTGTCTTTGGAACAGAACATCTTTTCATTTATAAGGAACCTAACTGGAGGGTACTACACGTACTGGAGGTAAAACGAAAATTCAGGAGTAATCTTACCATTGCTATTATTGGCAAAAAACCACAGCGTGAACTGCTTCCAAACTAAGAAATCTATGTTTGTGTAGAATTAATCAGCTAAATAGGTTAATTATAGAAAACACTAATTGTATGCAGTATTGGTCTACAAATATCTCCAACGGAAATCCAAGGATGGTAGATGCACATGTTATTTCACATGACATACAAAGTTAAATCTTCTGTCTAACATTGAAATCAACAGCTTCAATTGCACGTTGAGAGGTTCAGGAAAATCTAGAAACAGTAAAAAAAAAGGCCTGAAAGAAAAGAATTACAAGACAGGGCTAAGGGATGTGTATGGCAGGAACCCACACAACCTCAGTTCTTTCAGTCTTGATGTCAATTACATTTAGCCCTGAAAAAAACTAACACAACAAAAGTAAGAACCAGAATGGCAGTCTGCATGTACATAAAAATAAAAGTACATGTAAAAAAGTATGGAATACACTCCTGTGTTCAGCACAGGCAGAAAAAGTTTCAGCCATAAGGCCAGATAAAATTCTAAGAAGTAACCAAAAATACAAACCCCACTTCAATACAGGCAGCCTACCACACAACCTGTGTAAGTAACAGGTGACCTACACGGCAAAAAGTTATAAAATAAGAACACAGAAAAGAAAGCTCAAATTTCCCCAAATAGATAYACAATAAGGTTGAACTTACTACAGTTTTACTACCAAAGCCTCTTGGACTTGAATTAAGTTCAAGTGTAAATAAAACTGACTTTAAAACAATTCTATTAATTTTTTGCCAAGCTACGCTTTGGAGAATTCCAACAGAACCCTGGTATGACTGTCAAACTTTTAATTGGGATATCGAACATACCAGTTAATAACACAAGAATAGAAAGAATCAAGTGAGACAAATCTTAAAAATGTGAAGAATTTCTTGAAGTCAAGTCTGATTTCTTACTGAACAAACTGAGTTGAAATCATAATAGTCAGGATATATTGGCTTTTCCTGCTATTTGTTACCTGAAACAAAACTTCAAAAACTTCAAAAAACTTTGAAATTCTCTGTATCTCACAGATTATTGAAAGAATCATTAAAAGTTAGAGAAGRTATTTGCTGGTTTAGGATTAAAAACTGAAGATTTGAGTCTCCTTATTCTGACCAACTAAAAAAAAAAGTCAGTCAGTTCCTTACTGAGGCATTTCTTTGAATCATTTGAACACAGAGGCAGACATGCACATATGTTGTTCATGAATAACCCCCACACTGAAAGCCATTAATGTAGCCTTACATCTAGCTTTAAGTGAAACACTAAGTAATCACAATAACAAGTCCCTCTAGAATCAAAAGAGTATTGTACACTGCAGTTTTGGGAACTATGACATCTAGTTCACGTAAGAAGTTCCCACTTTGACACTTATCCACTGTGCCCCACATGTGGTTGTGGAAAGGGGAACAATACTCGCTAGAAGAACACTGTTTCAGCTATTTCAGAGAAAAAACTGATGGCATGTAACAACATTCTACTTGCTCTTAAGAAATGGTTAGSAAAACCTGTCCCCAACACAAATATTCTTGTATTATGTATATAACTGCAAGAACTTCCAGTTGTTAAATTAAAGTCATACTTTATTAAAAATGAACAGAACTTCAATACAGTTCCACATTATTACTTAAATTATAAAAAGCTCAAGACTTTCAAGTGAAGGAAAGACATAAAATATTTAAAGTGAGAAGTACAAAAATAGAGGGCCAAATCAGGTCACTTACTTGACAACTTTCCCATACTTGGAAAATATCTGAAATATAAAACAAAATTAAAAGATTTAACAACAGACAATTGAATTTCACTAGTAATAAATTTATCATGACAAACTTATATATAAATAGTATTGATTTTACAGTCAATACTGTCAACAGTTTTAATCTAAACAATGAGCTCTTAAAACTTACCCTGTACAGATCATTGTTTGTCAAAGCAAAGGGTAAATTTGACACATACACTGTGCTTTTGCTTGGCGCCAACCCACCACTCATTTTTCTGATGAAAGGAAAAAGAGAAAAGAGAAACTGTATTCAAAAAAAGAAATCAATCTAAAAACAGTTGCAAGACTTCAAATTTTATTTCAAACTTGCCCAGGCAGCCATGATAAAGTTGCAGGGGAGTGTAGCTTTCATTTCCCTTTCATAATTTTACATGAAAATTTGTGTTTGCCTTTACGGGCTACAAAAGACATACATTCCTTCCTCCTCTCCTGGATTTGAACATGTTCTTGTTCTATGTGAGTCGATTAGTAGTCATGAAAAAACAGACAAGTTAGTGTACTTACAGTAATCCTCTGCTCATCTGTGCAGTAAGAAAGGTTGAGTTACAAAAGAAACAAGCAATGTCCATTTATTAAACATTATGACCAACATGTGAAATTACTGACCTTTCTACCAGTACCTACATGATCTGATTCTTTATACAAGTATCAGTTCAGCTGCATTCAACATAGAATAAAATACAATTAAGGGGAAAAAAAGCAGCTTTCCTAAACAGGGCCCTAATTATTGTGGGGAGGGAGACAAATACATTTTTAAGTCAATGTAGTATGATGCTAAAACAGCATGCACKTCCTCTCTTAACTATTGCTCAGGTTTCTACACTCCTCTAGAACTGCATGCATCCAGAACTGACCATAAAACARCATATCCCCTAGAAGCACTCCCCTTTCTCCACCCAATTAAGCTGCTCTCTCCTGACAGAAAGCAGGAAAAATTAGAATCTTTCCATATTAATGTCCAATGTTTTGTATGCTCTTGAAACTGAGTATGTCTGGAAACAATGAATCAATTAAAAATTCTGTTACAACCACATATACATCATCTAATACTAGGTGAAGACTACTGATGAGTAACTGAATGAACTTGAGAATGAAGAGCTGATGTTCTTCACATTTAGACATTTCCCAAAATTTTAAGTGGAGCATGCAAAACACTCCCTTTGATCCATTCTRTACTCATGGTTCAGACCAAGAGCTAAATGAGTAAAATTTAGGCTCAAGGCATAGCCATTATAAAAGGCCACACCAAATAATACAGCCAAACTATTCCCCCCACAGTACAATTTCTACCTCCTTGTTCATTYTCCTACAGCCTTATTACTACTTCCTGGCACCTCTAGCCAATTCCCAATTGATGATCAAGCTGATTTCTTCAGCAAGACCAACAAATTATAAAAATGCAGACAAAAGCTGATGAAGGGATAAAAATCTAGAGTATTAAAATCAGCATCTGCCATATTACAGTTTCTTAGGGGACTTCTTGTATATCCATTCTGAACAGATTGCTTGGCCAAGTGCCAACAAAGTAACTAATATCACACTCTAATCCAGTTGATACTTCCTGGCATTTCATGATTCAGTTATCTGAAGGCCTGATATTCCCAGTAGACACTGATTATCCAAGTGCTTTGCATCTCTTTCTTGACATGCTTACTGTATCACAATTCATTTGAATGGCAGTTTCCAAGCGATTGAATTTTGAGGTTTTCCATGTTCAGAGACTGTTTTTTTGGCACGAGCGAAAATGGCAACAAAGGTTAAGCAAATGAAAACAGAATAAATTTGCAATAAAGGCCGCACATTACATCTGGTGTTACGCAGACTGGATTCATTATCCCAAATTCCTTTCTGCTTGGCATTAGTATCCTTGACAAGCCTAACCAGACCGACTTGGCAAAATGCCACGTGAATAGATGACCTGAAGTGCAGTTATCCAGATGTACAGTGGATAGAAGGATTCAGGAAGAGGGATCTCAACGCTGCAGTACAGTTTTTTGCCAGTGCCAATACATTGCAGCAGTGGAAGAGAAAACAGCAGGGGTGAACCTCAAAGGTCTGAAGACAGACTGCACTCTGCCTAAAAGGCAAGAGAAGCTGGAGCACCTTGTAACAGCAGACCAAGCAACCCCCATCTTAATGGGCAGGCACCAGGGAGAACGGCATGACTAGAGAGCAGTCAGTCTGCATGTTCCACAATGCCACAGTGAAAACCTCCACAGACAAAGCGATACATTAGGTGGAGTTTACTACTGGACTAACAGTTCAGTTATTAGGAAATTATTAATAAATGCAGCCTATAGAACCATCATTTTCAGCTGCATACTGCTTTTTCCTGAAGAAGCTGAAGGAGTTGAACCCTGGAGCAMTGGCTGCTAGACAGCTGAGGTTGAATATTGCTTCTGCTCCCCTGGACAAATTTAAGCTTAAGAGTTTTGCTGCTACAACTGTGCCCAAATATGCTTAGCAATTTGTATTGTTTAGGACTGTTGCACAAGTATTTCTTAATGTCTGACTCACAAGTTAATAGAAGAGGGAGTACAGTAACTGTATGGTTTTCACCATTTATTATCTGATGTTTTCTAGTGGGAGGAGTAAAAAAAGCCACTTCCAGGTTTAAACTAACTTTCTAGAAAAGATGTCATCTGGAGGCCCATTGTTACAAGGTTGAGAGCCCTTCTACTTCAGAATTTTTTTAACTGCATGGAACTGTCCAGTGTAAGTTTAACRTTTTCATAACATTCTTTCTCCTTGATTAGCAGCCTCTCTGCTCAGCTGACAAGAAAAAAAGTAAATACCCCCTTCTCTCACAAAAAAAAACTCAAACCAACCAAAAAACATCAGAGCTCTCTTCCTGCTGCAGGAGACTCACTTGAAAGTCTTGTACAGCCTGGTTTCTAYATGTTGCTAAAGCTTTCCAACAAATCAAAACATTTCTATTTTATCCTGGATGTTTTTATGGGGCTTTCTTGATCTTCAAGATATTACCTGGTTAGTTGACTTTAAAGCATTGGCTAAAAGCCTGTACAATATTTCCACAAAATTGAGCACAATTCCCATTAATGTAATAGCCTCTCTGTAATATTAATGACTCCTTCATTTATCATTTTCACATATTAACTTTGACAATAGAGTTATGTCTCATTACAATGACTTCTTGAATTCAATCTTTTTTGTCTTTTCTAACAACTGAAAGAGCCATCTGTCAGCAATGATTAAGTCTCCTGAAAAATAGATCAGGTAYATGAATATGTTTTGCTTGAATCCAATATACTTAATCCAGCATCTGTCACTAGCATTGGGGATACCACAAAAAGACAATGATTAATTTCAGTAATTGGCTTTTCTACTCTACCCAGAATACATAAGGACACCACCAAAACAATTCAGATGCCTCTGAACCATCAAGTGAAGCCTAAATTTGCTGATATTTYCATGACTTAAAATTGGTATTTCAACTTAAAAGCACAAACTTGAATGTATGTTTTTAAGTGCAGAACAAAAAGGTCAGATTTATGATCTAATCAACTGAAGTATGCATAAATGTTTTGTGAGCTAGTTTCTCAAGACACTCCCACTCTGGCTAAATAATTAGAGTTTTTCTATCTCAAACGTCAAAGCAGCATATTTTATTCCTGATTTAAAAGTGTCAACAGAGTTTAGACTCAAATCAACAGGATTCACAGTGCATTCACAGTGTTCGCTGAGACTTTATAGTGWATGAAGATGATACAACAGTGCTTTACTCAAATGTACAATACCAACAGAAGCAAGGAGTGCTCTGGAAGCCAGGGTCTGGGCTGTCTTCCTTCACCTCGACTTAGAGAGACCCAGGGCCCTCAGAAGTTCATCATTCCTATGTACCATTTCGCCCACACTCCAAAGGGAAAGACCATAAAAGCTTTTCCAAAAGCGTTTTTTTAAAGGGATTCCCAGCACAGCCAAGATGGGAGAAGAGCTGCTTGGTTCAATCTCATCTGGTCTCAGCCAGAACGTCACACAAGAGGGGCAGATCTGGGTAATTCACTTCGAGACGGCCTTTCCTCCTCAAATCACGAGATTTCTGAATCTAATTGAGAAGTCAGTGCGTGCAAAGCGACATTAAAGCATCAAAATCACAGACTGCTCAGGAACTTCTACACGCTGGATTAACACTTTTGGCSACAACATCACCGTGCGGTTCCTTTACTACAGCGCGGCCCCGACCCGCTGCTTATKGCGTCCCTGTCTATCCCGCAAAGGCCCGAAACGAGCGCGCTGCGAAGGAGCGCTCCCAACACCCGCCGTGCCCGCGCCCCGGCCTACCCGTCTCGGCGGCACTCAGCCCGTGCGGGAGCCCATCGTGCGCCGCGGCCCGGGAGATGGCAGCTGCGGTCCCGCGGGACGGCAGGGCCCGGGATGGGACAGCCCGGACACAGGGCTCCCTGTTCTCCGGCTCCCTGCTCTCCGGCTCCCTGCTCTCCGGCTCCCTGCTCTCCTGCTCGCCGCCGCCCCGCCCGTCGCGCTTCCGCCGACGCGCAGCTCCCGGCGCGGCCGCGGCCAATGGGCGGCGGGCCCGACTGCGCGCGGAGTTTCCGCCGACGCCTGGGGAGCGCCGGAAGCGGCGGTGGAGGTGCGAGGCGGGAGCGGAGCTGCCGCGCCGCGGGAGTGGGAGGCGAGTGAGCGGCGGGGCCGGGCGGGGGCCGAGCCGAGCCGAGCCGGGTTGGGCTTTGGCCGCCTTCCTGCGCGGAGCCAGCGCGGGGCGGGGCCGGGGCCGGAGCCGGAGCCGGAGCCGATCCCCTGGCCCGCGGCTGCGGGCTCTGCTCCGGGCGGGGCGCCCCGGGGCCGCTCCCTGCTCCCTCTGCCAGCACGTGCTCGGGAAGCGCGGGGCGTCTGTCCCGGGAAGGGAACCCTGGAACGTAGAGCGCCCGTCCCTCGCTGCGGCGGGACCGAGCCCCAGTGGCGTCGGGAGCTCCGTGGAGCCGGACTGCCAAAGGCTGGGGTGAATGCAAGTGGCGGGACAGGAGCCGTGGGCAGGACGGTCTCGTCTGAGCCGAGGTGGCTTGTGAACATTATAATTTRACCCTCTTTAAAACTCGTATGTGATGGGAGACTTTCGTTCTCAGTTTAATTTGTGTATTTGTTTTGAAGAGAAGGTTCTTCCTACTTGTACATCATCTGAGAGTTATTTTAAGCATTAATAATTTGTAATSGATGTTTGGAGGCTGTAAAAATGCCATTGTAAACACCTTCATTGGCATGGTCTGGTGGGTAGGTTGGTGCAGGATCAGTATCCTTATTGCTCCTAGAGGGATAAATAAGACATCAGTGTGTCACTCAGCTCATTTCCTAGTAAGTGCTAGAATAAATGAGAATAAATCTCTGTGATTAGTTTAACGATAGGATATGCTATAATAGTTAAAGTCCTTACTAGTATTTAAGCATCTCAAGACTACTCTTGATGGTTCTTTATTTTCACTCATACTTAAGSCATATTCCTTAAGTAGGCTCTTTCCCAYCCATTAGAGTTTTCAAGGATAGTCTRTGAATACTTTATCTGGAGTATCTGTGCCTTCAAGGGAGCAAAGACAGAAATACAGAAAAAGATGTGGAAACCCACATGATCAGTGGCCACAGTTTGGATACAGTGATTTGCACTAGGTGAAGTGCTATAGGYTGGTTGGTACTTTCAATTTTTGAGAGCTCTATGGTTTTGACGTTTTTGACTATTGTGGTTATGGCAGCAGCATGGAGAGCTGCCATATTTTGTTGTCAAAGTGTTTGTGCTGCAGAATGGAAAGCCATGGAAGCAGTGGTAATCCATACAGTTGTTTGCAGTGGTGTTGCTGGCATAGCAGCCACATCACAGCCTGGTAGAATGTGCTTTTCATGGCACTGATGATGGACAGGTCAGTAACTGCAGGTGGTCAAGCAAAGATAAATGCTAATACATCAGTCATTCTATTAAAACAACTGCAAATGCATTGCTTMCATTTCTCTTGTCCCAGTGATGTAATGATGCACTGAAAAAGTAGAACTGGTGGGATTGTAAATCCTCATTGGAATTCTGCTKCTTTTAATAATTTTATTATTCAGTGTACATATGCTTGTGTTATTTTTTCTCTTGAGATGTGAATTAATTTGACCTTTTGGTCCGTGATTTTTTAAAATAATTTTTTCCCTCATTTTAAAGTCAAAATTATTGTTAATGGATTGGGAAAGGTTGAAAGAAAGCCTCTTCCGTCAGGTTATTTGATATCTAGGTGAACACCCCTAAACATGTTGCAGTCATACTTGTAATTGCTTTTGAAAACCCTACAGCCTAATATTTGCTATGAGCAGTGGCAGATTGTCTTTAAATCTGTTTTTCCTTAGTACCTCTCACATTATTTTATTTCCTGATGTGATGGATTTTCCCTCTGCTTTTACACTTCTGTTTTTTCATTTTACCAGTASGACTGTGTCTGTTTAGTGTGTTCTACCTGTCCCAGGTATGAGGGTAAGATTAGAAAGTTACTTTGTTTCCCAAACCCAGTTTTATCTGTCTTGCCTGCTGTCTAGGTAAGAGATACTGGGATGTCTTTGAAGCATTATTGAATACAGAGTCTAATTGTTGGAAGATAAAACAATGTTTTCTGTGTGTCTTTATGTTCTCACAGCAGGAGTCATTGCAAGTTTTATAGTGATATTGCTAATAAGTTACATCTGTCCTAGATCTTACTTGTAGAGAAGCRTTTGAGCTTTTCTTGAGACCTTTTCAAAGTAGGGGGGAAACAGAATTGGCTCACATTTGTCAGTCTTTGCTGTTTGTCAGAGTAATTTTATAAAGCCAGATATATCCCAGTGGCATGGGAGGCACTTCAGCTGCCTGTCTCTGCGTTGGCAGCACAGCATTGTTTTTATGCTCTGTTCACATATGGCGAAATGTATCCATCTGGATTAGGAAGCCATATGTTTTGAAAACAAAAATGTAGATTCTGCAGAAGATGATAGCACACAGTAGATAAGAATCCTGGAGAAGTAGATACTTCTAACCTTAGTGAAAATTGATGTCTCAAGTAAGTGCAAGCAGACAAGACTTGTGTACAAAATGTTTTAAAATACTGGAGTGCTTTTGCAAATGCAAAATCAGGAATTTTTAACACTTATTATTTAGAAAGCAAAAAAGAATAGAAATTTAATGATTGTTAGATTAAGAAAGCTCAGTGGTACAAAAAATCTGAAGTGACCTGTGTAGTGTGCTCGATGAAGAAACCTTTGTTATATTGCACCAGTTATATTAGCATAGAGCACAACACAGTGCTGTGATAATTGGAGTRAAGCCATTCTTGATGGCGGCCACAGTAGAGCAGCTTGTGTTGTGTTAATAGAATGGCTTCTGCACTTACGGAATGTGTTTATTTGAGAGAATAAAGACTTTGCCTTAGGTAAAATAGTTACCTCTGAGCAAAAGTAGGAAGAGATTGTTTAAATTAACATAGCAAGTGATTATATATCATTATATTACAGAAATAACTGCTTTTCCTCTTGTTGTGGGTTAAGGCCTTAACCCACAGCAGCTGTACATGCTAATAGAAAATTGTCAATAAGTATGCATGATAATGTTAGGCATGAAACAAAATCAGATTTTTTTTTAATCTTTGTTTTGCAACAGCTTTGTACCTACTGAGAACAGATGATTCCAAATACAGCATAATAAACTGGMGGTTTGAGCTCTTGAGTCTTTGTTGATGGAATCTGCTGATACTGATCCTAAGAGTTTGGACTCACTGTGGTTATTATTAAAGCTGTGTCAGGTCACGTAATTTCAAAAAATAGGTTGCTTTCTTTTTCTGTGGAAACATAAAAAGTGCTCAAGATGCTGGGATATGCATTTTCCTCCCTTTAAACTTTTTTTTTTCTTTTAGTGTTTTCAAATACATCCTTATTTTATCTCATTGGTCTCAGCTAAGATTTGTTTTGTCTTCTGTATAGAATTAGTCTTCTTCTCCTACTTGTTCACCTTGCCAGCATTTTAAGCCCTGTACTTGATGGTTCTTTCTGCCTGGTTAACTTCCTTCATTTCGTTCCTCTAAATGCAAATGAGATTTTTCTTCCACCTGCATAGTTGCTTGTTTGGTATATATTGTTTTTTGTTAATCTGTTGACATCTGTGATAGTGTATCTGTACCTTTTTTCCAGCTTGTATTTTTGTTTTTGTCAAAACATTGATGTTAATTCTTGCTCATTTCAGTGAGGTCCAACATTGATATAAAAAAGGRAGTGTTTTTATCAGCCTTGCTGCCTGATAATGTAATGGAGTGTAGTGATGTGTGTTGGGATGTCGGAGGTGGTTTGACTGGTTTGACTGACAGAGCAGCATGAGGTGTAAGTTTGCACTCAGCTTCAGTAGCGCTTATCTGAGCTGCGTTGCTTTTTGAACATTGTGTTCACTTAACAGTTTCAGTAACTTTTGCAGGAAGCAGGGCAGGGCTGCTACTGTCTTTGTCAAAATGGAAAAAAATGCAGCCCACTTGAAAACCTTATCTGAGTTCATCTGCTAATTGCTATTGGTCTAAAAAACTGAGGGTTGGCATCAAGTACCTCAGTCTCTGTGCGTGTGAGAGGTGGGTGGGCTGTGGATGAGCAGGGCGGGGAGGGGGTGCTTTGGGCAGCTCAGATGCTTCCCGGCTGTGGGCAAGGATGGATACAAGGAATGGTCCACCATGGGGCAAGGGCTGGGCATGAGGGATAGGGGTCAAGTGTTTCAGGACAGAGCACAGTGATGCCTTTTCAGCATAATGATTTTGTCTTACCTTAGCAAATTCTGTCCCTCCCAGTACATGAAAACACAGGAGTGTTGAAATACTGTACTGGGCACAAAGAAAAGAGGACTGTGGGGACAGCATAAGAGCAGATAGAGGACCCTCCTGGTAGTGTGGGAAGGAGGGCACAGGCTTGCCCTAAGAACTCTTCATGCACATATAGCCCTGGTGCGAATTTTGAAGGCTTTAGCAAAAGTCAGTGAAGTACAGAATAAAGAGAAGTTGAGGCAGTTACTGTGAAAGTGCCAGGAAAGTGCTTCTGATGATGTCCCTGGCCATCCAATGCAGCAACATGAGCAGAGTTTTCTGAATTAGTAACTCTTACATGGAGTTTGCTGGAGATGGCAGGGCAGTGGATCCTCTCGCTTTTATGCTTGCCAAAAGGATCAGTGGCTTGGTTTAGTCAGTTTTTGATTTATAATCTGTAGCTACATCAGACTAGTTCTGCGTCTTGGTTATAGAACAAACTTAAGGTCAAATCTGTTGTAAAATGGAACCATATTTTAGGAAGATTTCACTTGAACCAATGCGAAGGTCAAAATCTCTGAACACAGATGCATCTTATTGTTGAGGAAAGAGCTTCTTTGTCGTGATTTACTGTCTTTTACTAAAAGAAAAGCCTTTGTTAAATCAAGCTTTTCTTTAGCCTCTCATCACCTGCACCTGAAACTTATTTTTCTTTGCAAAGACAGATCACAGGGTACAGGTGGTTAAAACACTTAGATTTTACCTGTTTTACTTAACAGAAAAAATTATTATGATGAATATATATGCATTTTTTGCTAACCTCAGATTTTTTTTTTTTAGTTAAGTGAATGGATCTTCAGAAGCAGATTTGTTAAAACTGACAAAACAGTAAGTATGTGTTATATTTTGCTAATGTACATCTGATTTAGTGCTACTTATGTTTAGAGTTAATAAACCCTTTTGTCATGTTGATTCTTAGCATCTTTACTAATCAATGTTTTTATATAGCCTCATAAGTCTATTTCCAGTAAAGTGTTTTTACTTTGTGCAAGTAGGTGATGTCATGTATTTCTCGTTCTGAATATGACCTGCTCTTACTTTTTCTTATTGACCGTTTCTAACAGCTAGAGCTACTATTGTGATGGGAAGGTTTGAAAAGTATAATTCTAGCAATTGCTTATCTACTTTTGATGTTGTATAGTAGATAATTTGTCACCTTTATAATCAGCAGAATGGTTTGACCTCAAGTCTGTTGTCTACCATAGTATGACTAGAATCTCTTAGGATGATGGTTTATTTCCACCTGTCTTTAATGACTAATTTTGATTTTGAAAGTCACCTTCCTCTGGAAAGAGGTATTTTTTTTTCTGCTGGCTTGCAATTTAAAACAGGAAGTATCTGTATGTGAAGAATGTGTTCTGTTCATGTAATCAAAATGCAGGGCTTTGTACTAAGAAATCATGTGCTGCATTTTGATCTCTTTCCAGATAGTTGAGCTGATGAATTAATTCAAAGTTATTATATTAAAAAGTAGAAATTATTTCATCTAATGAATAGGCGTTGAACTACTTTTTTAAAAAAGTTCCAGTGTTTTTAGCAGAGCAGTGTCAAAATTGCTGTAAGGTATGTGTGTATTCATTTACATATACATGCAGTATTTGCAATATGCATATATTTCTATAGAGCTGTTTATACTATCTCTTAAGTCCTGTAACTTTACAGATTATACTGTGCTTATTTCCAGTTGTTCAGTTGTTCTTGCCCATACTGTTACTTTTGCTCCAAGTATATTAATTACTTTCTATAACCAGAAAGAGTTATTTTAAAAGGCTAATAATAAGAAGTGTATGTACAGGGCTTGTGCATAATACCTTTCATTGTACAAATCAAGGAGCCTTTGTTTTTCTGCTCACTAGCCTTTTGTCTATTCATAATGAGTCTGGTTTTCATGAGTTGTATTTTTATTATCTTTAGTGGCATATCGAAGAGATGAAATGTGGTCTGAAGGCCGATACGACTATGAAAGAGTTCCAAGAGAACGTCTCCCTCCAAGGATTCATGGTGATGTAAGTGTATAGTAAGCATAATAGCATTATACTATACTTTTATACAGTGACTTGTACAATAAGGGCTGGATTTATGTATCTCTGTAAGTTCCCAGTATACCCCAAGTTCTTTTCCCATTCTTTGAAGCCAACAATGAAGCAAATGCATCTGCACAGAGATAATAGGATGCCTACAGAATTAAGTCTTGGCTACTTTTTTCTTGCTTTCAAGTTTGTTTGAGCTGTTTTAGAATATTTGTATTTTGATAAACTGATTCTTTTGGTGTAATGCTTTGTGTTATTAAACACAGGTTTTTTTATGACTTCTAGAGAACAAAAGGCCATATGAGGTCATATTTTTCCACAGTTTTTTATGTTGATACTTCTTTTAAGTAATTTGAGGTGGTAAAGGAGCTACTTCCATAATTCTTCTTTTCACCAACATAGTTTTTTGTTAAGATAGTTAAAGTATAGAAGGAGATGTACTTTCAACATTTGTTATAAACATCTTTGCTAAAGTTGTGCTTTGGAGCCTTGCAAGGGAAACATTTTACAAGAAGAGTGTCAATGGAAATCTACCTTGTAGGTACTGTCTTCTGTGATATGTATGTATGTGATACTTGTAAAAGGAAATTCAGAAGCTGTGCTTATTCTGCTGTAGAATAACTTCAGAATGCTTTTAGGAGATGTCTGTTCCCAAGAGTAATTTTTTTTCTGCTTTGTCTGAAGTCTCTAACAAAGAAATAAAATGGAATGTAGCTTTGTCTTTGGTGGTATTACACCTTAAATAGAATTTTAACAATACTTGATATTTCTGCTTATGTCCTATGCAATGTGCAGTTCACTTTTGCAGCTGTGCAATTTGTACTTAATAAACAAAGAATTTCTTTAATTGGCAAACCGTGTATGACATGTTATTTGAAGGAAATAAACTAATTTTGTGTTCGAGCAATAAGCTGCCTGAAATTTGCACTAAAAGAAAAACTAAGAGTGTTAAAATTCTGTCACTTGAATCCTCAGATTACGTACTACTGCATTGTTTCAGTGTGTGCTTATCTATTCAGATTATGAAGCAAGTTCTGTTTTAGCTACAGTCTCTGGAGTGTGGAGGAGGTTATGAACTTCAGGAAAATTGTTAGTATTTTCAAATGGGCTCTTTGTTCTACAGGCATTACAGGTGTAACTTTCTTCGTTGCATTCCAAAGTTAATATTAAAGTCTGAGAGGTACGTGTAGCTAACTGATGCTCAGAAAGTAGCTAATTCTACTGCTATAAACTTTTGAAAGATGATTAAACCATGTTGAAACTTTTCCCTCTATAATTAAACTTATAATGCCTAATGTTTTTAATATGAGTGGTGTCCAATTAGATTTAGTAAGTTATTCCCCTGTCCAACTGGCATGGTTTTTAATGTTTGCTGTTTCCCTGTGTGAATTCTTCTTTTAAGATTAAGTCCTGTGTTTAGAAATAACTTGATTTTACTTTAGTTCACTCRTTACAGATTTTCAGCTGTTAAAAACAATATGATTTTGTCTGTTTTGTGGTTTAGAGTGATTACCACAGAATAGTAAACGTTGTGCCCAAGAAACCACCTCTGCTTGAGAGACCTGGGGATGGAAATTACAGTCGCTATGACAATTATGGTCACGCTGAGTACAGAGACTATGACGAGGGTCGTGGTTTTGCCCATGACCGAAGAAGTGGACCTCCACACCGAGGTGTACGTAAGGTGATTCTTCTCACATGTTTATGATGTTTATTTTACCATTAATGCTTGAATAATTGATAATTACTGTAATCATTGTTGCTCCCTGCAACCCAGCTGTTGAAATTCTGTAATTTCAAGCTGCTGCTGGTAATTTATATTTTAAAGAGGAAGTTCTCCTTTAAGTTGGAGCATATATATATGGTTTGGAAACTTTTGTAGTTTTTGTATTTTGTATAGCATTGCAAAGTTCAATGCTGTCACAGAGAGAAAATAAGAGTAATGGGGTACAGTGAATAAAATGAGAAGGTAMTTGCTGTGAGGATTAATTTTTTTAGCTCATTCAAGTCTTTGGTTTTGCTGTATTGAAGTACCATTTGGCAGCTAACTGTACCTGGCATCTGCTGTTGAGATACATGTCACACAGTTGTTTTGCATGTATGTTTTTCAGGATGAATCAGGATACAGATGGGCAAGGGATGGTCATCCTCCAAGACCTGAATACAGGTATTTTTTCACTCTAGCAGTGCCATGCACAGGCTTCAAATACTTAGGGCATTTACTTTGTTTTCAAAACAGTTGGTGGAGCAGACCAGTGAAATAACAGGAAAAAGACAGCTGTTGAAGTAAAAGGCAATAGTGGAAAAACGTTTTTTAGTTGTATGGTTTGAAATAGAAATGAAAGAAATTATATGATATGCAAGTCTCTATTTTAGTATTTATTTAGTAAGGATAGGCGACAAAATGCTATCATCTTCAGGATGATAAACTGGAAGGGTAAGTAATTTAATGTGTCTCTGATCAGTCACACTTCTTACATGATTTCGGAGAATTCTTTGGTGTTTTACTTGGTTCTGTGAGTGTGGTATATTGGGGCCCCAATATAATTATATCTGTGCCATTTTAATGGTTGTTGGGATGGATAATGTAATTATGAAGTTCACAGCCTTGCTTTGAGCTCACTATTTTCTTAGCTGAACTGATGAGTATATATTTCCATCATGTGTTGTATTAATTTCTATGAACCCTTCTTAGTCTGTAGCTCAGGTTCCCATTTATGAAATGTAAGGAATAGTATTGAGTCATAGGGCTGTAAATATACATATGCCTGCAATGATGTTTAATATGGGATTATTTGAGTTAGCAAATGAAGTGCACAGGATAGTGTTACACTCCACGTTTGTGGACAAGGATGAAACTCACCCAAAATATTTACATAAGAATTTATTGTTAGTATAGCTGGAATATTAGGAGCCTGATCTAAGAATGACATCTCATGGCTGTGGTTTTATATGCCACATCCTTTGTTTCCCCTCCTCGAGATGTCTGTTATACATTTGTATATATTGCATCATGGGATATTATTGTAGTACCATAGAATAACTCCTTATTACTGCTATACATTTAAAACTATGGTTGTACCATACAAAGATCAAAAAAGGTAAACCACRTTAGCTATAGACTCCTGGTCAGTTAAAAAAATTGCTGTTAAACCAGCAGCAAGTTGAAACAGAAGACTGCAAGCAGGTCAGGAAAAGCTCAGGCAGAGCAAGCCTGACAAGCTTGCTCAAGGCCTTAGTCTTGTGGTGTTACAAAGTCAGAATGAAGCTGTTTGTAGCAATATCCATACCGGGCCACACATCCATTGCATGTAATGATTTATACATAACATAGATTCTATAACCTCACCATAAAAGAAATCCTTCATATATCGTAAGGGTCTGTGTGCAATAGACTTCTTTCTGAATTGCATTCTTGGAGCTAGAAGCAATAATAAATAGTTTTGAAAAGGAGTGTTCAATAAAAAACTTGTGTAAAAATTCTTCAGTCTTCTCAGTTGAGAGGGGAGTTTTTAAAGCTGAGGAAAATCTAAAAAGACTGAGTTAGTGTCTGGCAGTTCGTTGTAGACAGAACAAGAGTGGCACCCAGTGGTCAAAATGATTGTCTTAAATGCATCCTGATTTCTCCCTTTTAAAATGTATAGTGAAAATGTTAGCTCATTTTGTGGAAGGCTTTAGAAGTGTATTGTGTGGTATATGATAGTCCCATCTGAATCTTTATTAGACACCTCAGACTATATAACTGTTACAAAACTGCAGTAATGCTGTGGAAAAACTTCATAAAGATCCATGGTTCAGTTGAGTATCTGGGAATATATTTGCAATTGAATGAAACCCTACTGCTTTATTATTTAAATGTAGTCAATAATGTTGAAAGTAAAATCTTGTGATCAGACTGTAAGTGTTTGTAGTGTTCCATGTTTGTAATAAACTTAATTATGATTTTTTGCGTATTGCCCACTATTGAGCAATGTAGTGGATCTCAACAGAGGAAATCAAAGTACATTTCTTGGTGTATGTYGTCTCCTGTGGTGAAAGTGCTAATTACTTTCCATTTCAAAGACATTTGCTCTACAAAACACGATATTAAAAAGTTATTTTATGAAAAAAGCCTTCTCTTTGGATATGCTTAAAGCTATTTTAGGTAAGTTCTTCTGGAGCACATATAATTTTATTTTGTTGGAGGTAATAGAAACAGGTTCAAGATTATTTTATCCAGAAAGATTATAAAAAAGTTGCGTGGAACATGGCTAAAGTGTAGTTAGAAGCTAGAGAGTCAGGACACTTGTATGGTTGAATGGTTTTCATTGACTGTAAATTTACATGACTGTAAATTCTTTAAAATAATAGCTTGTATATTGACAGAAATAATGACTTTCTTGAGTATTTTTTGAAAACTCAATTAGCAGCTAAAAATGTGCCATGGAAAGTTGTTGTCAATGTGATGTTAACATTTCCTTTTGAGCATTCATCATTCACATTTTCCTACTTTGGTTTTGACAACAGAACTGTCAAACAGTACTTTCTGGTATATTTGCATTTTTCTTCCCTGTGTCATGATTTGGAGTGCTGAAAAACATTACTTGAGATTCTCCCAAAATAAAATGCTGCTTATCTGCAATATCAGAAGTCCTTAAATGAGTCCTGTGTGCGGTTTTGGGCACCTCATCAAGAGAAACATATCAATCTGTCAGAAGGTGTCCGAAGGAGGGCAACAAAGATGGTGTAGGGGCTTGAGGAGAAGCCACATGAGGAGCAGCTGAGGTGTCTTGGTCTGTTCAGCCTGGAGGAGACTRAGGGGAGACCTCAGTGCAATTACAACCTCCTTGTGAGGAGAAGAGGAGGGGCAGACATTGATGATTCTCAATCTTCACCCCTCATGACAGTGATGGGACCCAATGGAATGGCCTGAAGTTATCAGGGTAGGTAGGATTAGTTTGCATATCAGGAAAATGTTCTTCACCCAGAGGGTGATTAGGCACTGGAACAGGCTCCCCAGGGAGGTGTTCACAGCATCAGCCTGACAACAGTTTAAGAAGTGTTTGAACAATGCTTTCAGACATGTGAACACTAGAAGTGATTCTTGGGGTTGTCTTGTGCAGGGCCAGGAGTCAGACTTTAATGATCCCTATGAGTCCCTTCCAAATCAAGTTCTGTGATTCTCTGAAACTTTGCTGTTGAAGAAACCAGCTGTTAGGTATTTTTTGTATTTTTTTTCCTGTTGTTTGTTTGGTGATATTTTGTTGGGGTTTTTTAAAGCTTCTTGCCTTTTTCTTAAAA
Organism: Malurus melanocephalus; assembly: GCF_030028575.1. Taxonomy (NCBI): domain Eukaryota; kingdom Metazoa; phylum Chordata; class Aves; order Passeriformes; family Maluridae; genus Malurus; species Malurus melanocephalus. The sequence continues at coordinate 1,501,713 of NW_026623292.1, forward strand.
ATAGGAAGTGCTTGTTTACTTAGCATTAGTGGAGCTGTGGTTTCAGCTGTGATGTGTCTAATKACCAGTAGCAGTTCTCCATGAATGACTAGAGGATTGCTGAGCTTCTRCCACATGGCTTAGCTTTTTTCCTTGTCTTCCTTGTTGTAGGGTTATGCTCCAGTTTCCAAGCAGCTGTCATTTACGTGGTAGACATTGTCATGTCTAGCACTGAGTGGAGCATTACTATTCCTTCTGATATTTTCTGGACCACATGCTTCTTGAGAGTTGTTAGACCTGTTCTATACTGTACGTAGTGAACAGCTGTCATCTTGGCCATGACTTCTTTGTAGCACAGATATATATTTTGCATGTTAAAAATGAAGTGTTTCAGAGGATGTCCAGGGCAGAGATTTCAAAATGAGTTCCCAGGTCTTTTTCTCCTGTGGTTACCTAAGAAATTCTGAACTCTAGGAAAAGATGTGAATTTTGTTGTAGCTTGATTTGAAGTGTCTCATGGTTCAAATGCAGTTGGCATATATAAATAATTGTACATCATAGTTCGGAGAAAAATTTCTGCACACATGGCAGTTTTAATGTCTTGGTTGCTGATGCTAYGAGATTTGTGAGACTTAGAATTTGAAAGGAGCAGAGATCAATTAARATGTGACTTCTCTGTATATCTTTTACTGATGTTGATAATTTTTCTGGGGATGTGTTACTGCTTGTCTTCAGAAATATATTAAGCTGATTTATGCAAAGCACTCATGCATGCCAGAATTTAAAAAAGTTGCAGTATTGCATATAACTTCTGTTATATGTTGAAGGATTCTAGTTTTGCAGTACTTCTCTGTGGGCCTCATAGCAATGGATTTCATATCCAAGTTCATYTTTGTAAGGTCAGATGAATTTTCCAGTGTGAAATGCTTTAGAAGATTGTTAGCTGCTGTTCACTTTAGTCATGCCAAATTTTAATCCTTTTGAGTGCACAGAGCATTACTTCATTCTTTTTTTTTACCAACCAAACTGAGTTCACAAGATGTGAAATATATGAAACTTGGCAACTTAAGATGGGTAAGACTCATCTTCAAAGAGAAATTACAAAATGACGCACTTGTAAATCCCAGCTACACATGCATTAAATTTGATCCTTAGAATTATCTGAGGCCCACATTTTTGTAAAACAAGGATTGCCATATTTGTAGAATAAGTACTCTGCATCAGTAGTAATACTGGTTTATGTAGACTCCTGACAAATGGCTTACATAGGAGGTTTTTAATATCTCCCCTCCAGCTGTATATATGAATAATTTTTCCTTTGTTGATGAAGGAAACTTGTTGCTATAATTTATGTTGTTTATTGTTTATTGGTTGGGTTTTTCTCCCGTGTTCTAAAGGAAATTAGGAAGTAGTTTTAGTCCAGTCCTTAATACTAACGCATTTRTCTATGTAACCCGAACCTGCTTATCACGTGGAGTGCTCAGGAAATATTTTGTAAGAAATGGAAATAATGAAGTAATTTTGGTGCTAGAAATGAGAGAAAACTGTCTGACAAAACACAGACATTCAATTGTAAACAATTTGTGATCTGTGAACAGCTGAGATTCATCAGTCAGTTCTATGTTTTGGAAGTATTTTGTATCAATAGCTTCTTGTCTTACTCTGAAATTTGTATGTGTTTTTCTGGACATTAAACTTGCAATTACCACTTTAGGGTGGTAAAGCACAATATATCTTGATTTKTGTAGATGCGTTCCCCTTCACAGTGAGACTTTGTGTACTGAAGGCCATGGAGAAAATTGGTTGCCAAGTGGGGTATAGAAGCTCAGCAATCGTGGCTTTTTGATCTCTGCTTGAACTATCCTTCCATTTAGTGATTAACCCCTTGTAAGTGCACAAAGTGATGACAGGATGTTGTAGAGGTTTGGTCTGAAGATTGTATGTTGAGAAGAAAATTCTATGGTAAGAATGGTTGTTTTAAATGAAAACCCGTGATGGGAGAGTCTCCAGATGGAAGTTAATGGTCACTGGCTTCTCTCAATAAAGCAGCATTTAATATTGAGAGTTCAGATGTGTCCTAGGCCAAGGCAGTTATCTTTACATTATCACTATGCAATCACCTTTGAGTTACAGGGGGTAATTTATTTCTTTTTTTCTTCTCCTTCCTGTATATATTCTTTCTTTAGGTAATGAAATAGTGAACCTGTTTAAATATTATACTCTTTTAAAGCAGTGTATTGTCTTGTGGGAGGCATTTAGGCTTTGGATTTAAAGTTTCTTGTAATGTGAACTGATCTGTGTCTTGCTTATAGAAGATAAACTTAGCCAACGGATTTATGAGATGGTGCTTAAGTGTACATAAGTCTGCTGTTCTGTTGCAATATTTGACAGCTCTTAAGGCAGACCATACAAGAACCTCATTCTTTATTAAAAAATGTGTGTGAAGGGAAATAAATATGGCAGTYACCCAAGGAAAATGGTCTTGCTTTTGACAGAGATTGATAAGCAGAGTTGTAATCATACTCATTAGCACATGCCTTTTTCTTTTAATAAATAAATAGAATCTCTGTCAGAACATTGGACCTCTTAGATATTCACACGACAGAGAAGCGTGGCTTGTTTATTCATATACAAAATTACAGTTTCCTTATAATAGATCATTGTGGTAGATTCRTTGTACCTGTCTGCAACTCCAGGCAAGGACTTGTCTGTTGAAATCTTTTGCTCAGAAAGCCCATTGTTTTAGGCTGCTAGCTAAATTRGTTTGCCTAGGCTTATGGTATTTTGGAGGGTGGAGGGGGGAAATTAGAACCTTTTAGAACAAGATAATAGGTAATATACAACTTAAAAGTTGATTCTGGTTTACACTAAATATTTAATGACTTCWGTTCATGTCTTATGCAGCAGTCTTACTGACTCAGTAGTTGCTGTGTTTTCTTTAAGAGCTGTTTTCTGCTCCACTGGCTCTAGCTCTTTTCTACTAGGGACAACCAATTTGTTAGAAAAATGAGGTTTATGTTTCATAATTTGACTTTCATTACTCAGTTGGAGTTATACATATCTGATTGTATGCCAGCACTTTGGGTTCCCTAGGTCTATAGGTTTTTATTTTGAATGGATTTTAGGAACTCAAATCTTGTCAGCAGATGCAGCATTTTAAAARCACCCTCTACTAAAGACTGAGTATATTTAAGAGCAGTTCAGAACTCTCGCCTGTTGGAGGTCAAGTGGAGGTAAAAACATTTCAGTTTGTCCAAGTCTGGTTTTGTTGCTGTGATGAATCTTTCTATTTAACTTAGAACCCAGAGATTATCTATATGAACACTGCCTATTTTCTTACTAGGAATTTTATGTCAAAGTGGATTTCTGCTATTTATGGGGCCTGTTGCATATATCTAGAATTATGCTAGAAACCTCATTCAAAGCAAAACTGCTGTCATTCCACTTCTGAAATGTTGGTCACTTGAGAATGGGGAGAAAAGGAGAGACTAGTAGACAGGGTTTCAACTGTAGATTTTTTTTTCTGCCATCCTATAATGTAAAATACAGGCAGGAGGTAGAAATTCCTCTTATTTTCAACTGGTTTTTTTTACATGTTTTAGCTAATTGTGTGGCTAAATTGAAAGGTGARTATTTCTTTAACTGGCATCTAGTTTCAGTTGCTAAGAGATGAGTATTTTAAATATTTTTCTATGCATAACAATTGACTCGGATGTTCATTGAAGGCTGTTTTATTTTCTTTGCAAAATTTATCCATCCAATTCTAGAAACCAAGTTTGCTTTCAGAAATTGCCTACTGATAATTTTGTTACTTTTAGAGGATCTTGCTGAAATCTAATTGGTTATGCAGTTTCCATCTCAGGAAAAGAGGAAGGAGTCAAACCGTCAAATTAGCAGAACTTCCCACTACCTGATTTTTGTTCCTGCTGAGCTTGTAAATAAACAGCCTCATGCAATAGAGCTGTCCTGTTACATGAAATGTGGAACGGTTCTGAATCTTGGGTTCAACTTCTCTAAAAGCTGTATGAGAAAATTGGGTGGGCTTGTTTTTGAAAAGCATAATTACAATAGGTATTTTCAGTTTCATTCTGTGTGTATGGTATTTCTTACACTTTTAAATGTTTCGGTTGCATTTAAATACAGTTTCTCTGCTGTGACTCTTGAGGGATTGAAAAAGGATAGACATATTTATAAACTTWGCAAAGGACATTTTTATAGTCTTAAAAATTGTTGTTGAATAAAGAATGGCTAGGTAGTAAATTGACTTTTAAGTAGCTGTTGGACAAAAATTACAGTAAACATACCAAATTTGGTAAAAGTACCAAACCCCAGAAGTTCTTATTCTGTCAATTCTCAACTATCAAATGTTTATTTGACTTGCTTTTGATCCAAAGCTGTGTTATATTTTAAGTATCTGTGGCTTTTTGTGTGTACARCTATTTCCCACTGTAGTTTTTGTAAGATTTTAAATTGTCCTTTAAAATAAGTGTTATAATTACATTTTTAACGGGGGCTATTGCATGAGGATTGTTTACTACAGGTGTTCTTATGATACATACTGGAAAAATCCAGTAGTCTATGCAAACTCAGTTAAATTTTGTAATAGCATCAATTCGTTGTTTAAAACTAAATCACATCTTGGGAAAATTACGATTTTCTTATAATAAATGCTATTTACATAATGCTAATAAACTGTAAGGAGATCCTCTGTTTACAATGTATGGTAGGGTAAGGTGGCTAAAGGTAAGATTGTGTACATTTACACTGTAAGATCTTGGCCAACACATCTCTTAAAGGAARTCTTTGAAAAGGAAGCTCGCCTGGTCCAGTCTTACGGTGAGCAGTATAGATGGTATCAAACTAGTAGGTTAATGCTGGATTGGGAAGTGAGGCAAACTCCCATGGGTAGCACTTGATTTTTCTGGAAAAGATTCCTAACAACCTTTTTAAAAAACAGCTGGTTACTGAGAGACAGTGAGGGAGGGAAAGAGAAGGGAGTCTCCTTTCGAGTCCAGACAATTTCTGTTTAGATGGCATCTGACTAAATCATCTCAGTGAAAGCCAATGGAATGGACTGATGAATGTAGTCAAGACTTTCTCACGTTGAGGACTTGTCACAGAGGATTTCCACACAATTTCCCTTAGGAAGGTAACTTCTTCATCTRTTAGGTTCCAAGGACTTGTTTGTTATATTCTGAATAAACATTTTAGAGAATTGAATTCCCATTGAGAGACGGTGGGAATATTAGGATACAGGAGAGGAGAAAAGAGGAAAAAGTTCAATGTTACTGCCAGTATAGGCATCCTTTTGTTAAGCATTTTTCTTCAAAGAGAAAATTTTTGATGTGCCATTTCCATCTACTCCTGTGTTGAGGTTGTAACAATCTACGTAACAAGGAAAAGTTCATCAATGAAGCAATTCCATGATCTCATGCCATTGATACTATTTTTAAAAGATGATGCTATTTTTGCATGGTAACAAATCATTCCCAATGTTAATCCTGACATTAGTTCATGATATACATTTGCATAACCTTAAAGGTTCTTTCCTTTGTATGTTAAGCTGTGTAGAATTTGTTTATGAGCTGACAGTAAATGCTTTTGTCTAAGTGAAACTGAATATTGATGCCATTACACACGACAGGATTGGGTCAGCCAGCTGTGGGAATCTTTCTCTTCTGAAGTCTGACTTTCAACAGCTGTTTGTGTTAAATTAAGTCATACCTTATCTAGCCTAGTATGCCTAATTATTTTTGAAAGTGGTGCTTGAGAGCATGATTATGGAATTTTGAAGTAAAATGGAAAAGATGTTTTAATGTGTTGACTTATGGACTAATAGAATGGTTTGAATTGGCAGGTGCCTTGAAAGGTCATCTAGCTAGCCCCCTGCAATATGCAGAAACATCTACAAGTAGACCAGGTTGCTCAGAGCCACATCCAGCCTGACCTTGAATGTTTTTCCAGRGGTGGGTTATTTACCACTTCTCTGGGCAGCCTGTTCCAGCTTTTCAGCACCCTCACCATAAATTTTTTTTTCCGGAGCCTTTTCCTCTCCAGGCTGAATACCACCAACTCTGTCAGCCTTTCCTCACAGATGTGTTTGGAYCTGCTCCAACTGTCAAATGTCCTCTTTGCAGTTCTTCAGAGCTGGCTGCAGTACACCACGTGGAATCTCATCAGGGTAGAGTAAATGGCAAAACTAATTCAGGTTTGATGAGTTAATAGACTGAGTATGTGTTCTACCATTTTTATCTTGTTAAATGCATTTTTGGAAACATTTTGTACAAGCTAGGTAAGGAGAAAGATTGTGTTAACAGGGAGATTGAAGTACAAAGCAATGAATTACTGTCTTTAAAATCTCTTTTCAGTTACTATTTATTGTGTTCTTTACTAAAACTTGTCTCTGTTAAACAGTATTCTGTTTTAAAATTTATTACTCATAGCCAGTCAGTTTTTCTAGGTATGTATGTCTGATATTTTTAGGAAAAAAAAAAGAATTACTTATTTGAATCTTATMGATTCTAACTTTAACTGTTCTAGAATGCTGTCAAGGAACCTATTTTACGTATCATAATTAATTAAAAGTCATGAATGCAGTCAAGAGACTGATTTTCCTACCGTAAAARTCTATTGCCACAGCAGTTTTAACTATCTAAGTAGGTGCTGTTGTGGTCATTCCCTTCTCCCTGGTTCTGTTTCAGGTGTTTGTATGTTTCACTTAGTTGGTTCTGTATGCTAACTCACCACAGTGAATTAAATAATTGTCTGCTGGTTTGGTTGCTTGAGAGAAAGTGTCAATGCCAGGTTAGGCATGAAGTCAGAATATGGATCCAAGGAAGGTTGAAAGTTCAGGGTTGCAGTAGYAGCAGTTTCAAGCATTATGAGTTTTCATGAAGCTGTGCTCCAAAGCTGTTATCAAATCACCAAAATATCAATGGCATACAAGATTGCAAAAGAATTTTTAGTGGGAATTCATCCAAGCAGTGTAGCTTGCCTCTGTGTTCATTAAATTCAAATAAGTGCTATTTGTAGTATGTATGAAAGGGACTACAAAAAGAAGCAAGAGATATTGATGTTTATTAAAGAGATTGTAGATTGTAATCAAAGTGAAGGGAGAAAGCACATGGAAAATAAAGATAAAGCTACATGGCTGAAAAAATTTTAAGAAGSAAATGTCTGTCTTAACATTCTGATTTTGAACAAAGTATATACTTGACAGGAAGGAATAAGATCAAATAAAGAAAATCCCACTATGTACAATGGATGCATTTCTTCATGTATGTATAATGTCYTTAAAATTGAAAAATCTAGAAGCAGAGGTAGTGTGCTGACTTTTTGACATTTGCTATGCAGAAGTCCATACCATTATTACAAYGCTTTGAGGCATAAGCAAGTGAAACCTGTTTGACCTAATTGCTTCAAATATCACATTAAGAATAAAAACATAGAGATCTGTGAAGCATTTTTCCAATATAGAGAAAAATGGAGTGTTTGTCTGATTTATAGATCTCATTAAGGGATTTGGAAATAGAAAAAAAGTATATATAGTAAGGGTATTGTCTGTCAGTATTACTGACATAAGGTATTATTGCTTACAAACCTGTTCCACAACGTGATCTTTCCTTTTGCAGTTTTTTATTGGTAGTGTTAGAAAGTCAATCCCAAGAGTTGATCAAATCAGCATATCCTAGTACAGGGCACTACTTGTTGCATTTTTTTAAGTGTCAATGAACTAATGGCTTTCTGATGAAAACCTTAAGAGCTCCTCCAGTAGATATGTTGCGGTTTCTGGGTTCTTCTATGAAAGGATTTTTAAGATAGCTTTTGGGTAAAGAGTAAGAGCTTGCCAAACATAAAATTCACTTATGTCCCTAAAATAAAGGGAAAAAGTATTTCTTTCTTTCTGGGGCTTAGTGTATATGTAAGACAAGTGCTTGTCTACATTAAATTATTYGGCATGTACTAACTGTGAAGTAAAAAAGCAAATTCAAAACCTCCATAGAAAGGACACTTTGGCGGGACCAATGTTCTTTGGTACATCAGGGAAATGTTTTAAAGCTCTTTTTTGTGTGCTGGTCTCTGTGCCTGAGGCAGAATGACAGTAAAAATGCAAGCACCTGCCTAGAAATGTCTGTCCCATCAGAATTTTGTCTAGAAGTTACAGTAATGACCAGTTTCTCTGTTGTGTTAGGGCATTAAGGAAAAAAAGGAAGTATGTAAGTACTATATTGTGCTTCTGGGKTTTTTTTCAATTTTTAGTGTTATATTGAGATAGAAGATTTCAATTGTTTCCATTTTGTATTGTCTGAAGTCTGTTCAGGAATTGATTTAGTTGCCACTACATAAAGTGGCATAAAGTCACTACATAAAGTCATAAAATGGGAGGGGTTTATTTCTTGAGCTAGTTATCTGAACTGTTTGACTATTCTAGGGTGATAGGATGCTCAAAATGCAGTTATTAATGTTGTTGCTGTTTATAGAAATTGTAACTTGGTCCATCACTTTAAGCAAATACTCACTCTGGAAATTAAGACTTGTGTTTTATTTTCTATTTTAGAGAAATTGGATGGTGTTACTACGACCTTGTTTTGGAAAAGAAGAAAAACCAAGATCACATGCATTTGCAATTATTTTGTCTAATTTGTATTGATTTTTCTGATTAATATATTTAGTCTTTATTCTGCAAAGAATTGTCTAAGTTGTTTGTTCTTAATTCTTTGGTACTTAAATCTGTGTTTCTGGACTCTTTGTTACTTGTTTCTCTGTCCTTATCTGTATGATTGACCTGTCTTGATTTCTGTCTGTCAGATAACAGAGAGTTTTAGTTTAAATGTACTTTTATTATGTGGKCTTACCTTCCAGCAAGTCTAATATATGTAATCAATGACAGTACAAAGGAGGAAGKTACTCTTTACTAAGGAGGAGGAGCAATGTAGTGGGATTTCCAGTGCAGCTGAAGTGCACAGCATTACTGTTCAATTAAGGGACAGAAGCATTTCTCTCTAATGTTGCTATAATATTCAGATTGTCTTATTTTTTATTCTCTGACCTGTCMTGACATCCTGAGGGGATGGTGGGGGGAGAGGAGTTGAGCAGCTTTCATACTGACTGAGGTGGAAGAACGACATCAGTGTGGAGTTTTGGTGTTATGATAACTTCAGTAGTACTGCATGCAGCATAAAAATAATGAAACATATATTTTTAATTTATTTTGTACATTTGGTATTTCTAGGTACCCTTTTCTGCTTGAGACTTAATGTTTCACAATGCCTATTTCCTTTTACATTCATGCAAAAAGCTGTTAATAAGATTACACTGGCTAGTCCTAATTATGTTAATTTCATTTAGAGCAAAATGCAAATATCACAAGTGTTCCAGTTACTTGCTTAGTCATAAAATGTTGAAAACCAGTTGTCAATAAGAAATGTTGTCATCATTTCAAATGAAAGCCATTGGAGCCAGATGCARTTTCTTCTGTCTATGATGGTGTAATTCACTGTATTATTTTAGCTTATGATAGATCTGCATAAGGATYTTAGGACAATAACAACAGATTATAGTAAATCTCCAAAGCAGAACCTGAGCAAGTTGTTGGTTTGTTGCATAACCGTGTACTGTGTACTTTGGAAAGGAACGAGTTCTGGGAAAGAGGATTGTGGCTGGAATCTTGCACCACCTACATTTACTTTGAAGATGTTAAAAATGGAGGTGTTCTTGGCACTTCTTTTAGAGGTTGGGGGTGTTGTGTATTTTATTAAATATTTTCTACATCGTCTGATTCATGTTGGTAGCTCATGCAATGTCCTGAAAAGGAAGGCAGGAGGATTTTTTTAGTTTCACTTTTCCCTCCCCCTTCCCATTGCCTCTATTATGAGACAGGAAGTATATTCAGTTAATGCTTTAGTTCAGATCTTGACTGTTTTATCTCTTTGCACTGAAGAAGCTGTCTATAGCTTCTTCACTTTATTTTTAAATTGTGTGAGTTACTTTTAGGCAAGGTTAGTAATTAAGCACAAGCCTGTAAATGGTGTTTAATCCCTTTGACAATAGCAGTAATCTTTTTCAGACGGAAGAGATCATGAAAACATTCTGATTTTTTAATCTGGGTTATAGAGAGCACTCACCTGTGAATTGCTGGAAGACCCTTYAGTTTCTGTTCCACAGCAATATGCTGTTTTGTTGCCAGTCTTCAGCCCACTGTCAAAAGTGAGAATTATGTCCTCTATGGCTGGACCATAATGTGGATTAATGTTCTAGTTGAAAAGATGAATTTATTGGGACATAGAAGTCCCAGAGAACAGTGAGCACTAAATAGTGTATGCTGTTGTCCAGTAGAAGGATGTTCAATGAAAGTGAACAAAGAGTCCTCTAAGCTTTTTCCTTTATTGCATGTGRTGGGCTTCATGTACCCAAGTACCTCTCTGTTCCTGGGCATTTCAATTTTGCTTTTAAGTACTCTTAAGATATAAAACTGCAATAGTGGTTTGTGTTAATTTTTGTTTCCCATAGCTTAAGCTGTACCTCTGTGTTGCTTCTGATCCACAGGCAACTGAAAAGCTCMCCAGTGTTGTATTCGCTTGGTTTTCTGCTGTGCAGCAAGTCATGCCTTTGTCTATTCTGCAGCTGTGTTTTATCCTAGAGGAAACTGGARCTGATGGTTAACTGAAATAGCTCTCAGGCTTGGGCTCTTCCCCCTCCAGCCTTTGGTAAATGGTATATCACAGTATGGCTGTTTTTGTAACATTTCAAGAGCTTATTCAAGACTGTCAGCTTTACTGAGATCTTAATGGCCAAGTTTTGTYGAGGTTAACAATGAATCCGCTTCCTGTTCTCACTGCTGAAAGAACAAAATTGTGCTTTCAGGACTAAATGTGAATTATGAATACAAAATACAAAGATTTGAGAGATGTTATRTTGAAGGGATTAATTCTATATTTGTTGTTAGGGGCAGTAGCTCTATTTTAAAGTTACAGCTGAGCACAAAATTTTGCATCTCTATTAAATATTGTCCCTGCTCAATAAACCTTTTGAGTATGTGTTGGAATCTGAAGCATGTGCTTAACTGCTTTGCTGAATTGGGGCCTTCATTACCAAATTGCAGGTGTATGTTAGCCTAAGTATTTAAGGAAAAAAATAACTGTAAAACAATACTTACTTTGTTCTGTTCAATGTGTTATATTAATGGAAAACATCAGAAATGCTGTGCTGTTGCTATGCTGTTCAGAACAGATTTAATATAGTTAATGGCCTAAATGTTTTGTAGATATGGTCCAGTTAAGAATTAACATGGATTGATGAAATGAAAATTCAAAAATTGAAACTGAAATTCTATTTTAGGGTGCATAATATTATTGTAGAACAAGGCTTTCAAGTATTTTCCTGTTTAAAAGTGTGTTTCAATTATATATWTTTTTTAATTCTTAGTGGATATTAGAGCATTTATTATATGTGTGCAATAGCTGGGGCTCTGTAAACATTTCCATAATAAASTTCTCTGTATACGAAGGTTTAATAACGTGGTCATAAAAATGTGTTTTGCACATAAAAGTGGTATACTGGTCTGCCAGAAAGCTTGTGCTTTAAAAATAAATAACATAGTTTAAAGAGAGAGATTAAGAAGGAAATGGAAGAAAAAGTGGGCTGTACCTAACTCATTCCTGATAAATATTTGATCAATATGTTCTTTAATAAATAAATAACCCCCAYTTAGAGAAAGTAGTTCAGTACTGAGCTAATCTAGTATTATTCAAGCCTGAACTTATAYTTCATATCTATTGCTACCTAAAATCTTCATGCATATAGTGAAGATGAAGCACTAGTGCCCTGTTTTCAGATACATCTTAGAGGTTTGAGAGCTCACCTGGCTTCTTTAGATTTCCTTTTGTTAAATTTAAGTGGMCAAAGGGCCTTGAATGTTTCTTCATTAAACATGTTCTCCCATTGTCTGATAATTTCATTTATTTCCTTCCAGAAAGTCTCCTGTTGTTCTGTGAATTTTCTAGAGTAGTGTCAAATGTGGGCATGTTGGTCTTAGGCCCTTCAAGAAAGTAGTAGAGTTGTCCTGCTGTATTTGGGTGTGATTGATTCTTTGATGTAAATATCTCTACAATGGCTGCTGAATAGAGGATATTAAATGAGTGCTAGTTAGCAGTTCCATAATTCCAGCTTTTTGCTGGCTTGCTTAGGAAGAAGGAAGTGCCACAACAAATAGAAGAAAAGATGTTTAGAAAGGAAATAAATGTTGATTTTTTTTTTTAGCACACGTGTTAGATATAAATCCATGTAACATTGTCTTCGATCAGTTTTGGTATGCAGACCTATAAAATATGTTTCTCTGTGTGATATGATGCACGTAAAAGGCTTGTGTTCTGTTRACAGTGAAATAATTAGATAACTGTAAAATGTGGCTCTGCTTCACTGGCTTTTTACTGAAAACTAGGATGGCTGAGAGCTATTGGTTCATACTTTAGCTTCATATGAAAGTTTTTAAAAATAATGATTTTATTTTCCCAATACTTTATTCAATCTGATTTTGGAGAAATAAACTGAGGAATTGTTGCTTTATGGCTTACTGGCTGTGTTCCGTCCCAAGACTTTCYTGTTGCAGAATACCTTAATGTTCCTTGTGGGTTGCTTGCATTCTGAAGACCAATTGTGCAGCTGTGCTTTCCGTGCAAAAAGTAAATCTGCACGGTACAACACATCAGTGTTTTTGTTTTGTGGTGCTACCTGTGTAGTTTCTGTAGTCCAAGACACCTTTGGCACGTGGAAATCCTTTCTAATCTGTCACAAATGTGGACCTGTACCGTGCTGTAGGAATTTTCTTCTTCTCCACCAACATAAAATTAGCTATAGCTACATTGTGCTAAATGAGACCACCAGATTTTTGTGAGACATCCCCCTGTTTAAAATAGTGTATTATGWTGGGAAATAGGAGAGAAGATACATTCTGATTTACTAGATACGCTGTGAAGTCTTGGAGATTCTGTGGAGAAGCTGAGAAGTACTTGCTACTCTTATCAWTGTGTCTTCTGACCAAAGCAAATGAGGCGAGTCTAGATTCAGTTGGTTTGTGTGTTTTTTAGTGCTGAGATTCTTTCGGACAAGTTCAAAATGATACTAGGGTGGTTTTTTTTTGGTTTTTTTTTTTACCTTTACACATACATGTACATTAATGTGATTTACAGGTAACCAACACATTTGCACTGGGGTCTAGAGTACCAATATTTAAATTTAGTGGTAAGTTTCAGTGTTTACTAGGTTATGGTTTCAAGACAGTTCATATTTTCATTTAGAATTTGACCGTGGGTAGACTCATAGGCATGAGAATAGATGTTCTGCAGATATTCTGCAGTTCTTTTTGTCTTTGCTGAATAAAAGATGAAATCCCTGAGTGATATTTTGTGTAGCAAGGTGTGTGAAATCAAATGAGGGATAGTCCCTTGAAAATAAGAGAAAAACAGAGATGAAAAATGCCAAGTAGTGGGAGCAATATTTGCATTTGCATTTTTAACTACTGTAAATTAAGGCCTAATTTCCAAGGGAATCTGAAAAAATTGTGAGTGTTCTCATTTCTTCAATGTATTTTTCTTACCTTTTAGCCATATTAGCAAGAAGTAGAAAGGAATTAGCTTCTAGCAGTGAAATAGCGCAATGAAATCTGAAAAAATAACTTTTTTTTTCTTTTTTTTTACTTTTCTATTTGTTTTTCATTCATTGCCTAGTACTCTTAATGACACTGAAGATTTTGGATGTGTTCTGCAGATGACAGCTAACCTGTTTGAATTTACCGGGCATGATATGTTACCATTGTATATGCTGTTCATAAACATTGGAAACATAACCAAGTTACTTTTATTTTTCTGTTGTCTTCCAAGGGATGTCAGAGATGGCTTCAGAAGAAAAAGCTTCTATTCTCATTATGTGAGAGATCGATCCCCTCATAGGAGGGACTCTCCTTTCTTCAGGGAATCGCCAGGGAGCCGGAGGGATTCTCCACACAGCAGATCTGGCTCTAGTGTCAGCAGCAGGAGCTACTCTCCTGAAAGAAGCAAAGCCTATCCTTTCCACCAGCATAGCAGAAGTATGTCATCCTTACATAAAAGAAATATTTCTTCTCAGCAAGGTAATGCTGGATTAATGATGAGAACTGGTTAGTGAGGTGAAACTGCTCACAGTAAAAGCCTTTTTTTCCTTACATGCTCTTTTTTACAATGGGAGAAGCTGGCATTTTGTGCCATCTCTGTTGTCTGCTCTGGCTGTTTCGTTATACTCTCTGTTCCCTTATGTATTTCATGTGGGAGATGATAGGTGTTATTTTGATAGCAGGTCTAGACTGACTGTAGGAGTTTCAGCTGTGCAGCTTTTTCTAGTGTTTTATATTCTTATTAGCATAACTCCTGTAACTTCTTTATGTGCTTCATTGGATTCCCTTACAAGAAACTTTGCTTCATCTGCAGCAGATGAAGAAGTTTCTTTGGGAAACCAGGAGAAAAGAGGGATTAAAAAACTGGAGAAATTAAAGTGCATACTGCCACTTGTATTTTTTCCAAATTTTACTAGGCTTTTGAAACTGATGGCTTTTAGCAATTACATTTCAATGTCAAAACCTCTCAGATCTTGGTTTCCTCAAAGAAATATGATGCATATCTCAGTGTAGTCCATACTGTGTCTGACTTTTAAAAGCTTGGCTCTTAATGTTTCCCAGAAGTCTAATGAATCATCTGTTTCAAAAATATTTGGGGCTTTCATCTTAAAATGATTTTGGGGGGGAAAATTGTAAAAATGCTTTTTTTAGTATGCTACATTCTTAGCCACTCTGTTTTTACAGCTTATGTAAATTAATCAGATTTGATTTCCCTTTCTGCAAATGCTTTCTAGTGAACTGTGTRAACCTACTGTTCATTTTGGCAGGCTTTTAAAAATTAATTAGATTTTTCTGTACTCACTGGGAGGCACATAGTGTTTGCAGAGTGACACTGAACCATTATGTAGCACTTCTTGCCAAAAAAGATCTTTGTAGTTTAGTTAACATTGTTCAAATATTGAGGAATCATTTCACTTCTTGTAGAATACAGAAGATCTTCCTATTTGGACATTACAGTGCTTTTAACATTTTGTRGCAATACTCAGTGAATATAATTCCTATAAGTGTAGATGAGGAAGAAAAAAATAAGGTATTTAACTAAATTTGTTCAAATATTGTAGGTGTGCAGCTCATAATTACTAGGGAAAGGAAAACAGTATTGTGAGAAACCATGCAAAATTTTGGAATGTTTCACAGTTTTWAAAAAATTTTGAGCTGACTTTGATTATACATTTATATAGCATATTGTTAGAATTGCCTAGACAATAGTGGAGGTAGTGAAGTAAAAGCAGACAYGTTCACAAACCAGAAAAGATGCTGATCAGGAGAGGAACTTACATCTAGGTCTATGTTTTTTGATATTTTCTCCCATTTGCATGGTTAAATACCTTTCCCTATCGCCTTTAGATCAGTTTTAAAAGACCAGATGAGTTGTACACTGGATTATTTCTTTATTCTTTCCCTGGAAAACACGACTGCTAAAATATCCCTCTAGATGACTGAATTAAAATGGCCTATTTGCAAGATTTAAATGGTTTAAATAATACTTTTAGAATCACTTTTGAATGTGATTTCCCTTAGGTAAGCTCATGTATTGCATATTTAAAAGGAACATAAAGTGTGACATCTCATATATGTCAGCAGTACATTTTAGTTGGCACTTAAATGGATTTACAACATGCAAAGTATATACAATTTCATGTGGAATTTGCAATGTGGTGTCTTTCTAAAATATTATAATGTTTAAAATCGTGCTGTCTGGTTTGGCCTCATGACTTCCACTGAAGGAGCATCCCATGTTCTACAGCCCTTCATACATTAGGATAAATGCAGAATTTAAACAAAGAAAACTGTGAGGGTGTGAAGAAGCTTGGTAAAGGGAGGGAAAGGGCTGATGGGAAGGACAAGCATTCATGTGTGATGGAAAGGCCTGGAGAGAAGCAGGATGGCCCCTTCCCTGGGCCAGGCAGTAAGGGATCAGTAGAGTGGTCTGGTGAGGAGATGCAAGTAGGCAGATGGTGGTGCTTGGAGAGTGTCAGGTTTCATTTTACAGGTAGGGCTTTGGGACTTAAAATAGCCACATACATTCTGAAAAAAATGACCTAAAAATGTCTCCAAATTAAATGGTGGTTTTTTTCTTGACTTTGAATAATTTTCTGATGTTTGTGTCAGCTCATTTTATCTGTTCAGGTGCAAACATATAATCCATTTAACTGCAGTAATCTTTAAAGAATCCAGTTTGATGAAGGAGGCATGTGAGAGGCAGAGTGGTCTGTAAATTTAAAAGGAAGTAGCTCATCTATGGGGCTGAAAAGCAGGTATCACAGGAGCAAAACTTGTGTTACTTAGTGGTGTCAGGGGAGATGTTCTGTTCTTTGGGGAGTGTGGCAGAATAAAAACATGGTTATTTCTATCTTCTTGGTTTTAGCTTGGACTAAATGTATATACTTTTTTATTTACATGAGCTTTTAAATTTTTCATAGCTTTTTTGTTTACTGTTTCTTGTCAAAAAGCTCTTTTTCTGTTAAAGGTCACTTTCTTTTGTTTTGTGTCTGCCAGTAATTCTTAAGTGAGGCTGATTACTATGTTTTTAAGTAGGCTCTTTATTTTGTATCATCTTCAAATTGAGGTTTCAAGTGCAATTTAGAATGTTTGATTTTGCTGGAGTAACATTCCCACCTCTTTCCATTACCATTTTTGAAGGACCCATCGGTAGCTGTGAAGATTTTTACATGGATTTAGCATTATAGCACTAACCCACTTGCCACCAACMGTGTGCATAGATGAGCCGGTTTTGGTATTTGCTTTGTCTTAATTCTACACTATATATGTTATGAAAATGTGGTGAAAGAATTGAAGACCAACTTTTCACATACCTCTTTAAGATATCCTTTTGTTAAAGGCATGCATTTTGCATAGACTTTTGCTTGAGTTTTTGTGTAGGTATTTTAAAATACACCACACAATGCAGTATTATTTTATGGTATTCAACAAAAAAAAAAAAAGGAAAATACCTCAGCTGTTTGCAGTGAGATGCCATCTCTGGTCTTTGTTGCTTTTGTTAAATTAAAGCCATATTTAAAGTGATAATGAACAAACACATTTGTAGTTCTACTAAAATAATTTCTATCCCWATTTCCCTAACCATGTGATAGACTTTTAAATTAATCCCTTTGTTAATTGTATTGAAAAAAAATTTAATGGAACCCAAGGTAAGTTTACATTGTATTTTATTTGTGAACAGTCAGCTGTTTCCTAATGTGTGGGAATGGTSTAGTTAATTTAGGCTTACTGGCAACGTGTTTGCTTTCGTACTTACCCTTTGCAGATCCCTTAGATGTAGTCTGTGGACCACAGCTTGAAAACCAGCAGTTTTCAAGAACTCCAGCCAGTTCTGCTGCTGTGGGCTGCCTGTAAATGGTCTGTGGCAAGACCATTCACAGAATGTGAATTGGCCACTTTGCCAGTTTTAACTTTTGTAAGAAAGACAGTGATCTTACAAAGGGCATCTGCCCTGTGGCTGATAAAATTCAGGACTCTTTCCCATGGCAGGTCTTTTCAACRAACTGTGGCCTGCTAAACCAGTTCATACACTACCTGGTTTCCTTTGGTGATTGACTGGTGTCTAATATTTCAGCTGTTTAAATTATTGTAGGAATATTAAAAAGTGAAAACACATCATATTGCGGGGTCATATTGATACACCTTTTCAATTAACCCACTGTCCTTTTTTCAATCATTTTCTTAAATGTTTGAAATGACACAGCTATATCTCTTCTTTCCTTGGGAAGAGAAAACAGTGTTACCAATTTTATTAGATAAAGAAATACGTATTTTTTTTAGAATCTTGGAATCATTAAGGTTGGAAAAGACCTCCAAGATTGTTGAGTCCAACCTTTGATYGAACACCCYCTGTCAACTAGAACATGGCACTAAATGCCATGTCCAGTCATTTCTTGAACTCCTTCAGGGATATTAACTCCACCACCTCCCTGGGCAGCCTGTTCCAAAGCTTAACCACTCTTTCAGTRAAAAAATTGTTCCTTATATCCAACCTGAACCTTCCCTGGCACAGCAAGAGGCAATGGCTTCTTGTTCTGTCATTAGCTTCCTTGACAAGAGTCCTGTTGCTACAACCTCCTGTCAGGTAGTTGTTGAGGTTGATAAGTCATGTCTGACTTAAGAAAATTTCACTGCAATTTTTCAAAGCCAGTAAGCATATTTGCAACATATATCTTTAATTTTGTGGTCATTAATTTTTTTCTTAATTGCAGGTAAAGAGAGGCCAGTTCAATCATTGAAAACATCAAGAGATGCATCACCTTCAGGGTCCACAGCAGTACCTTCATCAAAGGTGAATTTTCTTTTTGAGTATTTCTCATTGTGGTTTTAGATGGTTGGGTTTTTTCCTCAGTTGGAGTAAGCTGCTGTATGCACCTGCTAAGGTTCATATTCTTTACAATGTTTCTTCCTATTCCTTACAATAGGACTAGGACTTGGTCTTAGTGTTACCCACTCACTTTGACCCAGGCCATTTGCCATGTTATTTAATGACTGTCAATGCCTGATTGTTGTGACAAGATAAGACKATGACACACTGGAAGTTGCCCCCTGGATGAGATTAGGGGGCTGGCCGGGAGTTCAAGATTCATTAAGATAAATAGAAAATTAATAGGGCTTGACTCTGTGTCATTGTGAGTACATTATTATTACCACTCATTTTGACACAGACACACTCACCATGTTATTCAGTGAGGGAAAAAACAGGCTTTGGTTGTGCTATGTCATTCCAGGTACTTATTCCTTATGCYAGCTGACTGCCACTGTCCTTCAGGGGTAGTCAAGTGATATATTTTCAGTTATTTAAATAGGGAAAGTAAGTTAAAAGCTATTATGCAGATTATGCAGAAGTTGCACTGATTTGGATCATAAAATACACTTTAGAATTATTCACCTATACACCTAGAATTATTTCACCTATTTTGCTTACAGACTGAGCACACTGCAGCTTAATGCCAAATCTTGCTTAATACACACCTTTGAGAGCAAGGAGGCATTGCAAAATCTCTTACACTTGTGTTAATATGTAGTGTGAACTTGAACTCTGTATTCTCTGAGTGTTCTGCTTCTTCAGTCAGGTCTGATCTATGCTGTATTTTTTTTTGCCATCAGTTTGCAAGTATCTGCTGGCAGTAGATACCTGCTTAATATAGGCTATGCAAAATAAAACTTTCTGTTTGATTGAAGTAATTTCCCCAGACAATGTAATTTTTTATTTGATATGTATCAGCTACAGAAGTGTAAATAATTCTCTGACCATTTATTGTTTTTTCTCAAGTTCTCAAATCTTGTAATGCACTGCCCTGTGTCAGTGGAGCCTGTTGGAATCAGCCTCTTGGCTGGATCACACTGACAAGTTACCTAAGTGCTTCACTGACTTAGAATTAGTGACAGAAAAASTCCTGGCAAAATATGGACATTTCCAGAGCCAAAGTCTTAAAATTAATAAGGCTTGAAAAATTAGTTATATACTATATATTAGAGATTAAAGGAGATAATTTTCAATGCTCAAAATTATAATTTAGCTTTGAAATTCTTACAAAGGTATGTTTCCATAGCAATACCCCTTTTCACTGTAGTATCTATTTGCAAATCTAAAAAAGTTTCGGTTTGTATCTGTCTTATAATTATTTTTTGCATATTTGTGCATGTGAATTAATATATGTTGATGTTACCTGATTTGAGCCACCCATTTGACTATGGCATGAAATCTTTCGTGTTTTTCTTTAATAGCTATGTGGACTATAAGCCTTGGAGTCTGTATCCAACATACAGCAAAAGGCAGATGTGTGAGACAGGGAGAGCTTCTGAACAAAGTGACAGGTTTTTGCTTTTCTATGTTATTCATGAGATAAAAAAAATAAAATAAAAAGACTTCTGTTTTGAGGCRGAGAGTGCGGGGGTGCAGTTTAGTTTTTTAATGAGATATATTAGGCTGGTTGTTTCTTGCAGGTTTGCAGCCTAAATAGCTGCTGCTATTTTCAGCTGAGAAATATGTTCCTGTTCTTTCTGTTCAGTTGAAGYGTACCTGTGGAAATGCCATTACTTAATTCTATAAAATTCACTCAAGATTTAATATGTATTTATCGACTTATAGAATTAAATTTAGTGAGATTAAATTAAATAGATTTTTTTTTTCTGTATTCCACTAGATACTAGAATGGTTAAATTTTTTTATGACTTTTGCAAATATGGCAGGTCGTGTGAGATTTTCTATGAATTATAATACTCACGGGTTTTAAGAGCCCTGGTTATACCCCTGCATATTGAACTTTGTCACCTGCTGACTTCACTGGTTTTAGTTCTGTAATTTGCAGTTACAGAAAACAGGGATTCCTATTGGAACRTGGTGTTGCGCTTCTCTTCTGGATTCAGATAAAGGTGGTATCTTTATGACACAGARTCCTGGAAGGGTCTGTAAATTTATGCCATAGTACAGCGCGAAGATATTTGGATAATACTTTGTCTTCATTTTTTTGTTCTTCACTCAAGCAAGGGAGTGTTGATACGGGCCATTTATGTAACTTAGAATGAACTGATGATAAGAGGTGGAGTGTTGGTTTGAGGTTTTTGTTTGGCTGGTTTTTTTTTTTGTCTACCTGCTAAGATGGAACATTGGGTAGAAATTGTTATGGCCTTTTTCAAGCAGGAGGGTTTTTGTATCTCTTTTTTAGATATCCATCTTAGTGTTGCAATTTTTAATGCTACAGTGATAGAGATTCTTTGGATACTTCTATACATACAGTTGATTTAAATTAAATATCCATGTAGTGGTAACAAGATTTATAAAGCTAGCTATTCCTAAACTGGTATTTGTCATTGTCTGTTTGCTGCTCTGGTAGTAAAAGCCAAATAGTATTCTTAGAGAAATCAATTTTTAAATATTTGTGTGTGAATTTTCATTTGAAATGGTAGATTAAAAGAACGTAATGCCATGACTGACTCTATTATAAATGGTTAGTATTCCCCCAAATAAAAAATAATGAATTTTAATGAAACCTGCTCTGATCACTTAAAGTTTGTATAAAATCTTTTGTCCCTAATTAGCTAAGGTTTTATACCCTACCTAGTATTTAATAGTTTATTTTAAACTTTTTACAACCTTTKCTGCCTGAAAATCACATTGAATTATTAATTCACTGTTATATCTGACTTCTTTCAGTGCCCAAGAGGTCTCAGTTAATTTTTCTGTTATCKCTGAGCTATGAATTTAATAAACCTGATTCTGAAAGTAAAGGTTTTTTAGCAGTCCACTGAACTTTGTTGATTTGTCTTTTTTTCTCCTCTCTTGTTTGTTTATTATGTGTTCTCTCCCCACTCCCTTTTCTTTTTAAAGAAGTTGGACAGCAAATGAAAGAATTTCAACYTTCTTATTTCCTGTTCTAAAATGTTTTAGGGATCTGAATAACTATTTATTTTAATTTTGAAGATTTTTGCAATGTGTAGGTCTATTTCGTGTTAAACCTTGACTATAATGTTTTTGTACAGGCTTTGGAGAAGAGCAACAGACTATCAGAAAAGGAACTTGCAGAAGCTGCAAGCAAGTGTTCTTATTTCCTGTTCTAAAATGTTTTAGGGATCTGAATAACTATTTATTTTAATTTTGAAGATTTTTGCAATGTGTAGGTCTATTTCGTGTTAAACCTTGACTATAATGTTTTTGTACAGGCTTTGGAGAAGAGCAACAGACTATCAGAAAAGGAACTTGCAGAAGCTGCAAGCAAGTGGGCAGCTGAAAAGGCAGAGAAGGCTGAGGAAAGCAATTTACCTGAAATAACAGAGTATGATGTAAGATAGGATTATTAATCCATTTATTTTAAAGTGTTACAGCAATAGGCTTTTGTTTTTCTGTAATCTTCATAAAGGCACATTTTGTATCTTAATCCTGATTTTTTTCTGCATGTGCTATTAAATATTTGTTGAAAGGGAGTGAGAGGGAGACTAAAGCYTTGCAATTTATTTTGAAGAAATACACAAAGCCAGAGTACATTTTGTTAGTATAATTTGAATCCATTGAGCTACAAGTGACACAGTAAAGCTTCAGCTCTCCCAAGCATTCTCCAAGGAACTCTTGTAATGGTGTAGGTCTCTATGCCTACTGAACTCCTTAAAATTAGCAGGGGACTTCTGTGTCAAAACATGAGTGTACATGTAAAACATAAGACTTAAAATGGAAACTCTGCTTTTTTGAGTTCCATTTCAACCATGTCAGCCTACCATGTCATGTATTCTTTTTCAGAAAACAGTCCTGCATTATATTAAATATTAAGCTTACCTTGTTACTGCATTGGTTAGATTTTTTTCTCTTTCCAGAATCTTTATTTCATTATTAATCAACATGAATTATTTGGCAGTTTATTCCCATTTGTTTTTGTCCCTCCTTGTCTTCTACCCCTGGCTATATTGAAGTGTAATTATAGCCATTCTTAGTCATTTGTTATGCTGCTTTTGGATAGGATGTCTTCTTTGAGTTCTACTATGTTCGTGGAAAATGTATTTATTGTTTAAAACAACCCAAATAACACGTAATCTAAAATAATCTGTTTTATTTCTGTGATAATTTTCTCTTTAACTTTCACTTTGCTTCAGCTTTAGAGACAGTCTTTAAAAAGCAAARTAGTATCTACTTCACAAAGTCATGCCTTAACCTTCACAATTATTTGRCTTTGTTTTTTTTTATTTGTTTGTAAATAATTTTAGGGAAAATGAAAGCATCTTGGGAAGCATCACRTTTCCACTGGTAGAATGTAAGGGCTAGGTTAGTGAAATAAACTCACCAAATCCATATTTATCTGACCTTTCAAGTCCTGTCCATATATGTAATGGGTGGATGCATGAACAACTCCTCAATAGTGGACAGGAAGTTCTAGTTAGATACATAAACTGAAAAAAGCAATTGAAGAAAAAGGGAAGGAAGTGTTAGACTGAAGAAAAAGCAACAACTGATCCAAGGATGAATGCCATATGAAGGAGAACATATGCATGGACTTCTCTAAGAGGTTCCAGAGAAAAATAGTGAAGACAAATACCACTTTGGTTCTTGGTGAAGGGAAGGTAATGCAAGGGAGGAGATAACAGAGTGGAGAGGAGAGGTTTAAAGCTTCCTCTSTGCCTCAAAGAAARTTGCAGTGGCAAAAAGATTAAAAATAATCAAAGTGAAGCAACTACAGTTGATTTTGGTGCAGTCTAAGATGATTTATTGACTAAGAAAGTGGTCTGTAAAAATGCTAATGAAGGAGGTGAGGCTTCTCAGTCTCAGATAGCAGGCTGTCATGTATGAATTGCAAGAGTTCTTAACTTGTTCCAGTTTATCTTACATACTGCTTAATAGTTGAACTTTATGTTGCACTTAACTTTTTAGTAGCCTTCACTGACTCTCAGGCATTTAATTATTTACTGAGCTAACAAGATTTGGGATGCAATTTTAATGGTTTATGTTGCTGCTAAGGTTTGAGCATATGTTCACGGGGCCTCTTAAACTTTTAAATTTCTTTTTCTGCCTAATGCTTTTCTCTTTCATGTTAGTTAAGATTCTTCGTCYCTATTTTTGGATAATAGAAACTAGATTTATTAATCTACTTCAGTTTTCAAATCCAATTAAAAAAATGAATCTGTTGCATAATATCGGATTTAAATAATAGTGTAAAAAGAAATTACTACATCTTCCACATAAACTTTTTGGACTTGGAGTTTTCTTTGGAGTAGRAATACTGTCTTAATTTCTGTTTTAGAGGGAAGTTTATACAATTTCATCATTTCAGTGTGTTTTTTCATGTTATTAGAAATCCTCTAATCACACATTTGCTTTTGCTATGCAAGAGGTATCGCAGTTCCATTAMTAGACCTGTGGCCCTGAATGCTTCAAGAACTCTTTCTGACAACATTTTTATTTTGTGGAGGTTTTTATTTTTCTCTCAAAACTGAATTCATTGGTTGGGTTTTTTTAAGGCTGGATCTTCAGCTCCATTATACGTTGAACAAACAGAGGAAACAGAAGCAAATCTAACAGATAGTACAGAATTATACGAGGATGGCCAGCTTCTTGGTCGTTCAAAAGCAATTGCAACTAAGACAAAGGAGATWGAACAGGTGAGTCTTCTTGGCATTTTGTCACTAATACAGTAACAGTTTACTTTGCWAAAATTACCCTGATTTATTTTTTCCTCCTTCTTGGACTGTAATGTGAATGTAATTTGATTTTTCAAGATGATGTGATGATAACATCTCTGACTGTTTACTTCTGAAGAACCATGGCATTTATCTGGACATGGAAATTAATGGTAGTTTTCTGTAAACTAACAGAACATCCAACAACTGCAGTTCTGCAAGCTAGTAACTGTTTCTTAAGTCTAGTAGCCTTTGTTCTGTTACCTGTGAGGCTATTTCCTGTGGTGTAACACTGTTCCTTTTTATTGACACTTGAGAAACAGCTTTCTACATAATTGTGGTGTTTGTGTTGGTTTTTTTTCTTTTTTCTTTCTTTTTTTTTTATCTTGGTTTTTTTCTTCTATTAATACCAACTTTGGATAATTATGTTCATGATGGGCATGGCTTTCCATGTGTGTGGGTCTGCCTGGCTTGGAGCTCAGCTGAGCATTCTGTAACTATGAGAGCCACGATGYAGTTGGTTTATCCCTGTGTGTCTGAATGCAGGGTCATATATGGCCTAAAAGAGCTAGTACCAAATGCATAAGCTTAGGACTTTTTAAAAATGACAAACTGAAAAAAAAATGTAGGCTAGGAGCAGATTTTTAAAAAACAGCAGTTGTGATTAGTTAGCCTGAGGCTGGTGAATCTATGATTGATTAAACTTCCCTAGGCCCTAAAGACAGGGTTATAGTGAAAACAGATGAAAATTTGGTCATAAAATCCAAATATTGTTTCCCATATGATCTAATGTTACTGTGTTTTGTAGAATTTGCTCTTAATTCTAGGGAAGTCTAGATTATGTTCTGTAAAATGGAATACTTTTAGCATCTTAGCTCAGAAAAGCCTGAGGAATAACGCAAAGATTTGGAATTTGCAGAACCAGTTTCTCCTGTTGTTGATTTGAATATTAAAACTGTCAGCTTCTGCAGAATTTAAATAAGATTCTAGAATGATGCTAGAAGTATTTTAYTCAACTGAGCAAGATGCTTATTTTCTTATAAACCAGGCACTGTGAATTTGTTAAGAGCTAGACAAGATATTAAATCAGTAAAAACTAAGACTGGAAAATTATTTATATACTTTTTACATAAATATTTAAAATTAACTTCTGGTTTGGCAATCAAATTTTCTGGATATATAAACCTGTTGTGATAAACCTGCTAATTTTAATAATCATGAATATCATAATGAATCATCTTAATGAAATAGTGTGAATCTTTCTACTGTATGTGGTRCAGGCTCTCTCTGGAAATTTGTACACTATTCTGTTTACTTCRAGTTCTCAGCATCTAAAAGTAAATCTAGTTTAACATTTAAATTTTTAAAGTGAACTGTAAGCTAGTACACTTATAAGAAAGCTTATTAATAATATATTTCTGATTATTTGTCTTGAAGACTCAGGTAATGACAGAAAAATTATTTTGTTCTATGGACTTCTTTTCAGTTAAATTTCATTCAGGTGTTTAATGTAGTATTTCTGGAATGTAATTTTGTGGAAAGATTACTAAAATAAAATACTGCAAAGACTTATGCTGCAAGAATGGCAAAGCTGTAATCCTTCTGCAAAGCAAGGTTTTCAAAAGGTTGTTTTTCGGTATGCAGTTAAGGTATTTAAAATAAGAAGGTAATGAAGTCAGACAGGGCTTGTGCCACTGGGTATGTGTTAAAGAATTGCTGAGGGCCCAGCTAGTGTTTGAGGAAGTTTGAGGAGGTTTGATTAGAACGCTTGACCCATTGGATCACTTCTACTTCTGTCTCTTGAATTTTCCTTGGAGATCAGATCTAGTGATGTTTGCTTTTTGGTTCATATTTATTCCTAACCTGACTGCCAAGTATTTCTGCTGTTCCAGACTCCTGAAAAAGCCTTCTTTGCTTTGCYGTCTCCATATCTATATGCCTCTGAAGCTCCAAGCAGGATAAGGAGCAAAATTTTCCAAATATGTATTTTTACTTTGTAGGACGGTTCTGTTTCAGGAAAACCCAGAGGCAAAAAGCTGTGCTGACAGATCATGCATGGTRTTGCAATGAGCAAATCCATTGCTGTGCAGCAGAGAAACAGGCAGTCTGATGCCCTGGGCAGAAGGGAGGTGGCAGCTTGTGGTATAGTCTGTTATTTCTCTTCAGAAAAACAAGCACAAAAATCCCTTGAGCAATTGAATGAAATATTCATACAGGTGTTCTGTTTTAAATTAGCCCATCTCAATATCTTGTGTATCACTCATATCACTCTGTTGAATAGTTGCCTCTGCCTTTTCTCTAAGCTACAATAACACGATTTCCAATTTCAGAATTTTAAATGAAGCGTGATTGTAAATGATCACCCTGGCTCAACAGGAAAGTATTTGTATATTATTTATTTGATGGGGAACTTACTGCGAACATTCATGTAAAATGATGTAATTTGAGGAAAAATTAAGTTCTTTGTGTTCTGGCAATGACAGGACAAAAAGTGACAAACCAAGTGCTAGTTGCTGTTTGTTGTATAATGACTATCTTTAAGGTGTCTGCAGTTATTTTGCAAATATGACAGAAAGAGAGGAAACTAGAAGTTCTGCTCACAGATAAAGTCTTGGAAAAATCCAGACACTCTTTCAACAGAGAACACAAGAGTTATCTGTGTCACTCTAGGACTAGAAAAATTTCAAAGCATAGATATATTTAATTTGAAGTGTGCCAATATTACTTGGAAAGAAAGGATATGGTGGCAGATGCACAGGTGCTTGAAAACATTTCTGAACTGTAGATCTTGCAGATCTTGGGACGTTTTTAATCTCCTCTTTAAAGCAAGAGGCATAGTGATGTTATTGTGGAAACATCCAAGTTGCATGGGATTTACTTGAGCCAATCTCCTCAAAACAGGTCCTTAGGTCAGGTCATTCGGGGCTCTGTCAAATTGAACCCTGCATATTTTCATTGGAGGAGTCTCGGCTGTTTCCCTGAACAGCCTCTTTCAGTGTTTCACTGCTCTGTGTCTTGAGGTCAGCTGCCATCACAGTTTCTTTCCACCAAGGACACAATTTCTGCTCACCTCTTCTCTTGACAGCTTCCTGTCTCYATTCTTGAGCTGCACAATCCCAGCTCCTTGCCGTGGTGCTCTGATTTTGGGATCTGCTCTGCTGGGAGTGGGCTCTACTGCTCTCAGGGAAGGGTTGACTTTCCTAAAACCCTCTGGCTCTGCCCCTTTGTGGTCGGAAAAATAGGTTTTTTCTGGTACTTTTGCTTGGCTTGTACTGTGGAAACTGTTCCCTTCCATCCATGTACAGAGTCATTTCAATCTTTGTGCCTCTGCGCTGAATGGAAATTCTGCAACATTAATGCATGTCTCATATTTTAGTATAACCCATGAAATGTTTTTTAATGTTCTGTTTGTAATAAGCTTTGGAGGTTTTTTTTAAAACAAAATTGTGAGATAATTAGCTTTCTGGGTAGGGGTGTTTCTTGATTGTTTGGTTGAGGTTCTTTGAGGTTAGGTGTTTCCTTAGACCTTTGAACATGCATTTCCCTCTTTTCTTTACACTTACAGTTTTGATATAAAGTGTTATATGTGCTCTGAGCATTTGAGCATGGTGAAGTAGAACCCCATTAAACAAATGCTTAAAAGATTGGTCTGGTTACTTGAAAACAGTGTAGCAGTGAATTTTGTTTCTGCATGTCAAGATCAATGAATGTCTGTAGTTTGCTAATGTAACCATTTCACTCTTTTAAAATACTTTTGCATTTAATAGCATGTATTATGCGTTAAGGTATTATTTTGGAGTTGTTTAGTTTCTGGTTTTATATAATTAAGGACCAGCATGTAATGTGCTGAAGTGTGGGCTTTTTTTCGGAAGTGATGACAAATATGTCCCTGGTGTTAAATTTATAATTGGAGCTATTCAGCATCAGTGTTACACAAAAGGCTATCTCTTTGTTCCTCCTTCATGAGCATGAGTTGCAGGGATTCTTGAAATGTCTTATCTTGTCTAGACATCAAGTCTACAGCACTGTGTTAATTAGTCCATTATTATGTGTCCACTTTTCTTACATGTTGCATATTCAAGTTGGAGTGACATGGATTACCTCTGAAAATCTATTCTTTTCTGAAGACAGATTTTGCCAAATGACAATTTTACCAACTACTCTCCTTGATTCTGGCAAAAAACCAAACTGTTGAGTTTCTGAATGAGATTTGACACTTAATTTGGCTAGCACCAGAGTTCAGGCATCTAAGGAGGAAGCACAGGAATTAATATATTCATCCATGCTTTCTTATTCTTAATGGAATCACTGGCTGACTTTGTGCTTTCTGTTTGCCAATGTTTTTAAATGTTCAGCAGAACAATATTTTTAAATGTTTACACATTTAGATTAATTGCTTCTTTAGTTGACTTTCTAAATTAATATTGCTTGTTAGGAGTCCTCAGTAGTATTAATGATCTGTTACCCTAATGGGACAGCCTTCTTGCTGGAAGCTGCTGAAAGTCAGAGATTTTTTTTTAAATGCTTGTGTTCAGAATTTCATAGTTATGATGTATGGAAAGAAGGAAAAATGGGAGTGTGGCTGGATCAACAGGCTATCCAAATTCTGTTTCCTGATCTGCTGTCTAACTCCTTTATTAGGTAAATTATTTACATCTCTGACCTAGAAATTACTATTAAGTAAGAAAAATAGGATTTAGCAGTTCCAGTGTGTAGTTTGGGAAGAACTGTTTCTTGTTCCCCTTCTTTATTTTTGCTGTTGTTCTGGTAAGATCTATATAGCATATATACAACTCAGCATAGCTGAATTGTCTTTGTGTGTATTTAACACTTGTTAATGGGACTCTGTTCTCTTGGGGTGCTGCTCTGAGAGAAGACTGACCTCAAACAGAGTGATACTTTACATTGAAAGGACTTCATTTAAAAAGTTCTAGTTTTAATATCAATATAAAAAAATTAAAGAGACATTTGTCACAATAAAATAGCTAGTTTGTATAGTGTATGGGAGTTTACTGTATGCCTTTCTCCCTGCCCAGCCCCTCCTGTTTGCTAGTTTTGTTTTGCTTCAAATGAAACTATCTTACAGTTCTTCAACAGTATAAAGGTGAAAGAGGATATAAATATGAACTAGCTTTTGCATCCTGACTAGGGATAAGCTCATGGCGAATATATTGGAAAAGTTTTGCAGGTCTTGGATGTGATGGATTAAGCATCTAAGTTTTAGCAGTTGTAGGAAAATAAGTAAATTTATAAGTTGGAGTAATGGGTATCCAGGAAGGAATGAAGGAGGAAGTCAGAGTTGTCCTTGGTTGTATTTTTCTTTTAACTTCAGCAGAGCCTGGGAAACTGGTTACCATTTCCTAAAATTAGCTTGTTGGTCTGCTCGTGCTGTTGCTCATTTCAGGCAAAATGATCTAGGTTAGAAAAAATCCCGTAATTAAAATATAAGTTAAGAAGTAGGTGAGTTAAGTGAAGCTGAAGGAACTGGAACAGTAGCTAAAAACACATTAAAGGATTATTTCTGATTGTGGATGAGGTTAGACATGCTTTGTTTCTGACAGGAGTAGACCGGAGTAACAGGCCAGATAAGAGTAAAAGAGGGAAGCCATAGATTTTCACTCCCTCCTRGCTTTGCTGTTGTCCTTCAAACCTTCTGTACTTAATACACAGTGACACAGCCTTAATGATGGACTCATAATCATCAGTCCAGTTTGGTTGGTACCATAGTATGTATCATGCTTCCTCTGAGCTTATGTTTATTTTATTTAAATGTAAGTTATAATTAAATGTGTTAATTTATTTTTTCCTAATCAAGAAAACATTTGTCTTACGTTTTGTTATTTTGCCTTAAGCTTCTCAGAAAAATTGATGATAACTCTTTTATTTAATTATATCATCTGCCTATGATCTTGTTTYGTGCTTCTGTGGTTTATTAGTTTCCTTGTATCTGTAGCCTCTCGTTACGTATAAAAGTCAAGTGATTTATTTCATTTTACATATTCTTAGACACTTTTTCATTCATACTAATTCTGACCTGCTAATTTTTTTACTATCTCTTAGTATTGATTCTAGACTTCCTTTTTACCATTACAAAATCAAGCCAGTCACATTGTTATGCTTATTTGAGCTTTTGATTTCACACTTGCCTTAAGGCTTTTTTTGGTGCTAGGGTCTTTCAATTTTTTTAATATGACCTGCTTGTTAGAAATCCATGTTTTCATGTTTGTGAAACCACAAGATGGAGATGATYGAAGTATTTGGTCAGTTTCTTCATTGTATATTTTATTCTCCTTACAAATAGATTTTATTTAAAGGCAGGATACTTGTAAAAGGATATGAAAACTTTAGCTACTTTCCTTTCCTTGTGCTAGGATCACCATGGTTTAGAAGTTGGAATCCTTCACTTTCCACTTGCTCAGCTGTGTTCTTTTCCCTTTCTACGGGCATTAATGGGTTATTTGGTGTGTGCTGCAGTGTTCATAATTGCAAACTGCTGCATATGCAAAATCGGTGCAACTCATTTTACTCAGCACCTGAAGGTATGGTTTAATAAGGAAAGATATTACCACATTTCAGATTTTTGCCAGCAGGTTTTTTCATTGGAAAGCTGATAAAAAGTGTTATTTAATATGCAGTGCTCATAGGGAAATGCTTTTAAGAGAATTTAATACCAGAAGTGTGTGTATTTATCCAGTAACAGTAGRGTATTTCATAGAAAAGTTTGAATTAGATATAATTCACCTTTAGCTTTCACCACTAACTATCTGTTGAAGATCATGTTTGCCTGATGCTATTTAATTTAAACTGTTTTACACTTGTGCCGATCACATTATTTCAAAGTTGCCAAATGCTGGATATTCAACCCATTGACAAATGTAGAGTTTTTGATGTAGTGGCACTTCATTATGTGATCAAGCAGCACTGCAGACTGCAGGATTTCAGAGAGGATTGTTTGCTTACAGACATTATTTGCAGGTGTAAAATTTGGTGACAGATCTCTGGAAGACTTAAATGAGGGAGGGTTAGTAGTTAGGTACTTGAAATTGCTTGAATTGCAATTAGTTGAAACCAAAGGAAATATGAAAAAAGGTTGTTCAAATCTGAAAGACAAGATCCACTTCTTGGTCAGATAAAGTGAAAATCTAAGGACTTATTTATTAAATAGCATTTTTTTCAATCAAGCTGGCAGTGATTGTTTGATTTTAAATTTTTGGTTCTGTTGTGAGAAACCAGAACAAAACAGGATGAAAGAAGACTTGGAAACTATGATAGTGAGTGGGCTGGAAAGAAGAAAGATTAGTTTCAAGAGATGATGGGTGTCAACAGGATTGGAAAAGGTGTTAGGAAGCAAAGAAACTGACTAAAAATGTGTGGGCCTTGATATATAATTAGGAATTAATTTTGAGATATTGCCTACTGAAAAAACTGTCAGAAGTTGAGATGCTTGAAAGGATAAGCAGAATTGACACTGGCAAACCTGGAAATGCTGAAGGATAAAACCAGAAATGATGAATTGTCTGAGCCTTGATAAAGGCAGTAGTTTCTATGGGATTGAGGGTTATTTTTTTGTGGGTTGCGTTTTTTTGTTTGTTGGTTAGGGTTTTTTTTGGTGGTGGGGTTTTGTTGTTGGTTTTATTAACATGGATTTAATTCAGAGGATAGATCCTTCCCTCCAACTTTGTCTCCAGCTTATTTTTGCTTTAACAGAAGGGCATTTRTGGATTTGAGAAGTAGGTTAGCAGTGGTGATTTTTATTTTTGGACTGTTTTAAGGATTAAAGATAAAATTATCTCTCAGTAGGCTCAATGCTCAGAGTATTAAAGTTTTAAATATTTTTTGTTCTTACAACCTACTGTCTCTTTAGCATTGTAATTAGGGAAACTTGCTGCTTCCTGGGTTGAAACAGAATAAGAACAGAATCAGTTCCATGTACCTAGTAATTAGATTCACAAATTTAAATTCCCTCAGAAATAGCCCAAGCTCAAAGAACTACTGTCTAGYATCTCTACCCCCACAACGATGATTTTGCAGCAGCTCCGTCAGTATTCTTGATACAGTCTCTGCATTGATCTGCTGAAAGGCTTGGGATACAGGAGTCCCAAGTGATGCTTAAAACAAGATATTAATAGGGCAAACGGAGCACAGTGTCATAAAGAAAAGTTTCATAAAACCATGATGGGAAGGTGGTACCTGAGCAAACATAAAAACCCATGGAAAGTGGCAAATGTAATGTAGTGGCAGGAAGGTCAGTGACAGGAAGGACTTGATGTTTGGCATGGAAACTGGTTTCTATTTCTCTGCACTGACAAGTACTTTCAGGCCTCAGGAGGTTGGAATAGACAGCAACAGAAGAGTGTCACACATAAAACCTGTAGGTAGGGAGAATCTGCTGAAATATGAATCTACAGTTTTGAGGGGTTTGTGCGTCGTTTGTACAGACTGTCCTTTGTATAATAGAAGCTTGTTTTATAGATGACAGTTGTCCTGGTGCTTGTAGTTTAATCCTCTAATCCATTTGTAATCKGATTTATATTCAACACTGATKCATGTATAAATATAGGATAATCTGTGACTAAAGACACTTTGGTGACAAGTTGTATTTGTCATTTGGTTCTTAAATTTATATGCTGTATCTCAATGCCTCACCTAGCCTGATGTCTTCTTTCTTTTGGCAGTTGTTTCATTGAGTAGGTTAAACTCTGTATATAAAAATGGGTAACCTACACCTGTTAATATTTCTGACCTTTAAAATACAGGATAATCTTATAGTTCCAAAGGCATCAGCATKGAGAACTTTTCTAAAGTTTAATTTCCTAAATTATATGGGGAAAAAATAATCTGTTGTTGCACAAGTTACTTATGCATGTGCTTTCTTCTCTAAGTTAAGATTATGAATACATGAGATTTTTATCTTGGAGTATAAATGACTAGTGCACATCCCCATTTATTGCTGACCCACAAAGGATCACTTTCCTGTTTTGTTTCACTCATTTACATTGGTGTTGTGACTTGAGTCTTCAGTGATTGTTTGGACGTACACTAGTATGGATACCACAATGGCATGCTTCACAAAATATGGCAGAAAAATAAGGGCCAAGATTCCCCACAGGACAAAGGTTATGTATGCCTGTTTTACATTGGTACTTTTACTTGCAAAGGCTAATAGCATCAGCCTGACTTGAAAAAAMCACAGGAGGTGTATACTGACAAAGTTAAGAGGGTCAGGGGCTGTTGGTGGTTCTTCACCTTCTCATGCGTCTTGAGAGGAACTGTTCTTACATTATATTTCTGAACTGTTGAACTTCAGGTCCTGCTTTGAATGACAATAATAGTGTTTAATAGATAGATTTGATACTGTTTCTCCAAGATTTCATTTGCTTATTTGCAATCTTCCCCTTCTCCTGACTCCAGATAGCTTAAATACTTGGTTTCATTACAACATGAAATGTTGTACTTACGTGGGTACTGTGTGTGCTTACCTGACCATAATTACACCTTATAAGCAGTTCACCACCTTAGTATAGTAGATAATGTATGTATTAACTTTTTTGGTCATGTGCTACCTACATTAAAAAAAAAATCTCCACATAAGCATTTTTAAATGCAAAATCATAAATAGATTAGGATATGCTGACACAAGCTTTTCAGTGATCATCTTCAACTGGAAATTTGCCCATTTTATTGTGCTTCTTCTCAACTTGGCTTCCTAGAGAAACTATCTTATGCAATCACAGAATATCTGTGCTGTGTATCTTTTCACTCTATTGTCTGATTTCAGATAAATTCAATTTAAGCATAAACCATGATGAATAATAGTTACAAGCTTTATGAAAATAGGCAGTAACAGAAACTGTTCGAGTTCCAAGGGGGACTGTAGTAAGATTGCATGCCTTAGACATCAGGAAGCCCCCTTAAGCAAGTGCTGCAGTCAAAACCAACCTGTACCATCGCAGATTTCACCTGCACAAAAAAGTACTTTGTAATTTCATCCCTATATTGTACTGTTGCCTGTGCTGGTACAGCAGTCTTCGTGGGCCTAACCGTGAATCAGATCAAGAAAAAGAACGAGACGTTTGCAGACACTTATTTAACTAGTTCTCTTAAGCACAGTGTGCTTCCTTAAATGTGCCTGCTGCTGCAAGTGAGTAGCCACCCTGTGCTGTGTGTTGAACCACTACTGTCTGTGAACATTCAGTATCTTGAAAGTAATGCTTTAGATAAAGTTATTTAATCATCAGGCCGAAATCTATAGAAAGCTGTAGTCTTTGGTATTTGCACGGTAACTGTTCTTATCATAGGGAAGATAAAATTTAAAAAAACGTTTTTGTTCAGTTTCTAAAGCTGCCATGACCAGAACTGTCATCTTCCTTTAAGACACTTCCCCATCTTCTAACTTTGACAGGACTAGTTTTACATATTTTTTGATTTAGCTCACTTGGAAACACTGGAAGCATCACTAGAAACCCTCAGAACAGCCTCTTTCATCTGGCCTGTTAGAGCCAAACGTGGATTAATTGTGAAAGGATGGCCCCTAAGTTCTTGAGTAGATCTTGAGAGCGAAAAGCAGTCACAGTAAGTAGTATTTTTGGTAGTGAGATGGCTCAGTTTGGTAAACTAMATGGTCTCTTTCAATTCAAACTCTAACCTCTTACAGTTCATTCAAGTATTTTCACTGCCTGTCAGCTAATGTGATGAACTGGAAATGTGCAATTATAGACAAATGTTCCCACACCAAGGCCCAGCTCACTGAGGTAAAGCTGAAAGCCCTTTTGCAGGTGTCTGTTACCTGCCACGGAACAGGAGAGTTGCAATGAAGACTCTGCTGTGGTTTAAGATGAAGYTGTCTCTTTGTTCATGTGAGGGGAGCTGTGAGCTGGTGCAGTCTCCCTGAAGTGTGGAATTAATGGCTTGTGCTGGTGGTGCAGTCTCACCTGTAGCTCTCCCAGCAAAGGGGATGGAGACTTTGCCTCATTAGCTCTTCGCAGTGACACTGGTGCAGCCCTCCACCCACAACAAAATTTCTTTTTTCCCCCCACAAAATTGAAAGGACAGAAACCAGTCTAGGGAGACATGTGAGTTAGGGATCTTCATGTCAAAGTTTCTTTTGTGTGGCAAGATGTGGACCTTGGGACCCATGCCAAAGGGAAGRGAGGAGGAGGACTGGAGATGTCCCTGCCTTGCAGGGACAAAAGGATTCAAAGAGTTTCTGTAAAAGAGAGAGCATGGAACTATTTGTAGAGGAGGAATAAGCTGACCTCTGAATTGGAGGGTGGAGGAAATCTGGGAGAGATGAATGGATTTATGGTGACAGGAGAGGCAGGGTTGGTAACTGAGTGTGGGAAGCAATGAACAAGGGTGGGACTGGACTTGCAGTTGAAAAAAAATATTTTTTTTTCCAAGATTAGGAACTGCAGCCAAGAGCGTGGGGGAAGGAATGAGATGGGGAATATGGGTGGAGATGGGAATTAATTCCACAGAAGCTCTAAAGCCCATGGGCAAAAATGCAGCTGAGTTTCTCCCTGGCTGGAGGGTGGAGACACGACATCATACAAGAAAACCTGCTGCTATTTCTGGTGCCAGGAACAAGTGGGGAGCAGTCAGATGCTTCCAGCTTGGTGTCTTCTCTCTGGATGCCCTCAAGGCGTCTGCGGAAGTTACATTTGTAAGGCAGGAAATGCAGCGTTCCTGCATCAAGTACCTGAAATTGCTTACTAAAAAATAAAATAAAATGTTATTCACTGCTGTTGTTCTTTGTCTGTTTGGTCCAGTTGACTGTATTTGTCACCAACTAGGCTGTAAATGTAATGTAACTTAATGTAAAAAAGAGTTTTTAATGAAATTATCAATCTGCTTACTCAAGTGTAGGTCTAGCTGTAGCTCAAAAATGCCCTGATTATTTTTTTTATGCTTTTCATAGTTTTTGTCAAATTTACTCTTAGGCATAACTACAGCTCACTGTACAATTTTACTTTTTCTTATGCTGATATGGAAGGAGGTTTTTTGCAGCTATGTTTTTGTTAAAATCAGAAGTGAAGATAAGCAAGTAATTATATGGTCTTTCATGACCCAGATGAGTTACTAAAAAAACTTGTGCTTTAGGAGTGTTGCTTTCTACTTTAAGCAGGATGGACTTTTTGCTCCCCAGAAAAGCATGAATCATTATAATGAGCTGAAGCCTTTTAATGTGTGTAGGTGTTACTCGTGTCACAGTAAGCAGCCAGAGCAGTGATCCTAAAGAGAACGATCTCATCTACTGTAAAGGTTGTTCTAAGTATTCCTAACAAAACATATGTGCATATTGCTGAGGAGTTATATTGAGATGAGCAGAGGTCTGTTGGGGATAAAGTGCTGAGCTTGATTTTATGTGTTGTGGATCAGCTAAGATTTTAAAAGAGGCACGGGCATTTAGCATGTTACCCGAGTATGAATACTCAGAGTCTGGTGTTGGATAAGGTTTTATGGGTATAAGGGTACAAACTTTCATTGCTATGTTTAGATTGATTTCACAAGGTATCACTCAGCAGGTGGGTGTAATAAGTAAGCGAGTGGTTTTTTACTGTATTCCTTAAAGCTGCTGTATTATATTAAAGCCCTGAAAGAATGTGTGCATATGTGCATTATATATACAGTGGGCAGTGTTTCTGTTCTTTAGATAATAGTCCCATGTAGTTATAGGACATACCTGCTTATATGTTTATATGTTGTGTTTGATAGAAATGCATTAAATTCTGTCACAAGGRTAATACAAAGATGTTCAGCTAATTCAATTGACTTGAAATGCTTTTCAGTGAATTTTTGGTTTTTCAGGGTGCTAGGGTTGTACGAGTGCTTGAGTAAATACTTGCTAAGGGAATGGGGAGGACTCAGATAAAATTATGGGAGAGGTGAAGGTAGTCAGAGATAGTAGTGGTTTCTTTGTTAGGTATTTATTAGCCAACTGCAGGATCTTTGGGGCAGGAAGAGTGATTTGGCTTTGTACACAGCACAGTTTGCTGAGCAGTGATGAACTAAGGAGAACAAAAAAAAGAGGTGAACAAGTGAAAAAGATTAATTCTAAGTTAAAGTAATATGAGGAGAACAAATTGATTATGTTAAAACAAAGCAGTAGTTCTAAAATTGGGTTTAGGTGCATTGCAGCCAACAATGGAAAGTGTTAGTTGTGTTTTCTTCATCAAGAGTGTGAATTGTTGACTTACCCTAGAGAAGACAACTTTTTTTTTTCCTTAGAAGAGTTTCTGTTATGATTTTACACAGTCCATGGTACTCTTAAGTCCATATAAATTAAATAAAATTTTATTTAAGTATGTAAATCAATTCTTTGTGGATATTTATCCTTGAAAGAACAAAATTCCTTATCAGCTGATTTGAAAATAGAAAGTTTGCGGTGTTTCTACCTCTGATTTTAAGGAACAGAAAACCCACTGTACTTTCTAATTTAAATGAGAAAATGTGATTCATTTTCACTGTTGTTTTTTATTTAATTTGGCTTGCTCTGTTCTAAGTAATTAAATATTTTTCCTAATTTAATTTTGATTACAGACAGTACAGTTCAGTCTTTATTAGCATGAGCTATTCAGGGTTTTTTTGTCTTGATTTTTTTTTATTTGTTTGGGTTTAGTTGTTTTGTGGGCTTTTTTGGTGTGGTTGTGGTGGGGGTTGTGTTCTGTTTAGTATTTTTGTGGGGTTTTGGGTGTTTTGTTGTTTGGTTGTTTTTGTTTGGTTTTTGTTTTTAAGTTCTGGAAGTCTGTGTGAAGGAAGGAATGCCTTATTTTCAGGATATTTTTGTATGAATAACTTCTGTGTATTCTGTATCTTTTGATAATGTGATAATTTGGTATAARGTAAGGTTAAAAGGTAAATGGTATGGTACTGTTTCTTTTGGCTGCTGCATTAAAGTGTTTGACCTTTAGCAACCTGCCATTATCTTAGGCAGTAAACTGTTTAGTTCTGCTTATCAAAAGAGACTTCACTGCTCTCTTTCCATGCTGTTCCCATCCAAAACACACTGTTCCAATCCAGCATCAGTAGACTTTATCAGCAGCAGCTATTATTCTGTTTAGAGATTCAGCATAAAAGGTTTATGTTGCAACAGTACATTTTATCCAGTAAATATTTTCATTTATAGTTCAGTGGTTTCCAGTTTCATTATCTAGTTCAGATCTTCTTTTGTATTACCTCCTTATTGCCTTGCTCTTTCCCCTGATTTTAGCTGTTTGACTTGAAATTACTTAGTGTGGTGTTGCTCTAAAATGAGTTATTTTAGATTATTAACACTATGTCCTATGTATGTTTAAAGGTAAGGTTAAAATGGCAAAGTAATAGTCTTTGCAGATTTTTGACAGATTTTCTAATTATTTGGGAATTCCTTCAAATCATTGACATGGTGGTGGTAATTTGAAATTTTGTGAAGTGCCCATTTAAACAACTCCTTCATTTGTCTGTGTGATTTACCAGAGTGAAGTTCTTCACATTGGAGCATTGGCCAGAGGCAGAATTTGCTGTATCTCTGAAGTGACCATAAGTCATAATGCTGCTGGTGGTACTCAACAAATCTGTAACCTGCAGGAAGTTGACAGGGTTTGAGGGCAGTTGCTAGTTTGTTCTAGCCATTTTTTTAATTGACTTCTTAATTTACATGATGCTTTACTGTTGTTATTAATAAACAAATACTGATACCATAATCAGCCTTCCTGTTTATAGTTAGGGTAAATAAGGTATTTCATGAAGTAAATCCAAGAAGACTGAGTCTAGACTGCTGGTATCCTTGTGTCAGCAGCAGTGAGTCCAGCAGGACCAGGGCAGTGATTGTCCCCCTGTGCTGGGAGCTGCTGAGGCAAATCCTGTGTCCAGTTCTGGGCCCCCCACTACGAGAAGGGCATTGAGGTGCTGGAGCAGGTCCAGAGAAGGGCAACAGAGCTGGTGAAGGGGCTGGAACTCAAGTCTTATGAGGAGTAGCTGAGGGAGCTGGGGATGTTTATCCTGGAGAAAAGGAGGCTCAGGGGAGACCTTATTGCTCTCTACAACTGCCTGGAAGGAGGCTGTAGCCAGGTGGGGGTCAGCCTCTTTTCCCAGGTAACAAATGACAGGACAAGAGGAAATGGCCCCAAGTTGCACCAGGGGAGTTTTGGATTTGATATGGGGAAAAATTCACCAAAACAGCTCTTGTCAAACATTGGAGCAGCATGCCTAGTGATGTGGTAGAATCACTAGCCATGGTGGTATTTGAAAGATATGTAGATGTGGCACATAGGAGCAAGGTTTAGTAGTGCACTTGGCAGTGTTATGTTTACAGCTGGACTCAATCTTAAAGGTCTTAAAGGTCAGCCTTCATGATTCTGTGATTCTGAGTTTTATCTCTTGAGTACTGGAAACACCTCTTGTTATATTTTTACTTGGAGGATTTGTTGCATCATGCTGCTACCAAAATTTGTAGGTGTCAGGGATCACAGAAGGTTGCTCTAAGCTGTCTGAAGAATGCAGAACTAAAGCTCTCAAAGACTGTCTCAAAAAGAAACCCAACACAGAACAGTGTTTGATGATCCCCATTTATTCTCTCAGTCAAAATACTTTTTATAAGGACAGACTGAAGCCAGGCTTGAAAAGAATCAAACCTTTTCAGTGGGTGCCAGAATCTGAAGACAAGCAAACACTTCAAAAAGTCATGAGTGTGTTCACATATCTTGCCAAGTTCGTTCCTAGTCTGTCCTCTGTCGGTTCACCCAACCCATCAGACAACTTCTGGAAAATGTCCAGTAACACTGGATTGTATAGGACAGACATTCCCTTAATGAGTTTGATAGGTAGCAGTTCTTGTGCTGAAATGCTTCAGCCTTGCTTACCTATCTCATTAAGAAAAGCTTGTAAGGAAACTGTAGAAAGCCAGTGTTCTTAGAAGATGTTTTATCTTCTTGTTTTTCACAATGAAAATAGGCTTGTTTTTCACAATGAAAAGGACCAGTGATTTCCAAGTTCTTCTGAACCAGCTAATTGCTGTGATTCTTCAATATTACTTATGACTGTAACCCAAACTTATCGAATAATTAATTCCAGATACTGTGGGATACAGTCAGTGGTATATCCACTCCATAAATGCGGAACTTGTACTACATTCCCTTGGAACCACAGTTGGTAGTTGCTGCCCTAAGGCATATGATTTACTAACCATAAAAGACACTCTTTACTCCTTGGGGCTTTCTCTTTAAGGAGAGACATGCTTTCTGTTTTTACCAATTTTTGGATCAGATTTCTGCTTCCAAATTGGTGTGGAAATAACTAGAGTTGTAGGAACAGATTCAGAAACAGAGCTAGTTGGTGTGTTGAATGCTAAAAACACAGAAGGAATGAATATATTTGTTATAAGAAATGAGGCTTCATTATACAAGTTTTGTGATCTGCTCCAACCCTGGCCATTGTGCAGGCTTTATGTTCTGTTTCTGTGTATATTTTATATTTGTCTGAAGTTACATACTAAGATATGCAAACATTTAAACACAGATCCTGTGTGCTTTGTCTGTCTGGGTTAGGTGGAAGTTCTGTGAGTGTTTCCAGATCATCTCAAGGTGGACACATTCGTGTAAAGCTATAGATAAATGCTCTCTTTAGATATCATCCATGGCTGCTCATCACTTTCTCACCCAGGATAGGTGATTCCTCCCCACAGCCCAACTGATGTCCTAGCATGTGAGCTAATCAGACTGGTTTTGCCCAAGAATTCATTTTAGGGGTAGTCCTGTATATTACTGGCTCTCACAAAAAGTGGGGTGATGGTTTTTGGCATGGGGATGCTGACAGCTGGGAAGGGGGAATAGTCTTTTCAGCTGTCACAGCTGCATGTGGAAAAAGATACTTATCCACAAGCTAAGTGAAGATTAGAGAAGTCYTCAAAAATATGGTCTTAATTTACTTTCTCTTTTGTTTGATTTGAGATTTGAAATGAGTACTTAAAGTAAATGATGAGAGACTATTTCAAGGGTAAAGGCAGGACAATGACTTGGACATGAAAAAGTTTGATTCATTATTGAGGCACTAAGAAAACTGGTTTGTGAGGCTAATATAATGTGTGAAGTAATTCTAAACCTTCAGAAGCAGTAAGGTTTAATGTAAACTAAGCAATAAAATGTTGGTAATCGAAGTAATTGTTTCTCTTCTTGCAGCTGTTGCTTTTCCTTTCTGAAAAGCTGTCCATTACATACAGTAGTTTACTTGTTCTATGTAGTATTTTCTTTATGCTGCATGTTTAATGAAAACACCTACCCTTTGGCATGCAATTTCAAACTTGCTTTAGCATTTTTTAACCATTAAAGAAGAAAAAAAAATAGTTGTCCTTTATATAATGATGAGAAGGAAATCTTCTCATGTAAGGACTGATTGTTAAATTCATGGATCCATGAGCTCTGAGTTTAAATTAGCAAAGCTGCTGCCAGTTAACTGTGCAACTAATCTGCCTGGAGTTGCTCTTAATTGGAAAGAGGTTTTTTTGGTGTTTTTTTTCTATTGCTGCTTATTTTCATTGTGCAGTTAGAGAAGATACAGGCAATCCCCAGCTCAGGATAAAATGCTGTYTTGCCCATGAACAAAAATGAACCCTCTTAATGCAGAATGTTGTTGAATCTGAGAATATTTGTGGAAATTGAAAGTGGGATGACTTTTGTTGAGGGAAAACTAAATCATCAGAAGTCAGTTTTGGGTAAAATCAAATGTATCATTTTTGATCTTGACTTCAACACAGTCAATCTGTGTGGATTTTGAACTATTGCACATTTAATAAAAGTATTTCTGTGGTTTTATGACAAGAAAGATTGGTTTGTAATTTTATTATTGCTGTTAATATGCAGCCCTTTCTCCTGAAACTTAACTGAATATCACTTTCCTTTATGGTCAGTGGACATAGCTAAAAATTATTTAAAGCATTTTTAACAAGAGAATTAGCATAGAGTCTTTTGTAGATAAACTTCACCCTTCCTGTTTTGGATGGAGCAATAACTTTACTGTGGAACAGATTTAGGAAGTGGCTTTCCATCAATTCAGTATTTTATAAATAAAAAAGTTGTAGGGTGAGGCACTTCCTTTGGCATAAAGCTGATTATTTCCTGTTTAATCCTGGACTGGTGTATTTCAGCTAATGGGAGTTTTCTAGCATCTGTTGGACAGGAGAGCTTTTAGGATTTGATTTTCATTTATGCTTCTATAAAAATACAGTTTCTATGCTTGCATATTATTATGGAACAAAGAGAAATTATTTGATATATAAATAGTTGCCCTTTTACAATTTTTGGACTTAGCTGCACAGTTGTTTGTACGTGGGCATTCTTAAACATACAGCTGGGTATTCTTACACATGAACTGAAAAGATGKAGTTGACACATTG
Source organism: Malurus melanocephalus (assembly GCF_030028575.1). NCBI lineage: Eukaryota > Metazoa > Chordata > Aves > Passeriformes > Maluridae > Malurus > Malurus melanocephalus. The sequence goes on from NW_026623292.1 coordinate 1,544,312, forward strand.
TCAAGAGATCATCGGTACTTCCCGTGAGGTTTAGAAACYGATGAATTGTAATTGCTGTGGGTTTTTTGATTTCAGATTTATCATCTCCTTGCACAAGGCACACAGTTTCTGTAAGAAGAATATGTGAGAGGCAGAATTTAAAGTCATGCTGCTGTTCTACCAAAGGAGCACACAAGTTAATATATGAAGTAACACTACCCTCATCCAACACATCTGTTGTAAAGAAGCCTATGAAATCTAGGCCACACACAAACTGGTCTCCAAGGGCCTGTAGTTGGTGTTAGAATGCTGTTATTATGTGGTCTGATTGGTTTAGTAAAGAATTATCTCCAGTAAAACCATGTAACATAATAGTCCTTGCTCTCCCACATGGGAGTTACTTCTGCTTGACTAAGAGAGGCATTTCTTGAAGAAGTAATAAGACACTTGCTCTTGCCAAAATGTAACACTAAATGAAGTGTATCATCTTGTACATTTCTGTTGTGTAGCAGTTCTCATTCATTTAAACATTTGTGTCAAGTTCTCCACCATAGTATTAAAAAAAATATTAAAGTAAGCACAGGGATTTCCTAGCAATATATTTAAAATCCTGCTTCTTATTGAAAACTTGTGTGTAGTAGTTTTAAAGCAATGAGTAACTGTTTGGAACTATAAGTTTTCGTAAATGAAATCTCTGTTCTCTAAATAGTACCAACTTTTGCTATGATTGTTGTGAGTTACACAACCTTGCTCAACAGATCTGTCCTTGGGTGACTGGAGCTGTAAACATGTACTGCCCTTGCTGAGGGACTCCACTTTTAATTGCTTTGTATTTATGCTGTTCTTTAGGTTTCCTCAACAGTGTCATACAAAAGCTGTATGTTCATCTTTAGATTGCTTTATAAGCTTCTAATTTTTTGTTTGGATGATGAAGAAGAAGGGAGTTGAGGAGGTGTGGAGCATCTCTGCAGAGATGATTAGACCCCGTGGCTTCATTGTAGTTGTGCAGGTGTCACCATGGGCATGTTATAAGGCAAAGCAGTATCTGGATGAAATTTTGAGTGTAAACTGAAGGTGATGGATTCACACAAGTAAATAATTCTGCCTGCATATTTTCTTCCTAATGCATATAGAAGACCAGAGTTGTGTCTCAGGACCCAAGCCAACTCTTCAGGATTTTCAGCCTTGAAAACACATTTCTAAACTCAGAAGAGTTGGTTACTATAGACACAGACACCCCTCAATTTTACAGAGCACTTCTAATCTCTTTTTGTACTAGAATTCTACTTTTAAATAAGGGGGAAACCTTGCAGTGGCGTTGTTTTAGACTGCTTTACCTCTATCAGATCAGTTCAGTTAAAGGGATAAAGGATGCTCTGATCTTGAAGCAAAGTGCTGTAAACCAGCTGGACAGGAACACTGTGGATCCCAACACCTGTCCCTGCTGTGCTTTGCTCACTTGCTGCCCCCACATGTTGCCAGTCCTGCTCCTTGAGGACAAAGCAGAGTTCAAATCTGAATTCCTGTCTCTTTTAAAGTGAGGGCTCTGTCAACATCTATTCCACATGAATGGTTTCCAGCAGACTTTTCAGTCAGGTGCCAAAAATAGTAGGCTTACATTCTGAAAGTTGATTAAATCTATTGAAGTTCCTAAAAAGGAACTTGAAATTTTTATTGGAAAGGGAGGCAGAATTGCATTTAAGTGCAAATAACTTTAATATTTTGCATCTCTTCAGTAAGTAATAAATTAACATGAAATTTTTCAATATTGCATAATAGTTTAAGTAACTTCTTTCCCCCAATATGCATTTCAATGAATATCTAATTGGTCTATAAACACATTGATTAATGGGTGCAGAAAATATTACATAGATACAGGGCAAAATTGTTAGTGTGTTTTTAAGAAAGGAATAGAGTGCATCTGTTGATATTTTATAAATGAAAATTGTATGCCATTGTAAATTCTGTACTATTGTAACCAAACACTGAATCTGTTCTGTGTTAATTTAGCTTTTTGTAATCATAAAAAATAGTTTGTCTTGGTTGAAAGTAAATTTTAAATGTCTTGATCATGAAAATTGTCTGCAAGTGGTTTAATAACAGTTCTAAGCATTCTTTGCACTGGAGCTATAAACTTACATTTTGTACTCATAAACATAACAGTGCAATTCTATTGCCACTGCAGTAATGAAAATTTCTCTGTATTCTTTCAGTAGAGGATTAACTTATTGTCCTTTGGAAAAGTAGATTTCTTGTAAGTTAATGAAATCTAATTTCCATGATTGAAAAAAATTCCAAGRTAGTGTATAAATAAATTAGAAAGAAGAGATTTGGGGAGAGGTAGTTATTCCTTTTAAAAGATGTCTTTGACAAAGAAAACGCTGTGATAGTGGCAATTCAATGTTTAGTAGTTTCCCAATTTGCTTAAGCTTACATGCGCCACTAAAATGCAAATTTGACTGCATATGCAATCAGCTTAGAGTTGGGTCTACATTACAAAAATTTTCAGTATTGCTTTTAGTTAGGAGTAGAAATAAAATTATACCTCATAGTGTGTCTCACCCATGCTGGGAAAACCTGGCATAGACATGGCTTGTTTAACAGAGGAGTGGTTTGTCACTTATTTTAGGTCTGCAGAGGAGGGGAAAGAAGCAGCTGGTTTATGCCACCAGAGGGCTATACCGACCCAGCTATCATGGGTTAGGTGAGGGAACAAAAGCTGTTATCTCTGTCTGGTGTAGGGGGGCCCTGGGGCATTGTTGAAGTGAGTGAAATTTCTGGGAGTTTGCTTGTGGAGTGTCTGGAATGGACATGGTATGGCTTTACTTGTATGTACTTGTGCTCTGCATGTTCATGCTCTCCCCTTGTGAGAAATCAAACAGCTACAGCCAGCATGTTGCTCCTTTCCTTCTTGCATAGAGTATTTGATACGTGTGGGAAATGTGCCCTTAGTAACTGAAAAGCTTCTCTCTGAAAAGATAATATATTAAATGAGTCCTTGCATGAATCACAGATACAGAATTATGATTGCTGGGCGTGTTGGGTCTTCTCAAAGTGAGTTAGTATCTAAAGGTTGCAGGCTATTTGACGTGGTTTCTGAGCCACAACCCTAGCTCTTTCCCCTGTTAGCTGAGCCTTGGGGGGTCCTTGGTCTTTGGATGAGCAGGTGAGAAAAGGCACCTCTGAAGATGAGAACTGACTCACAGGCACTGATGGTGGGTGCAAAGCTGCTCAGAGAATCTAGACTCGTGTCGTGTTGCTCTGAAGGAGTTCTGGTGGAGGTGAGGGAGTGTTAGACAAATATTTAAATATATGGAATGCTAAGAATACTGAGAAAAAATCCAGGGAAGTTTGTGAGGAAAAAGAGCAAGGTGTTGGAAATTGCAGATCAAATCACGGGCTTGCACTTGCTAAATCAATCACATCCACCTAATGGATGTGGTCTGCTGGTCCTGCTTGCCTTTGTGAGCAGAAGTTCCCCCTTCTGCACTGGAGTTTGCCCATCTCCTGCATATAGCTGCTCAAGCTTGGCATATGCAAGTCTCTGGATGAAGTGGCTTTCATGCATGCATGAAGCCAAGAACATTTTAAAAAGTACCCCAGTGTCATATTCATTCAAAACCATATCTGGAGGAATCTTTTCTGCAACAGGAGAGGTTTGCATCTCCCATTTGCTGCTCAGTTCTACTTTCTACAAGCTGAAAAATAACAGAGTCATTAGTCAGCAAAATAAAGTCAGCACTTTTGTGTCCTGGTGGGACCAATCTTTTGGAGAGTCATTCCAATTATCAGAGCACTTCTCTCTTGTTTCCCTTTCCCTCAAAGGCTGTTTAAAACAGCTGTGGTTTAAGCTGTTCTGAGTCACCTTGAGACATTAAAAAACCTTTCTTTGCACAGACTGTAGAGCTAAGCTGGGGAACCTTGGTGCATGGGTTGAAATAAGGCTTGTCCACACTCCTGTTGAGTAATATGTCTATTCTTGCTGTTGAAGCTGTTTTTTGGCCAGGTATGAAAGGCTTTGAGATCAAGACTACTCTTTTGACTCTTGTGCAGCCTGTAGTAATTTGCAGGGAAGGACATATTAAGTTCTAGTTTTCATTGTCGTTGCTGTTTATGTTGTCCAACTGCTCTTTTGCACAAAGCACACATACAGCTCTGGAACAGTTTTGGAGAAAAACATAATGCTGTGCTAGTCAGGAAAAGAAAGTTATATGGACTTCATCAGTGAGTAGTAGGAATGTCATCCAGGTATTCCCTAGCTGGATATCATTTCACCCACCAGCAAAGCCATTCAACGTGTTTTTCTTTGGTTTAAGCCAAGACCACTTCTAGATTATCATTGAAAGAGCCTGCTTCTGCCCCTCTTCCTTCCTGTTCAGAGGGTAACATTCCAGAGCAGAGCTGGAAGGAGAGAGTGTGTGGTATCCATAATTTCTGTCATTTCTCAAATACATTGTAGTTTAGACACTGTTGATGGTTCAACAGACACTGTTGAAGTTCACTGTGAAAACTTGGCATAGATGGAGATTAGGTAGTTCTCAAAAGTTTAATTCTGCGTGGAGAGTACTAGGGCTTGATTATCTCCAACATGGACAGCTAACATCTTAGTTTCTCTGCCTAGGTCTGGAAGTAAACATCTTCAATAATATTTAAACAGGTCTAAGTGCAAATTTTGGTTTCTCAAATAAATGAGGCATGTTCACTAACATATTGCAGGTGCATCACACCTTTATATTTGTATGAAGCACTTACACAGAGAGTGGCATGGCAAAGGGCTGAGCTCAGCCTGAGCATCCATCCTGTTGTCATGTAACAATGAAAAGAGCTACAATTCCTTGAGAATAATGCAAAAGTATGCATATTTGTGATCCTCTGACCTCACAGATGCTAGATGTGCTGATTTTGGAAAACACTTCAAAGAGAATTTGGATTCAGCTTAAATATTCGTCATGCATAGGAAAAGCAAGACTGCATATATATGTATAGATACATATAGATATATACAGTGTGTGTATATAAAATAAATATATTTATGTATTTGGAAGCAGAACAGTTGTTTCTGCTTCTCCTTCATCTGCTTACTAACATTTCACACACTCTTTCCATTATGCTGGGGCTGTAGCTTAGGTCAGAGAAGAAATGTATGTTAGGACCCTAGTAAATGATCACAATGTGGCTCTAGCTGTTTTCAGGATTATCTGATTTAAATGTCAGACAGAATAATCATGTCATTGGTATAATTCCCTTTCTTGTTTTTCATTTTAAAAATGTTACTTCTTCTTTCCTCACACATGGAATCATTTTTAGGTTTTAGTTCCAGATGTTTACAGATGAGCTTTCCATAGTCTGAGCTCAAAATCAGTATCAGCTGGAATTTTAAAGATAGGGTTATTTTCATACCTTGTTGGGTCACAAGTTCTTCCAGTATTTTTCTCCAGCAGAGAGCTCTTTTTGCTTGGTTTCTGCAGTTTTCTTTCTTCCTCAAGCATCACATTCTGAAAAATATTTTTCAGAAGTAGCCTCCTTTTGTTCTGTCTAAAATAAATGTTAATGTCATGCTGCCATACTATTCTTTCAAGATCTTTCAGTGCTTTCACAAATTTTTCAAATATTTCATTATACCATTAAGCTGTAATCAACATATTCTGTATTGATATTCTTGTAATTTTCTCCATTTCCTTTGCTAAAGCATAGTAACTTATCTCTGAAAGTTGGTAGTTGTGCCTTGGCTGCAGATATAAACTGGTTTGTGAAACTATTTTCACTTTAAGACCATGGCTCACAGTTCTTTCATTTGTGCTGATGCATCTGGTTTTAGAATTGAATCACTGAATCACATTAATTGGGGGGGGAAAGTAATTTTAAAAGGGATCATCTCAGTGATGTAATTTACGTTGCAGCTATACAAATAGATTTATCAGCACAATTGGGAAGGAGGCAGATTGCACCAGGAGGATCAGAATTAGCAGCTGGAGCAGAAAGCTTGTTGAGAGAAAATTGCTCAATTATTGTTAGAGGAGCTGAGCTGTTTCCTTTGTTTTCTGTTTTCAAAACTGCCTTCCTGCTCCACCTTTGCCCTCTTCCCCTAAATTAGGTAAATTCTATTTTTTTTAAGCCTTTTGTCACGAAGTATTGAAAACATTCATCTCTTGTATGAAGGTGTTCAGTTTTCAGGTTGTTGTGACAGTGAAGTGACTTCTGACTTCAGATGCAGTGACGACAATGGCTCTCTTGATTCTTCTCCAAGTCTTCTTTTGTGAAATTTTGGAAGAAAAAGGTGCTTAGATCAAGCTAATATTTATATGCTAAGAGTCAAAAGAATTTTTGTGGTGAGAGGGAGAAGTGTCAGCACTATTTGCCTTTAGTTTGAGTGAAAAGTAGAGGTTTTCCTTCAGCTGTAGCTTTGGGTGCCTCCCCWTGCAGGAGGAGGGGCAGTGCCTGTGTTGTCTCTCAGAGTCAGGGTTGTCTGCAGACTCACAGTTACCATGGCTGTGTACATGTGGAGGATCATTCACACATCCTTGGTCTGACCACTTTGTGATAAAATGGGTCAGATGGATATAAAATAAGAAAAAAAAGAAAATTAGCTATTTTCTCCAATGCATAATGGCTTTGGGGAGAAAAACCATTTCAGAAATCCTTCTGTGAAGGTGTGAGCAAGCTGTGAGTACTTGAAAGGATAACTTCAGCAAAATCCTGACTGTCATACAGCTAATCAGAGACAGTGATTCTTCTGAGCTCTTTCTTTGGAAAGAGAGAAAAAAGTAAAGCAGATTTACTGTTTGAAGTTCTTTTTCCAAGTACCATGTTTTACTTGCTGTGGAGCATAAACTCTGAGAGTGTGGGTTTTGTGCTGATATTTTACTGCCAAAGAACTGCAAAGCCCTCTCTGAAAAAATGCCGTGTGCCTTTCCATACTTAAGATGTTTAGCTCGAGTTTGGTTTGGGCTGCACTCTTCCTTTTGACTTGTAAATCTCCACTGAAAATCAGTTCTTTCCAAAAGGTTTTCTTCTATTTGCAACCTGTGTTTGAAAAGTGAGTCTGGCTTTAAATTGTTTTCATAGAATATGCTATTAAGCATTTGAGAACAGTCTTTATTATTTGCTTCTGAGAATAGTTTCGTTTTCTGCAGAATGTTGGGGTTTTTTACTGGTTTTCTGATATGAGTGTGCTTGAACTGATCTCAGTCTGGTTTTTGTGAATGGGTTCTTATGGTGGGTTTTTGTTGGGGGTGGGATGGGTGTATTTTGTTTGTTTTTTTCCTTTGGTTTTAGTAAAGGGGAACTGCTTATCAGTTGTATTATTTGTGTCCACAATACAGATAAATTTGAAAGAAAAGGGTTGCACATCTTTGTGAAAAGCAAGTTCTGAAACAAGCACACAATACTAAAAGATAGTCATACTTTGAAGAATATCAACATTTTAGTTTTTTTTCCTCAAAGAAACATACATGGAGATAAAAAACTTACTTGTCTTCATTTAAAAAGCTATTTTCTAAACAGAAATTGGCCTAAGAGGTTTGTAAATAAACTCCATCTGACAGCTGGAAGATTTTGAAAAGTTCCTTTTTTTTATTGGGTGTTTAGATTAATAAACTCAGTTGGAATCTGGAAAAAGAAAATTTTAAATGTCACTGACTTGCTTTGGAAACCACCTAAGAGCATGGTCAGATGTTTGTTTGAAAAACAGTTGCAGTGATAATAAAAAGTTACTTCATCTCAAGTGTGGTACATAGCTGGCTTGCAAACTCTTCATTCCCTGTGGGAGAAGGTCAGATGGGTTCAGGTAAAATGCTCTTTAATCCTTAGTGATTGAATCACCAGTGCATCCAAACTAACTGAAGTCATCTTTGTCAGGGACTTCTACAAGAAACAGATATCCAACAAGCAAACACAATTTGGTGGAATTATTTATAGACAACTTGTATTTGGAGTATTAGAAAAGATTTACAAACTAAGTTACTGGTGATTTGTGTAAAGATTGAGATTGCTTGACATTCCACAGTTTAATTTAAAATATATTGAAAAGATTTCTCCTACCATTATTTATTAAATATTGCTCTAAGGGGAACTTAATGTCTCCTTTCATGACATTTCATTCCATGAAAGTTATTTTTGGTATCTATATAGTGCTGAGCTAGTTATATTTGTATTAGCACTGGTCAGAAGAGAGAAAAAGGCCAATAAGTTTTACAGCTGAAACTCACGTTAAATCCAATATACTTTGTTACATTTGGATCTAACTCAATAAGGGCTGTTGGTGTGGTAAAGAGTCTTGCATTTAATAATTTTTTAAAATATGTTGTTTCTAGGTCTACAAACAAGACTGTGAAACCTTTGGTATGGTAGTGAAGATGCTGATTGATAAAGATCCATCGTTAGAGAAATCCATTCAGTTTGCCCTGAGGCAGAATTTGCATGAAATCGGTGAGCGATGCATTGAAGAACTCAAACATTTCATTGCKCAGTACGATGCAGCCAACCAAGATGTATCAGAATCTTTCAAAGAGGGCTCATACTAAGGACAAAAATGTGTTTTTAGATCCTGTGCATTGTGTATACCCATAGTACATAAATCTGCTTTAGTGGGGAAGGAGGAGCTCTTGCTCAAGGTTTGAAGCCAAGGAGCTCCTTTGTCATTGCTCAGGTGGCTGTTCCCTTGTCCACTGTGGTCTCCATGACTGTGTTCTTCCTTCCTGTTCATGTTGACATATATTCCTTTGAAAGGATGTTCTTTTAAAAAATGCTATAAAGCAACAAACTATTTTTGAAACCTCTACACAGTGTCCCTGGAAGAAATCAGTCTGATGTCTGTACACTTATGTTTTGATGCGTGTAAGTGTAATACAAAACATTGTATTTTTTATTAAAATTACACAAAGCTGCTCTCATTCCTCAAGTTATGCACAAATATGTCTTGCTATCATATATGCTATAGGAAGGGAAAACTTGCAAAATTGGTCACAATTATGATTTATTTATTCTGGTTTAATTTAAAAGTTCAGCTGAATTCTGTAAAATTACACTAGGAGTTATCTCTTGTATCTGCCAGAGCAATTAACTACTTGGTGTAAGAAATGCTGGTTTTTTGTTCTAATTGCAGATTCTGAAAATGCCTTTTAAATTTTAGTGTTTTCCATATCCTGACTCATTACTAGTAAGCAGTATTATATGGGATGGATTCCATTTTTTGTTACTCTTTGCTCTGTTTTTGACTATACTGTAGTCTGTGAATGTAGCTGCAGGCAGCCGCTGAGCAGGGAAAGGTCCCTTTTCCTACTCTGTCCCTCTCCCCCCTGACAACTTCCCAAGCCTTTTTATCCATCAGTTTTAACATTACGGAGGCTGTGTGGAATTCTTTCCAGCTTCAAGAAGCAGAAATTCAGGTATCAGGGATGGGCAAGGAAACTGAGCAGGACCATCTCTGCAGTAATCCCAGGATGCTTTGGATTAGATGTAACACAAAGTTTATCCCTGAGGCCTCAAATTCTCGATCATTTCAAACCTAGTGATTCTGGTTAATGATTCTGGCACCACCTTTGACCTGACAGAACAGCCTGTAGTTGGGGAGCAGTGCTTGAGGAAAGTCAAGAGGTTGCCAGTGAGAGTTAATTAGGACTCAGTGGAATCCTGACAATTGAATACATTTATTAACGTACTGTTTTTTAAGGAACATTCTAGGAGAGGGATCATTTGAGTCATAATCACAAAGAGGCAAGTTTAACCATGATTGTTTTGTATACATTTGCATTTGGAACATGTGAAACTCTGAAAGGACTAATAAACTCACTGTTTCCAGATTTCATCAGAATGGTGTGCAGAAATGTTAATGAAGTAGCAATAATTTTGCATGTACAAGGTACTGTATGTATCACAGCATCTTACACATGCAAATCTTGATACGATATATTAAATATGTACTGTGTCAGATTCCTGAGATGTCTGGTTAGTTTTCATGTCAGTAAAGGGGGGGTTGCAGTTGGCTTTTCTTGCTCCTGAGAGTTTGCAATGCTCAAAGGAGATGACCTGCAACTACCCTTGTTAACACCTGGGATTGTGTGGGCTGCACAGTGAGTAGGAATTAGCTCATGGACCCTACAGGGTGCTAATTTGGGGAGGGAAAGCAGGGAGGAGAGGCAAGCAGTTGTGACATAGTAGCAAGACCTGACCCACCCCTTCTGGCAACACCTGGTTTACGGTGATCAGCCAAAGTCTCCTCTGATGGAGAAGCTTAACTACAGCACTTCACTACTTGCCTGCAGCACAGAGAGCCTTCAGCGTGTTACATCAGAGTTTCTACTTTGGGTTAGAAATGCTAATGGAAAAATAAAAAAAATTGTGTGTAAAATATTTTTGGATTAAAAATCTCCATTGCTACTGCAGAGTTTGTTAGGAGTTTCCTTTGTTAGAAGGCTGATTAAGTTTACTGTTATAAAAGTGTACAAGTTTTCAAGTGCTTTTCTGTAAAGTATGAACTAGGCTTACAGCCACAAAATCACAGAATATCTCAAGTTGGAAAGTGCATGTAGGGATGGTTTGAGTCCAACTCCATGCTGCTCACGGGACCATTAGGACGGAGCATTGTCCAGATGCTTCTTGAACTCTGGCATGCCTGGGGCTCTACCACTTCTCTGGGGAGCCTGTTCCAGTGACTGACTCCCCTCTCACATCCAATCTGAACTTCCCCTGATGCAGCTTCATTCCATTTCCTTGAGCCCTGTCACTGGTCACCAGAGAGAGTTGAGTGCCTGCCCCTTTGCTGCCCACCTTGAGGAGCCTGTAGAATGCAGTGAGGTCACTCCTCTGTGTCCTCCAGGCTCTTCCTTTCACCATCTTGATCACTCTACTCTGGGTGCACCGGTATCTTTACATCCTTCTTGTATTGTGCACCCAGAACTGCCCTCAGCACTCGAGGTGAGGCTGCCCCAGGTCGGAGCAGAGCAGGACAATCCCCTCCCTTGCCCGGCCGTGATGCTGTGCCTGATGTCCCCCAGGACACTCCTGGCCCTCCTGGCTGCCAGGGCACTGCTGACTCAAATTCAACTTTCCCTCAACCAGGACCCCCAAATCTCTTTCTGTAGGGTTGCTATCCAGCTTCTCATTCCTCAAGTTTTATGGATAATCCAGACTGCCCTGTCCCAAGTGGAGAATCTGGTACTCGTTAAAATTCATGCAGCTGATGATTGCCCCCCCAGCTCCTTAGTTTGTTCAGATCTCTCTGCAGGGCTCTCTACTCTTCAGGGAGCCCACAGCTCCTCTCAGTTTACTATCATTGGCAAACTCAATGTACATTTGATTCATCTATCTTCATTAAAGAGCACTGGCCCTAAAACTGAGCCCTCTGGAGTCCCACTGGTGACTGGGCTGTAACTCCGTTCACTGTGCCTAATCCTTACTGTGCTTAATCTGACTTTTTAAAATTGATTAAACTTTACTTATGAACTAAGGAGTCTGTTGAATTTTTTATAAAAGTGCTGTTTCTGTGAAAGGTTTAATTCACATCTGTGAGTGTTAAGTAATTGATTTTCCATCTAATACTTGGCATTGTGTTGAATGCTGGCATTTAACCTTCTGTGCTGTATGCTTTCAGTTGATGTAAGTAAAATATACTATGGCAGTTCCTTAACTTAAGGAAGAAACATGGCTTTTAGTCTTGCTTCTTTTACAGGTATGTAGTTTGGATTAGTTTCACGTCAGTGTAAAAAAAAATTGACCCTGGTCTAATGGACAGCCTCACTGGGGCTCTGGAATGCTGTAGGAAGAGCACTGGGGAAAGGAAACATGCTGTGATGGAGGAATTTGTCACTCTGAGAGCTCCTGAAAACAGAAACTACTCCCAGCACTTGTTAATGTTGCAGATACCCTTAAAAAATAAAAAAGGTGGAAATTGAAGGAGTATGGAAATTCAGTGCTATCTGCTGAGACTGAAATGGTTACCTCTGTAACCTCACTTGGGTGAGCTGGCAGCTTTGAGTGACAGTGTAAGCAGTGAAGGTGAAAATGAGCAACCCAATCACTATCGATATGAAAGGAGGTAATGTTAGATATCAGAGATGGAGCAAACCCTTGTCACCCTCTTCTCTGCAAGATTTTCAGTTCTGATGAGGATGAGGATAATGTTTTGCCTTAGTGTTTTTCACTGTCATGAAGGTTGTTCTGGGTTTGGCTGCGATGGAGTTAAATGTTTTTCTCGGTAGCTGGTGCAGGGGTGCTGCTGATGCTGGGATGTTGGAGCTGTTACTGAGCAGAGCTTACACAGAGCCAAGGCCTTTTCTGCCTCTCACCCCACCCTGCCAGTGCAGAGGCTGAGGGTGCACAAGATGGGAGGGGACACAGCCAGGACAGCTGACCCCAACTGACCACAGGCACACATTGTGCTTGGCCCATAAAACTAGGAGTGATAGGGGGCAAGGAGTTTACCAGGGCTGCTGCTGTTCAAGGACAGGCTTGCCTTCTAGAACAACTCAGTATCTCTCTTCCTTTAGGTGGGCAAAGTTCAGAAATTATTTTTGGGCAAGGAGAGGAACAGTAATAAAAAAATCCACATCCACAGGAGTTGTGTACTGGTTGTAATGATATATTCCAAGCTTGTGTGGTTTTTACATTTATATAGTTTACATTTTGCTTGACCCATAAATAATACTTGCAAGATTAAGAGGGCCATAGAGAGTATTTACATAGCCCCACCATGCATACAGAGCTTTTAATACCTAGTAGACAAAATTAAGCTGGTTTGCACTGAACATTTTTCAACTTAAACCCCTGACTAAAATCCAAGCAATATTTCATCCATAACACTGCGGTTAAACCCCTAACAAATCTAGTTTGATATTGTAACAAACTTCTTCAAATTCAGGGATATAAAAATATTCAGATTTTAAAATTTTAACTGTACAATATGTACATTAGTATTTGCACTGTTAAATTATGAATACATTTAAGCCTATGAAATACTACATTATAAATATCTTTTTTTTTTTACTTAGAATTGCAGCTAATACATTTTAAAACCTGGATAATGCATGTGAAAAGACACAGTTCTGGAGCCTAATCCTTTAAGCCCATATGAAAATATTTGTTACGTAAGTAGATTCATTGACTCAAATGGGGTTACATGCCTGAGCAAAGGACTTCAGCAGTTGTACCTCTCTCACTGCTGAGGGGTGGGGGGCATGACTGGAAAAACATCACCACTCCTTGGCAGCTAAGTCCAATTCCAGCAGCTGAATTAATACCTTCCTTTAAACAGGCATGAAAAAAACCCCAAAACCAAAACCAACCACCTCAGAGTTTCTCAAAAAATTGTGGAGGAAAACCCATGAAATGTGTAAAACATTCACTGCTGCTTTAGGATACATCAAGACTTCAAGCATTTCAGCTCCCACATTATGATTTTTGCTTTGTTAAGGGGCATTTTCCCAAATAAAAAGAATCCAGTTTTTGTATGGAAACTTGAATGAGGACGAGTGAGCTTTATCGATGAAGAAAGGGCAGAGTATAGAATCTTTTTTCATGGCATCAAGAGGAAAAAGTCAAAGATCACCCTGTGTGTATATATCTACAGCACAGGACTGACATTTTTATTTACTAATCTTTGTTGAATTCTCTCTCTCTCAGATAATTCAGTGTAGGTGAACAGTGAGCATAAAATAAAATGTCTACAAAATTCCATATTAAGAACTCCAGTAACAGTATTTTGACAGCTGAAACACACTATGTAAACCTAGCAGTATCTGAGCAGATCATTTGGTGTGGTGACATTTCTGAATGCTACTTTTACAATGTAAACTCTGGCACGGTTATCATTTACACTGGCAAAGCATTACGAACTTTAGCAACTTGCCTAAGTACAATTATTAATATAAAAAGATGTGGTTCAAACTGTAGCTACAGAATTGACTGGTCCTCCCAATTAAGAAATACTAGTAATTAATTAAGATATAATACAATTTTTTCCTTTGTGTCCCCTCTTCTTCTTTGATTTGGTTGTCCTTTGTCCAAACTGAGAACTAGACAACGCAGTAGTTGGACCAGAAAGATCATCTGTATAGTATGGATATCTCAGTGACCGTGGCTGTGGAATTGGTTGTCCCAGAAAATATCCTTCCTCTTCAGAATCGGATGATGAGGATGAAGTTGAACACCAGRAGTCATCTTCCTCACCATATAATCCAAAAAATTTATCAACCATCTGATTCCTCAGTGCATAGTCAGACCTGGTATGGGCATATGGTCCATACAGCTCTGCATTTTGAAAATAGGCCCGAAGCTCACGTGAGCTTCTATTCTGAATAAATTTTTCATGATCCTGAGGGGAATAATAACGAAATCTCTCTCTTGGAGAGCATCTTCTTTCTGCAGCTAAGTTAAGTGCATTATCTGAACGAGACTTCCTACTTCTTCTACGACGGTGAGAAGGCCGATTTCCACGCTCTTCGAAATGGTAAACACGCCTACGAGTCCTTTCACTCATTGGAGGCTGACGTATTTCAAGATTCTCATAACTTCCATTATCAATGACATCATCTGAAAACTTCACTTGTTGTGGTCTAGACTGGGATTTAGATCGTCTCAGCACAGGCACATGCACTGGCTTTTCCTCTGGCAAAGCCTTTTCCTGACACAACTCTGAGCTCAGACTCTTCAAGGACTCTGTGCTCCGATGGAGCATTGAGGAATTCAGAGTTCCCATATTGCTCATCTTCTCACAGTCCTCCACCTCCAGTTCTTGGAAAGTTTGCAAAGAGTAGAGAGATGGCCGTGGCTTGCCTTCTCCATCCATTGAAGCCCCTGTGGTGGGAATGGAGAAAGGGGGAAAAGGAAAATGAGAGGAGTATCAAAGAGACCAATACTGTAAGAAAATATGAAACATTTGTCACCAAGTATTTATTTGAACTACTACCGAAAAGACTCTCTTCATAGTAGAATAAGCTTTGTTTTGACTTAAAACATATAAGTATTAGCTCTGATTACCAAAGAATTAGCTATCATGAGGACATCAAAAGCAGAAGTTCAATGAGTTTAAAATTTTGAAACACGCATTAAGCTACACCTTTTAAGAAAAAAGGATTGCTTAAAATTATTCTACAGTCTTATGCTTGCCATTCTTAAGAAAAAATATTTCACCTTTCTGGTATTGCCAAATTCACGTTCCAGCTGTTGCCACAGGAAAGCCAAGCTTACTGCCTTGCAGTAAGTTCAAAAAAACTTATCTTTAAGTTCAAAAAACCATCAAAAGTAAGCTGGCCTGCTGTACTCCACCTTTGTGTCCACTGACCCTTCATTCCCACACCAGCAGTGTCACATGCCCTGTGATGGTCCAGGTGCCTCCAGTGCCTCCTCCTCCCGTGTCCCTGAACCAAGCTCCCCTCCTCAGTTTCTCCACTGCTGATTGGCAAACACAGCCAGCCTGTGGCTGGGCCTCAGCTGAACAACTGGCTGCAATAATTCCGGTCACAGGAGGAAAGGAGATGATGATAGCACAACCTTTTAAATGGGTCTCTACCTGCCAGGTTTGGGTTTTTACAGAAATAGGAAAGGAAGGTTAAACACACTATCCCTTTAGGTAACTTCAATCACATTAGACAAGGAGGTTCACAAAAGTGGATTATCARTTTCCCTTTAGTCGATGGGGAGAGATAATCTCATAAATCTAATTTCCTAAGGCTAAGAAGTTTACCATCCTTTCAGATTTTCAACGTATTTTTACAAGCAAATCAGGAAATTATCTAAAGTGTTTTGCAGATTATCTTTAATATCATCCTAGTATATAATGCAACTTCTTATACATAAGGTATGGAAAAATAGTCATTTGCTTAAAGCAGTGGTTTGTGTATAACAAATGTGTAGTTTAAGACCGTTCTTATTCTCTTTAACATCAATGATTTTTTTGCTTTAAGCAAAAGAAAGATAATTCAAAAGGAAAGAAGAATCTAATAGGATTTAATTAGCAGAAACATATCCTGTGAAACATTATGTGCTTGATTAGCTGTCGCCTAATTTACATGCGTCTCTTGCTACTAGAGCTTTTTAGAAATCACAGAAATGAAAAATCTTGCTTCATAGTACTCCAACACACATGGTTTTGTTAACCTCTCCACCAAAACCACTCATTTATTTCCCCATTACCTGTTATGTTAGACAAAGCCAAGGAATCCATTGAGTCTCGAACACTTTGTTCTTGCTGTTTCAGGTCAGACAAACACTCGAGTGACCCTCCGTACCATGGTGTTTGGTCGTGTTTGTATCCTGAAGCCCCGTGTTCCATGTCTAGTTCCTGGATTTTCCTGCTGCTGGCAGGGCCTGGGTGGCTGCCATATGCAGAGTCTCCCAAGCCATCTTGTGACTGGGCCCAGTACATGTCTGATTGATACTTCTTACTTGCTAGGCTTGGATTATTTTTTTTCAAGTCCAGTTTGCTCTTGACCATGTTATCAGAAATCCAGTGTTCACTTGATCGAATGTCTACTTCAGTGGGCTGCTGGAAGAGGCTTTTATCACCAAACTTCAGAAGAAGTTGAGTCATGTAGTCTTCGTGTTCAGCCCATTCTTCAGGGTCTTCAGGCATTTCTTGCTCTACTCTTCCTTTCCAGAAGTCTTCATTAACAAAGCCTGCCTCTTCCCTGGAAAGGCTTAAATCATCCAGCTTACGAGAAAGAGTATCATCGGCATTGTCTGAAAGGCCAGGAAATTTGTAATTGAGGGCCGGCGACAGGAGCAGAGACTGGCGGCACTGGTCGGCTGACCGGCTGCTTTTTCCCATGCGGACACTCCTCCTGGAATCTCTGGATCGAGCGGACTGAAACGCAGAATCGGAAGAGTCGGAGGCATGAACATCCTCTCCCAGGCTGCAGGTTTTTGAACAATAAATCTGCCCTTGCTTTGGAAGGAAAGGGCAGCCAAGCAAAGAGGTCTTGCACTGAGCACAAGAAAAGCAAGTTTCTGTGGCATGCCAGTGCTGTCCATCATAGGTCATCTGAGCATGGTCAACACCTGGAAAGGGAGAAAAAGCAATGCTGTGGGTCTCTCTAAAAAATTACTTGCACAATTCATACTTCTGGAATGTGAAATCACTTCATAAATCAGCTTTCCTTTAATTTCTAAGTTGAATGCTTGAGAAGGACACACTTACCAATGTGTTCCCCACAGGTCTCACAGTATTCTGCATAGAGAGATTCAAAGCAGTTACAGCAGAACGGCCGCCCATCCTTCATGATGTACCTCTGTCCACCCAGGATTGTTTCACACTCGAGGCAACAGAAGTGCTTCATGTGCCAGTGGCGACCTTCAGCTTCCGTACACTCATCAGCAAAAATTATCTTTTCACAGATAAAAAGGATACTTTTAGTTAAGAGGCCAAAACCTCACCTTGGGAGTTAGAGCATATCAAATATCATAACTCTGCAGTTCACACACTTCATTTATTTTTATTTTGTTCCCTTTTGAATACAAAGATAGAAACAACAATCTCCCACAACTGTGGCATTCTGACCTTTTCTGTAAGAACAAAAATAAAAAGAAAGAAAAATAGTACATTTTAAAAAAAAAAAAAAAAAAAAACCAACTAGGAACTCAGCCATTAAAGAAGCTTCTATGAGGATAATATTTTGGAACATTTGAGAATGTTCAGTTCCAAACACAAACAGGTGTTTGCTTTCAAAATAACACCTTATTGCTTATATTTCCTGTTTGAYAAGAAATTAAATACCCCTCAGCCTTCAAACACATCTATGCAGCAGAGTCCTGACTTAAGTGACTGGGTCTGGAGTTAGGGATTTCCCAAGTGATGCAGTTTGTCAGCTGAACAGGAGTGTAGCTTGGCTGTAAAATGTGGATTATTTACCTCATCGCAGGCTGAACATCGGGGTTTGAGAAGTTCAGCATGGTGTCTGCCACAGTGAATTTTCCCATCTTGGTAGAAGTAGATAAGGTCAACGAGCAGCTCGTTGCATGTGAAGCACACGAAACACGAGGGATGCCAGCACACACCAGGCCCAGCTCTTGAGGCAAAAACTGCAACTTCGCCTCCATTTACTTTTGTACCACACTAGGAGAAAACCCAGAAAGTGAACACTTCCCATCCAAAACTACTACTTCTTGCATTTAAACTAAGTTAAAACACCAAACCCAATATGAGATTTTACTCTGAAATTCTGACAAGAGGGAAAAGGTATCAGTTTTGGTCTAGATGAACTGCATCTCAATGAACCTTTTGTGAATATAAGTTTATTCTATACAAAATAACATTTTAAAGCATATGTCTGCTTTTCATTTGTCATTACTTTAGTATAAGTCAGCATTAGGGTTTTTTTTTTTGAGTAGGAAATATATCAAAGACTCAATTCATTCCCAGTATCAAAGGTTACATTTTGCTTAAGCAAGCACTACCTTCTTTCTTATTCCATGCAGCTTCAAAAAGAATCTTTTGTTGTTGTTTTCAGACACAGACAGAAGTTTAAATTTTAATACTGAGATACTGCAGTTTTACATTATTCAGTCCTGTACTGGCTTGTGGCGCCGGTATATTACCTGCTCACAAACAGCGTGCATCACTGCCCTGGAGAGCAGTTTAATAGTGCCTCGTCCCAGTGCCTCCTTTTTGCGCTGAGAACTGAACATCTGCAGCTCCTTCTTTTCTTCCTCAGTTAACGACTGGCAGTATCTCACCTTCCAGTGAAAACACAGGAGAACTCATTGTAGAGACCGAGTTTGGATGTAACAGATGAGTAAGTGCATATATGCAAAGAATTCATCAGGCATGCTGCCAATCATCATTCAACTTTTCCCACCTTCATATTTAGGTAATATTGCATAACAAAGAAGTAATATGGAGAGAGATTTTGCATTACAGGAGGAAACCTTACCATGCTAAAACTGAGGAGTTGTTTAGGCAAGGAAAAAGATTTTTAAAAGGTAGTCCAAAATCTACTGCTATCCTAAAATAATGGAAAGAACCTAAATCAGCCATTACATTGTCCTTTAGATTTATGGTTAAGTGCCCACGACTAAGTACTGCAGAATACACAAGATCTTAAGTACTGACACCCCCGCCCCTTTCCTTACAAAGAGCTTGTTTGTTATTTCCACTTCTACTCCAAATTACACTGCATAACTGAGATGCAAACCTTTTCCTATCACAAAGCATCCTTTTTGTGAGCTACAATGCAATTCCAGGAATTTGTAGGCTCCTGGTAATTGGTGGGTGGCTGCAAACACTATAAAACCAACTTGTGTTAAGTTTATTGCGGTGACACCATCCTCCCTAACAAGCAAAGGCAGTGTCCTTCCAGACAGCTCTTATCTGCACACARGCCAAGTGGACAGCTGAACAATGGACTCAGTGTACACACCGTGCTGCTTTAGAGCTCAGATGCCACCGCAGGCCGCGGTTTAGGCCTGTAATAAATACACAGGCAGGTAATTCTTCACGGAAAAGCTGCCAGGGAGACCCAAGCCCTGATGGTTCATCCCAAATTCTGTTTTTACCTCATTATCGTGGGGTGGCAGCTGATAGAGAAGTTGTTTAATCCGGTGTTTTTCTCCAGGGCTGTTAACGTAAGGGACCTTCTCCTCTGGCAAACAGGCAAAATACAGCTGGACCTGCCCAGGAGAAATGCAGAGTTCAGACCCAGGGACACACATCCCCCAAGCACTGCCAGTGTCCTTCAGCTACTGTTTTATCTCAGCTCTCATTTACGAAGGAAGAAGGTCACGCTACATTAGACTGTGACAGGGTTTGTGCTGAAAATACAAGACCCAGATGAACCAGCTCAGCAAACCTGAATTGTCTCTGATAAAACTAGCACCCAGCTGCTGAATTGCTTTTCTGGAATGCAATTTGCAGTGACAATTAGGGGGGTACCATAAATTATGCACATTTAATGTTCTCATTATTCCCACCCCCTTCAGGGCTGGTCAACAACTCCATGAAAATTCCAAGTTTCCCTCTGCAATTTACCACACAAGGCATGAAGCTTTCCAGAAAACAGCCGCTATATAAACAAATTTAATTTGCTCTCTGCATTTTACACATTGTTGAGACAAAAGCTGTTTTGTAGTCTCCTGCTGATCAGGTTCACCCAAAGCATCAGCTTTCATTGCTTCCATGTGGGCTTTGGTAAGAAGGTGGAAACATCCTTCCCTTGGGACGAGGCTGGATCCAGCCACATTTCAATCACATGCAAATTAACCAGGAAATTTTCATGGGATGAATGTTTTTGTATCAATCTTCACTCTTCTTTTTTTTTTCAGAAGAGTGTTATGACAGGAAAGCTGTAATGAACACTACAACAAAGCCCAATGGCAAAAAATATTTTTGTAGAACAGCTACAGATTTATTGTTTTTCCTATGCAGTTTCCAGCTTGTCACGAGTCCTGGGGCTATAAGTAAGAGCTGACTATTGGCAAAAATATGACTTGCCATACAGATTTAAATAATGCTCAGGTGAACAGCTTATTACTGTGTAAGACAGATGAAAAAAAAAAGCATTAATCAGTCACCTAAGTCAGGAAGCAATCAAAATTATGAGAGACAGGTTGTACAAAACATGTAAATTTAACCAAAATATAAACAATTAAGTAAGCCTACTTGCTACTGACTGTATTTCAGGATGCTCCAGAAAAAGATAACATGCAGCAAGAAGTGAAGCTTTAAAAGTACTTTATGCCCTTTTCTCAAGTYTATTGCACTGTTCATGAAATAAGCAATTCTTCTAGGGAACCCACTTCCCCACCATCTTTAGTGAGTTTGGGCTAGCTGGGATTATGAGGATATTTTAGGGTATTTAATTGTTCTGGCAGAATGTTAGCTCACTGTTTGCCTTAAGGTCTGATTCATCAGGATTCTTATAGATGCTTAAATAAGTGATAAAAAGAGTTGCCCTAAAAATAGCCTGTTATTTGCCATTCCTGCTGACTCGTTACTTTACTCATGATTAAGAAAATCTCTGCATTGCAAAAAAGAGAGACACCTTCTGCACTTTTTTAAACTATGGACTGTATTAGCTTGCCAGGATTGCCCTGCCTCCTTTAGCAGATGTTACAAAGCCACCCTGGCCATTGAATGTTGAAGTCTTGAGTTCTGAACATTACTGAGTACACACCTTCAGCACAGTTGCAATATCATCAATACCATGAATGGATACCATGAGCAGTTCATTGTGGTCTCCCACAGCAACTTGGTCTTCAATAATTTCAGTTTTATTTCCATTGCCATGTGATGGCACACAAAAAAAGGGGACTGAACAAAGGGGAAAGATCCAACCGACTCAACTGAAGAGAGGGGAAAGCCCAACCAACCCACAAGTGTCAGCTCCAGACACCATGCAAGARAAATCTTGGCATGAACAAACAGCAGCTATACAACTATTTAAACAAGTGTAAAATACATTATTACCTGTACAGACTGAACACTTTCATTTATGTGCACTGCAGTACCATCCATGTTCTAGATGTCAAATGCCTAATTATTTAAAGAGTCATACAAGTATAGTGAAATATGTGGCCAGGGAGCACAGTGTCATGAGGTGTGCCATGAGCTTTAATTTAACTGAATAACTTCTTTCAAAAAGAAAGCAAACTTCTATGCTGCTTTTAGACTTGGCAATACATACCTCTGCAGCATATACTTTTTGAAAAACCTTGACTGGGAACTTTTTTTGAAACATAAAACTCCTCAGGGTCGGGAACTTTAAGTTCCCTACACACAGCCTTATTGGACAGGAAACAGAAAAGAAGTGAAAAGTTCTACATGAATTAAAGTTTTATACATTATAAAAATTTAATTAGACTTATAGACACAGCATATCACTCCCTTAGACAGTCCTTACGAGGCTTATTTCTAAAATGCAGAAATATGGTTGGTACCTGCTCTGGTCTGAGGCCTGGGGGCACCCAGGCATATTCCTCCAAGGCACAGCCAGAGTCATCATCAGAGGTTGAACTTCGCTGACACCCAAAAACGAGGTTATTTGCTTTGGGCTCCATCTCCAATGGCATAAGTGTGAAGTGTTAAATATTTCAGCTGCAGCTCATCAAGCAATTGATCTGGAAAAAAAGATTAATAGAGCTTTCATAAATTTGAACATGACAACTAATTATCAGTGTAAATGATCTTACAACATTTTATTATCCGTTGTGTTGCGCTGAACGATAAATTATTGGAGCTTCATTACAACTTGCTACAAGCAATTCAAAAATACTTAAAAGAGTTGTAAAACTATTCGAGAAAAACAAAACCAAAAACCTAGGCACAGACTACCACTTTTGGCAACTGCAATGTATTTCAGTATTAACACGTGTCACCTTTTACAGTTCTGCTTGTTTCTCATCACAGGCTTTATGTAGGTATATCTAGGAAAGAATCATTGAGCAGATACAAACAACAGGAAAGACACAAGCTTTTCCTGAAGTCATTACTACCACTAACCCAGGAAAACAAAAAACATGACAACCACATGTCAAAAACTAAAGACATTATTGGGGAAAGACAGTTGTGCAAGCAGCACACTGTTGTTCACAAGGCCGGCACAGAGCAGCAAATATCTGCTGGATTCCTCTGAGAACTTTGGTTTAGCTGTATGGGAGCAGAAGGGCGTTGGTCCTGTTAAATATCTGAAGTCCAATTATGCCAGATTAGTCTCTGTAAAATACATCATGATTGTTCTGTCAATTTAAAACCCTACAGGGAGATGATTTTGTTGATTCATGAAGCCTGCAAAGCTTAATATTAGTGGGATCATTGAGTCACAACTGGCAAAGAAGGCTCTCACCAAGATCTGTAGCAGTCTGGAGTAAAAATCTTAACAAGATACATATCTTATATTGATTCTAGCAGAAGTTCTCGGGAAATTCAGACAAGGCACTTCAATGAAATACCAAAACCACAGAGGATGGTGTCCTAACATGACAGATCTCCTGACCACCTGGGATAGGAACAAGCTTGCTCTACAGTACCACGATGCATGAGCTGTGCCTTCCCCGTTTTAGGACATTCTTTCACCTGTTTATCTTAACACAGATCCGATTTTGTCACTGCCACACCCGAGTTGTAGAAAATGTTAATCTCCTGACATAAACCTTGCTGGTGGGTCTAATGAGGAGAGCTGTCTAAAATCTTCTGGTGGGTCCCATGTTTTCATTCTCATCTCCACCGTATTAGAGAAAACAAGTTTCTCCTAGATCACAACTGGAAGATTTGAGGGTGCTTACCCAAATATTCTGCTGGTTACTCAACAGGAGTTTCTCCTTCAAGCGTGAGGCACTGGTTAGTGCCAGGTTCAGATGATTCAGCACATAAACCCAAACCTGCTCCATAAAAAGTGGCCATATGCATCCAAAAGCTACAAACTCAGAGAAATTATAATATCCAGTATAAAGTCTAATCTACCTGCATTTCAATACRTACATTCCCACACCAAATAAAAAGAGATGGGATTATTTAACTCTTCCACTGAGTTAGTGCTCTAAAAAATTAAATTGTTTAACTTTCAAAACTTAAATTGTTTAAATTTCAAAAACTTCTGGTTCAAAAACATACACGCTATTTTTGGTGCACTGCTAAGATGCCAACACACTTCATAGCTGCACTGTAACAGAAGATTAATTTAATATCTGATGGGGCAAGCAAACCTGCCAACTTCCCCTTTGAGAACTGGCTATTTCTGGAAAGCTGGTGAGCTGTCAGGCACATGTCTRAAATCTTACTCAAGTTGTACAACTAAAGGTTAGCACCACAGCTTCTGAGTTTAACATCGCCACATTACAATCTTTCTCAAGGAAGGTAAATATAGCCAAACTCAATCCTAAAAGCTCAATCCTACATATTTAAAACAGAAAGACAGACTTGCTGGTACATACTGTATCCCTTGAATTAGTTGTTCTCAGAAAAAATTATAAGGAATACAGAACTGTTTCCCCTTCCCACTTACTAGTGGAAATAAAGTCACACATCAGGTATATTTTTGTTATTGCTTGCATAGAATGGGTGCAAAGAAAGAGGGACAGAAATACTGTGATGCAGTTAGGAAATCACTATAACAAAAAAAAGCAACAGTGTTCACTGTTGCTGATGGATAGGGATACTCAGTTTGGCAGCTTGCGTCACGCATCATCTATGTCCAAATAATTCTTAAATACAAAGTCACTATGAATATCACTGAGAAGCTGAATTCATTCCAAGACAATCTTAGCAGCAGATGAACTGTATTGCCATTTCCCTTTAGAAAGGGGCAGATATCTGATTTGCAATAATGTGCCACTCACTGATGCCTAAGCTGGTATTTCCAATTCTTAACAGCATTGCAAGAACTCGTATTGGTCAAACAGTCCCTTTTCAAGAACTGACTCCTGCCCAATAACCCAGGAAGAAAAGGAGTCAGTAGGTGAAACATCTTTGTCAATATCTCAGGCAGCCTGACCGCAACCATGTACCACAGGGAGCAGATTTGAAATATAATTTAGGCAAAGAGACAGGTTCAGCACTGGCAGTGCTTGGGCACTTGAGCAGAGCAAACCCCTGCCTTGTTCTCACAATACCCAACACTCACAAGAACACACAACACTCACTCACACACAAGTAACTGAGTAATTGCTTCATATTGATTGTTCAAAACCCTCTCTCCACCACAAGCTCAAAAATTAACTCTCCAACTTCTCTTAAAGACAAGGAAACAACCCAAAATCTAAATGCATAATGATGTATCAACTTTTCTGAATATTTGGAACACTAAGGCTACATACTACTTCCACACTGAAAAAAAGCAGCACTGGACAATGTCAGGTTCTTAAGCATGGCTAAGGTACATAAGGAGTGCAGGAATGCTGCCTAATTCCTAAGGAAGACAAGGCACTGGTAAGAGAGAAACAAGGCTGCTGTTTTGCAGAGACTCATCCTGCCTGGGCCTCCTCTGACACACATTTCAAAAAGCACGCACATGAGTTCCAACAAGAGGACACCACAGACCCACAGGTCCAGTTTCCAGTCTTCCAGGGCAGGTTGAAAGTGTGGCTGATACAAAATAAAAGAAAAATATACCTTACCTCCAACTGTAAAATGCAACTTTATAATCAGGGTTCTCCTCCCCAGATAAGGTGATTGGAAATGTTCAAAGCAAGATCTGCAAATCTCAATGAACTGAGATCAGGACAGCTCAAAGGACATCATTCACGTTAAAAGAAAAATGCTCCCAAAGAGCAAATGTAAAGCTGGCTATAAAATGATTGACAGTACACCACATATCAATACAGCTGCATCACAAATACTGTGGGGTTGCTGAGGACAAGGTTTCTAATCCAGCCTATCTTAACAGCAGGCTATCAGCAGAACTATTTTAGCAATTGCTTGTTTAGGAGTTCTTCTTCCTCTCCTGCTCAAGTGTAATTTGGTTTGCATTTTAAAACTACAGGGTTCTTCCTCCCCGCCCCCCAGCCGCACTCATCCTTCAAAGTGATCTGTTTAAAATGATTACATCCTAAGRAGGATTCAAATGAATACAAACAACAGCTGAAAAAATAAGTGCTTTCCAAGGGATGAGTAGAAAGGTGGTCTTTCTACTCCTGCCATGACATCTACAGAACACAGCAAGGATGTGTTGTTTTGCTTTGCTTTCCTAAAGTCCATGGAACATTTTGAGGTTTCAGCTCTGTTCAAATACTACCTCTCAAAAAAGGCTTTATAGCCTACAAGGAGGTATTTCACTGGCAGGTTGACAACTATGAATAACATAATTGAGTTACACAGYTAAATTTGATTGGAAAAGAAAAGCAATTACTGTGTTTTTTCCACTGATGAATTAAAACAGTCATATGACAAATTCCTCAGAGGCAAAGACAAACTACACTCCTAATTACAAAGCTATGAGTACACAAAATACTGGGATATCAAACTTAGAACAAAGCTATTGCTGAAGCCCATATGAAGGTTACCCCCATGCTAGGATTTCCAGCTCACTGATTATGTTCCCCCCTGACCARATAGAAGAGGTCATGATTTGTAAGYAAAGTTAGACAAACATCTCCTTGCCCACCCCCTACTGTTTTACTCTGTCCTCCAGGGCAAATTGTTTTAACAACTTTTTTGTTAGAAGGCTTGTTAACAAGGCTATAGGGGATACAAGATGCATATCACATGCATCCATTCACAATGAAGGCTCAACGAGTTAAGATTAGCATGGCCAGCCCATTCACCTGCTTATTTAATCTCTGGTGCAAGATAACTACATTAGAAGAGGAAGGGTGCAATATAGCAGCAATAAACCACCATAAAGTAGCCATTAATAATTCAAAGCTTGTTTCYAATATGCATTACAGACATGATCACGAAGTCCCTAGCTACAGTACACATAGCATATCTACAGTGAGCTCTGTAGCTCTCTGTGTGGGAAATCCGGATCCAGAGTTGGCAAGTAGAATCTGTATCAGCACCAGCACACAGCGACTTCTTCAGCTGTTGGGTCCTTCTGAGAAATTAACCACCCARCGCAGTGGGGAAGGAATGGAGCCCGTCTACTTGTTCCTTCAAAAGACCTCTAGATGGACCTTAGAAGTAAGAACTATTTTGGTTAGCCAGTGTACAACGACCAACAGAGGAGTTAACTGCTTTCCTCCTCTAGCATCCTAGAGCAAAGATCACTTTTCCAACTGGAAGTCGGACTGTCCTTCTCTGGGTATTTTCTTGTGACGAACCATACTGCAAAGACAGGCTACCTGCATTTAACAAAAGGAGGAAGCCCCGTGACAAAGCATYGCCCCACGCCAACACATCTGATTTGGCCGTGTTATCCTTGGCTCTGTACAGTGCTGATGGAAACTCAAGTGCACATTGCAGTGAGGCAAGACCCAAACCTCCAGCCGAGGAAGCGGTATTCTCACGGATGCTTCTCCCCCACTCCCTKAAGAGGGTGTACAAATTTAGAAAGAAGGAAATCTTGCCTTTTACAGTCTCCCATTGATTTTTTAAATTCTATTTTAAACAGCAGCCAGACTTTACTCCAATGTACACATATACTCAGGTTTCACCCCATCACCTGTTGGCTGTCGAACAACACCCTTCTTTGTTAGGGCTCACAGCCCTCATTTGAGACAAGTTTCCAGAGAAAACACTTGAAGAAAGTGTTCAATAAGTYACAAGACAGGAACTGTAAAAAATTAGAAAAGTAAAAAAATTCCCCGCCAAGCCCCGTGCACCCTGACAGCCCCGCCAAGCCGTGCGCCCTCACCTCGGAGCAGCCGGGACGGTGCCTTACTCGGTAGGCAGAGATCCCTGAAGATCAGGTGGGGGATTTCCCATCCGGACCAAGTTTCAGATACCTTACGGTGGGTCCG
Organism: Malurus melanocephalus; assembly: GCF_030028575.1. Taxonomy (NCBI): domain Eukaryota; kingdom Metazoa; phylum Chordata; class Aves; order Passeriformes; family Maluridae; genus Malurus; species Malurus melanocephalus. The sequence continues at coordinate 1,571,612 of NW_026623292.1, forward strand.
AGGCACCCCCAGTCCCCCGGGTCCCCACGCTCTGGAGCCGGATGCGCAAAGGCGGCGGCATCCACCCGCACCCACCGTTTACCCTGCCCCTCCGGCGGAGCTGCCGCAAGGGAGAGCGGATATGAGTTACCGCAAATTACCTCTGTGCKGCACCGAACAGCGGCCAGGCTGCTGGCGGAGCCGGGGAGGCAGCGCAGGAGAGGCGATGCTGGCTGCAGACCCGACCCCGTGTCCCGCCGCGGCAGCTTCACGGCGAGCCCCGGGGCTGGACAGACCCACACACCCGGACAGGCACCGGCAGCTTCCCGCGGCTCCCCCTGTCTCCGGCAGGTCCGGAGGAGCGGCCAGCGCCAGGCACGACCCCGCAGAGGGAAGGGGTGGCGGGGGCTTCTCCAGCCCTGTCCCTGCCGGGCTTTCTTTCCCCGTCCCGCCTGCCGGGAGCGCAGCGGGAGATACCTGCGCCGCCCCCCGTCCCCCTCCCCCGGGGAGGCGAGCCGGGAGGGAGCAGCCTCCCCTCCCCTCCCCTCCCCAGCGCTCCTCCCCAAACTCGCCCCGGACCAGCAGCGCCTCCCGGGGGATCCCCGGCGTACCCCAGCGCCGTGCGCCCCTCACCGCTCCTCCATCAGGCGGCGAGAGGACTCTCACCAGGGATGTCCGTTCGAGTGCTGCCCAAGGCGGGGGAGGGAGTGTGGGAAGAGGGAGCGTCTCCTGCCACTGGCCCCGAGGCATGAAGGGTCGCCGGCCCTGCCCACCCGGGGGACCGAGGGCCTGYAGAAACAATAAATTCTGCACTCCGGACACGACGGACACACGSTTTGGCGACAGTGATTTGTTCGTGTTTACGCCCGAAATAGATTTCCCACCCCACCCTGGACTCACTCCGGCCGCCCCGGGCTGACCCTGTCCGGCCCGGCCCCCACCGCCCCGCGCACCCGGACAGGAAGGACTCGGTTCAGGACGGGAAAACATTTGTTCTAGGTCCCTGTACATGAATAATAGAAATATAATAAAAATAATAAACCCCATCTGAAGCCGAGGATCACTGAGAGCAGCCGTCCATCACTGCCTCCCTTGGCACATTCCAAGTGGGAAAGAAGCATCCGAGACCCAGCTTAAAGCACAGAGAAGCAGCACCTGGCATTTTCTAAGAGACTGCCAGCCTCCGCTTTTACCAGTTCCCCCAACCCCGTAGGCATAAAAAGCCCCGAGAGGCGGGTGGTTCGGCTTCAAAGGCAGGCGGACGGCTTCCCCCCGGCACCGCCAATGTAACCGTGAACACCGCGGTCAAATTTCCTCTTCCCCTCCCGCTCTTTGTCTCCCTGGGGAAGTCATTATCAAAGGGAATTTATTCGCGCTGCATCTCGGGGTCAGAGCGGCACACACAGCCCCGACGCGCCCCACCGCTGCGAGAGGCAGCGGCGACCCAGCCCCCACGTCGCATCCCGTCCCTCGCTCCCCGCCGAGGTCCCGCGGCCGGGGGCGGCTTATCTGCCGTGCGGGACGGCGACGGGGCACTTCTCAGACACTTATCGCTTCCCCAAGGAACCGAATTTGCAAGGATTTAAATTCACTTCTCTAAATTTGAATGGCTTTGCCCGCAGGGCGCTGAAGGAAGCCGGTCCGGACGGGTACAGGCGCGGGCTGAGGCGCTCAGAGCAGTGTCCCCATCCCTGTCCCCAGCCCTGTCACTCCGTCCCCGCGGGCTGCCCCCGACCCTCGGATGGGCACACGCGAGCCGGGAGAAGCGTCCACAGCTCCTCCTGAGCGCAGCCAGACCGACCAGCACGAATGCCGGGCTATCTGATCTCCAGAGGCACGGCCCGTCGGGCTAACGACGCTACGGGCGGGCCATCCCCAGCAGCAAGCGAGGCGATGTGCCCCGAGACACGGCCACTACACCTGTAACCCCGGGTAAATGCAGAATGCCCCGCGAGGGTCCAGCCACAGCGAATCAAAGCCGCAGCCTGTGGCTCCGGCGGCAGGAAAAAAACCTGCTGAAACTCCCGCAAATTAACCAGCTCACATCCTTCACARCCCATTTCACTTCCATAAGCAGTTTCGCTGGTTGAACTACCTCCATTCTTAAACAGCTTAGTCCTTTTGAGGTAAAAATTGGCGTATCAATTGGTCTAACTACAGATTTTGTCAAGCTTTTGTCAGTGCTGGATTTTCCAGACCCTGACTGTTCCTATTCTGTTTGTTGGACTGAGCAGACCCCATCTGGCGGCCAGCTGAACATCTGCCAGCTCCATTCATCATTAATCAAAAATGGAAATGTCAGGAATAATGTTTATTCTGCTGCTCTACATGACTGAATAAATACCAACAATTTGCATATATTGTCTACTCCTTTTCCAGAAGTGCCTGACATTTTCTCATCAGCTCCCCACACCGAGGGCTCAACACCTCTGCACAAGCACATTGCAAAAACGAGAATCTCCTTTGGGAACTTCTGCAGCACAACCAGCTCCTTGGCTGCAGATAAGTTTGGGAAGTTTTGTGATCAAGRAGCCAAAGAAGACATGTTCACTTACTTTCCTGGAAAGCCAAGCTTTCCCCCATTTTGCTAACACTTTCCTTGACAGCAAGTGTCAGAGGGTGTTCAGAGATAGTTGGCTGCATGGCTCTTTTTTTCCCCTGGACTTTTGTGACTTGAGCACARAAACTACTATATTGTTCTGGACAATGCACTTACAGATTATCAGGCCAAAATCAACCATTGCGATCTTCTAGTCTGAACTAACGTGGTTGTAAGATTTTTTCCACATTTCCTGTCTGCAAGAACAAAACATTTTTCTTGATTTAAAAGTACCAGCAATGAAAAATCCATTACAACTTCTGTTAAATACATCTACAGAGCCCTTATTAAATTATTTCAAGTAGTCAATTATTTTACACTACTTTTTTATCCTTTTTTTTTTTTTAAATCTCAGATTGCTGTGTTTCAGTGCTCAGACACTCAATTCTAATGTACCCTTGAAAGTTAGGCTAAAGAATCAGCTATCATAACTCCCCTCAGGCATTTGCAAATTGTGAAAGTCATTCCTGAAAAACCTCCTTTGATTTGGGCTGTTTCCACTAGAACAAATGTGTTGCTATGATTTTTTTTCTTTATTTTCATACAACAAATACAACAGCATACATACTCGTTATGGGAAGCATCAACTATGCTACAGAAGTTGCCTTAAAAAAATGCTAGAAAGACAGGCACAAACTGACTCACCCTTTATGGCATGTACCACATTCTTGACTGCGCCTGGGTAGAGCTTATCCTTCAAACAACCAAATTTTTCAAGGGACCTGTAATGGATATGGAACCTTTTGCCCTAAGGTATTAGCACAAACTTAGTCTAGGTAACAACTTTCTTGCACTATTGACCAGGTCAGGGATATTGCCCTGCCTGCAAGAAATTTGCTGAGATGTCAGTGTGTTTTCCCAGTTCCAAATTATCCAGATACAGAAGTTCTCCTGAGATAACATTGGTAATTGCTACCTTTGCTGGCAGTCACAGAAGAGAGACCAAGCAGCAGAAAATTGTTTAACCACTTGTGCTTCAGAGGCAGCTTCTCCAGGTAGGACAGTGGCACAACACCCACCTCTCAAGCCCAATTAGCACTGTGGATAAACAGACGAGTTCACCCTGCACATCATCACCCTTTAATGATCACCAGCTCCATCACAGGAGCTTTAATTAAGTATCATCTCACCTGTTCATTTGAAATAAAAAGCCACAATTCAGCTATGAAGGGTGAAAGCATGCAGAAAGGTGAATGGAAGCTAGAACAACAGCAACAACAAAATCTCAGTAACATTTCTTTCAGTGAAATCAATGACGAAACTCTTCAAAATAAGCCAGGTTTCTTATTTTTAAATAAAGTAGGAAAGTTTTTCCATATATCTGACAGCACAGAAGGAGTGGAGCAGGAGCTACAACTGCTCCCCAAGCAGTTGTACAAATCACACCACAACACAAATCAAAGCGATGTCTGATGCAGGCAGGTATGCCCTTCAGGAATTTTAGGGACGATGACTTGACCATGTATGGTCCTGCCTGCAGGCTACAGCACAGGGAACTCTAGGATGCATTTGCAGCACTAAGGCCTTTTCTACCTCCAGTGGCCCTAGGTCTCTGCCCCGAGGGAGGAAAGAGACCAGAATAAGGGAAGCAGTTTCATTATGATCTGTGATGATCTACTGGAAAACCCAACCCAGTGAAAAACACTGGTCTAATTCCCTAGACCTGTCAGTGTCAGCACAAGGAAAAACCATGACTGATTCCTGTAAGACTGGACTGTTGTGGAGATGCAACTGCCAGCCTTTCTTTCTCGCTCTTCTGGAACAACTGTTTACACACCCTTGCTTAGCTGGTGTATAAAAACAGCCTGACCTCCAAGACCACTTTAAGGATGTTTGCCTTGGTGTGTTCAGAATCCCCCATGGATATCCACCTGCACCTCTAGATACTTGAATTTCTTGTCAAACCCAGTCCTAGGTTTCCTCTCATAGGTTAAGGATATGAGCGTGGAAGTGTGCCTTCATAGATGGGAACAGTTTGCACAATTTTATCACTACATGCAATCACTGCCTGTCACACTGGATGTCCTTGATGTTCAAACCTTGATGGACCCCAGTGGCCACCAGGCAAAGGCCACTCCTTTCTGTGCCACTCCACACCTACAGCCATTGGTGAAACCTCTCCCTGTTCAAGGCTGCTTCCTCCTGCCCCACCAAATCGGGGTGTTTGGCACCAACAGTGGATCACCGTGTGCTGCCATGAGCAGAGACAAACTAGTGGTGTTAGCAGTGTATTGGGGCCTCTCAACTGTGCCACTGACTGGCGTCTTCCTTATTTTCCTTTTTTGAGGCTGCAGAGAAAGGGCGTGGAGGCAGCATCTCATGAATTCTCAAGGCTCCAAAGTCTGGCTCTTTGCCAATCTTTCAATAATGTTTAAAAATAACATTTGATAACATCTACAATACAGAGAAAAGCAGCTCCATGGGAGACATACAGGTAAAACACAAGAGATGATACGCTATGAAGAAGAGATACAGGCATTAAAAGGAAGTGTACATGTGAAATGCAAAAAGTTAAAAGTGTAAGATTAAGATTACTTTTGTCCAGCAAGGGTTTCTGATTGCATGATGGTGCTTGGTTTCCATTCTTCTCTTTGCTGCATTCCCTGTCATACTAAAAGCCTGCCCTCTCTCTGCCTGCCTCAGTGTCGATCCAGAGGAGACACTGCCACAAACAACTTTAGAAAGTAAGTCAGTAGATCCAGCGGAAACATTAACTTCAGATAATAGTTCTGGAGACAATCAAGTAGCACTAAACAAATAATAGTAACAATAGTAACAACAATAATAATAAGGTTCATTTTTCTTTTCACCTGCCAATGGTACATAGAGCTGCTGAGGCATCAAGCAACCAGTCATCAAGGAGGGAAACACTGCCTACCGCTTGCTATGGAGAGCTATACCAGCTACAGATGGCCTGAGGACTGACTGGCATAAGCTGCTGCATGTTGAGAATGCTTGGCTAAGAGAGGTTTATTTTATTTCCTTTCCTTAATGCTCTCAGGGTTGAAGACTAACACACCTTCTAAAACCAYGATCCTACTTTGCTTCAGCAGCAAAGAATTAAAATTTCATTAAAATGCCCTTCCTTGTCCGATCGGGCTAGGACTTGCTTCTGAACCAACAAGTCTGTTGCTGTATCTGGAAACTCTTAACCCCACAGGCTCCTCTGAAGACAGTGATCTTGATTTTATCGTAATTGGCTCATTGCAGCACAGGGTGCCCACAATGCCACTGCAGCCACCAGCTGGGGGGTGTGAGTGGGGCTCCCCCACCACACCGACATCCGAGGATCATCAGTGCTCCGTTCCCAGGCTGCACAAGGCACAACACAGTGCATTGCAACAACACGCGCCTGCAGTGCTCTGCCAGTAGCAGAGGCTGACGCAGGGTGGATTCGCTGCCTRGGTTTTTAATAACACCCCAGCACAAACACCATTATGCAATGGGGAAGGTGTTGCAGAACTTGTGCTAATGCACTGTTTGCTTATTGAGGGGATTTTGGTCAAGTATTGTGCCAATACCTGTGTAGATGGTGAATGATGTCATCTTCTCTATGTCAAGCTCTGATTCAGGCCTTGCCTCTGAAAAATTCCTCACAATTTATCTAAATTTTGTTTGGAAACTGATTTAGTCTTACAAAAGAAATGGTATGAACTCTGTGGATCTTCTACTGTGGTCGACATTCATACAAAGGGATGTTTAACCCAGGAACTTGCATTCGTGTAAAGAAACTAATAATGTAATAATAATAACAGAAATAATACACTACTAATATTATAAATGGTTAATTCAAACAAATATTTGAACTAGTTTTAAAAGCAAATTTCCAGCCCTTTGTGAGTGCAGTTTTGTTGCATGAGCGATACTCCAGTTGCACTCAATCTTCCCTGTTACTGGCAACGCTTTTCAATAGGCTGAATTTAGGAAAAAACACAAGTGATTGAATTAAAGTGAAGGCAAAATTTGACACATAGGATTACCACTGCTCCAGCAGCATTACATCCAGAGAAAATAAAACTGAGTTTAAAGCCAAAGATGAGATATGCAAAGGTTTGTGGTAATCTCCTCTTGCTTAAAATCTGGAGAAAGAGGGAAATACAGCAGCCAGTGAAACAGGTACCCTGCACAGTTCTACACTGCCATTTTCCACAAGCTATAGGCACAGCACACTATAAATACAGGGGACAGGACAATGCTTAAATTAACTATTAGTTTATTTTACCAAATTAATCTCACAGGTCAACCTCAAGGCAGACAGTGATGCAAGGATAGAGAAATGTCAGGTGGATAACCAGATGCATCACACCTTTTAATAAAGCTTTCCTTAGTACAGCAGATGCAAGAGACACTACCTGATTGATGAGCTGCCAAGAATAAAGACCATGAAGCTCCACCAAAAGGCATCACCAAAACATGATAAGTWTTTCAGTATTTTGCATAGAAAGATCAATGGTCTGAGCCAGGTGAGCCTGGGAAGAGTCTGCTCATTTCTTGCTTAGCAAACAAAAAAACCCTGTCTCAAACTTGGGCGGGCTTCTACCTCATCASAGGTTTGCTGCTCTTCYGTCCAGTCAGCTCATGCTCTCTGCYACTACTGTTACTGCAGTTTGATTTKTACAAGTTTTCTTTTTCTTCATGCTTAAGAAGGCTAGTCGTGGGCTAGGCAGCATCCAAATGACACCCTGACTCCAAAACACACAGTTTTGCAATGTGTTACCATGCTTTATTGTTGCCTTAAAACAGAAATGTTATATCTGTATCTTCCCCTTCCCCTTCTTACTCTCTCCAACCTTAAATATAAAAGAAAAAGGAAGAAGAAAAAAAAAAAAGAGGTATAAGAAAAGTCATCCACCTAACTGAAGTTCCTTCAGTGAGAGCCATGAAGGTTTCCCCCCCCCCCCCACTCCCGTATATTTCTTAAATGCACTGTAAAACTCTATATGCTGGCATTTTCCTAAAAAAATTCCCAGAGTCTTGTTTCCCAATGGAAGTGCTGTAATGTAACCCATTACTCCAAAATGGGCAAGAAACCAGCCCCCATTTACATGCCTGGGCAAATAAAAATCAGTGTTAAGGGGGTTTTTCCCTTRGTACAAACCTCACTAACATGAATCTAACTCTGCATGACCAAATAAGATTTGGAGTAAACACGCATGGCTGAAGTTTGGCTGTTCTTTTCCTAGGAGGGGGGCAATGGGAAGACTGAGCACATTTTCTGGGAAACCCAAAGAAGCTTTCTGTTTTACAGAGAATGCTAATTTGGAGGTTACATACATTTTCTTTTCTTCCCTCCTTTTGCTTCTTTTGTTTTTAAATTTTATTTCTGGGTTTTGGTTTTTTTTCCCTCTAAGCATGATTTGTTTTTCTCTGCTGGTTTATCTCCCAGAACTGGTTTATTACAGGATGAGTTGAGCCCAATTGTCAGTATTAGGAATGGAATGGAATGGGAAGAAAGCCAAGAGGGATGATCCCAATCCTGGTCAGTAGCTAGCTGTTATGACTACACTGACACATCCAAACCACATCAAAAGGCAGTCAGGAAGACGGCTTCAAGAGCACTTTTCCCAGTTGCGTGCCAAATACCTTTGTGATTATGGACACCCAGGTAACAACTGAGGAGATTAGGCAAGAAGCWCTAGATCAATAAAAACCTCATGCCTAGCAGAGTCACCATCCACAGGCATTGGAAAGGATAAGGAATTGGCTAGACAGTGGTACAACAGCTTGATGTACTCCATCCCTGGGAGCGTTCAAGGCCAGGTTGGATGGGACTTTGAGTGGAAGATGTTCCTGCCCATGGAATGGGGCTGGAACTAGGTGATCTTTAAGGTTCCTTCCAACTCAAACCATTCTATGATTCCACGATGATACTATGAAATGGTATTCTCTTTGTCACAGAGCTAAATGCTTAGGATTGGGTGATTGAAAATATAAAAGTGCTCCTTTCTTTCTCTTCAACTCCACTGCACTTGAATTTAAAGGCCCAGTGGACAGGCAGTGTGTTCAAGATGCAAGTTATGTCTGTCTGTTTAGTAGGATAATATTGAAGATCGTAGTTAAACAAATACTCAAATAGAAATCCAGTTAATTATGATTCTTAGTTAGCAGTCATTATCCTTTCCACATCAATTGGCAAGATGATTAATTGTAACTACAGSAGGGAAAATCTGTCTTAATCCCCTAAATATCAAGCTTCATCTCATCAACATAACACTACTATAGAAAATCCTGGAGCTTCCAACACATATGTATTTCCTTAACTGTGTTTACAGAAATGTTTGCAGACTCTTAAGAATATATAAGGCTATTTTAGAAGCAAAATATTTTTGATTATTTCTGAAAATCCTTATGCATGAAGCAAACAGTACAAATGAAATTGTTTTAAGACAATTGGTACCCTTGACATGAGTGACCTTGGCACAAGCATCCATTGATCCCTAAGCCCTCACAGTACTGTCAGCTGCTGAAACAGCAACTGCTTGACAATACCTGACACCTGATACCCAGCTGGCAGCCGCTGAGCTTTAAGCTACACCCACCTGGGCTTGCCAGCTCGTCCTGGTTTTTCTCAGCAGTTTGCTCCGGAGGATGGATAAATTCCTTCGGATGCATAGCCTTGAAATAATAACACCTAGCTTTGAAAGAGTACCACATTTTAATGGAAGTGAGTGTTAATCCAATCTGTGGCCATAGGCAGTGCATGCTTCTAATGTTGACAACTTTTGCCCCCAGTTTTTAGGATATATTTACACTCAGCCACTATAAAATGAACCATTTTACCATTGCTACCAGTTCCAACACCKGAGGCTGAGCTAATCTACTCAAGTGTCAGGCCACTTGCACAAAGATATTTCAAGATTAATTTCTGACATTCTACAGTTTCTGAAAAAGTTCAACCACTTTCAGCATGAGACAGGAGAAAAACATCCAAMCCTTCCACTACATTTTATTACTTTTTAAACAGGTTTTGAAGGTATATATTTGAGACAGCAACATGAACTCAAATTTCAACAAACCAGATTTTTGTTAAGTAAAACCTGTGAATATAAGAGCTGCTTGACATGACTTCAGATATGTCTTACAGATGATTTGTCAAGACATGGCATTTTTAGAGATCTGAAAAATGGCAATCATCATTAGAGTCATATAGAGTCCAATAAACAAGACCTGAGAATATTACTGTATGTTTAGAATTAGTTTAAATTTTCAATGATTTAGTCCCTTTATACTTGCATATTTTCCTGACTCRCTTTCTTGTCTACAAAAATTATTGCTAGGACAAGATTAACTCTCAGACAATCAGTAAGCAGAGGAAAGATGAGAACAAATGTTTCACAATAGCCATATACACATGACTCTCCAGCATAATGTTATCTTTGGATTTTTGTGTTACACACATATCATTCCCTCCTCAGTCATCATCTACTTTCTCTTTGGTGGTACTCCTTCATAATGCTTTTCTGACACAYAGAACTAATGAGTCAGTGATAATTCAGTGATAAATTATATTGSTTTTGTACATGCAATTGACTGACAGCTGGCCTGCACTTCACTTCCACCTGATAGTAAGAATTTGAGTCTTCTGAAGGTACTCTGAACCTTCCACTAAGTTTTAAAGCAAGAAAAGCAATTTTTTCCAACTAAGTGCAGCATAAGTATTCAGCAAGAATACTTTTTAGGTTTGGATGATTTGCTTTCATCAGCAGATATCCCACACACACCTCCAGATTGCTGTGTAAGCTCCATGCACATTAAGAGGGCCTTAATAGATGTGCCTAATGGGCACATCAAAGAAAAGAAGGAAAAAGACACAAGGTTTGAAAAGACCATCTAGTTAAACTAGCTACAGTTCCATTAAGAAATGGATGACTCAAGAAGGGAGAATACTGACAACCAGCTTGGTGCCATTTTAACAGTTGGATTAAGGATGTCCTTCCTCAATCAATTCTTGGTGTACTGGTCAGATAACACCTAAAATTTTTCAAGACTTTATTACAAAGGTGCAAAGGTGCAGAGAGGGGCCTGCTCAGTGGGAGTGAAACCCACTCTTGCATATTTTATGTAGTTTGCACAACATTAGGCTATATAGAATAAGGAATGCCCACAAAAACCCAGACTGGCTCTATATTGGGACCACAGAGCCTCAAGTGTCAATCAGCTTCCTCCTGTAAATTAGATTAAGGCTGGCTTGACTTCTTCCCTGCACATCACTCTGGGAGAAATCTGCGCAATCAAAACCAGTGTGTAGAGTATGGTGAGCAGCATGCACTCAGCACTTCTTAGCAAATCCAATTAGATGACGACTTGTTGAAATTTCAGGTGAATTAACTTCTGCTTGATACCATTAGACTGTGTCACTATGTGACTGACTGATCCTCAAAGACATGTGTGATTGAGTGGCATCAGCTGTGCCACTGGGATGACACACCTGCATGGGGAACAACAGACTTTACTGTCATTCTGTCATCCAGAAAAGGAACAATGCTGGGGAAATGGAGGAGGGCAGTTAGTACTCTAGAGCTTAGATGCTAAAATAAGACYCTTGTACCTAATTTCAACCTTATTACTCAGCTATCCTCACTGCAGTGGACAGGTTGCCTCTTCTTGACTTCTCCAGTCTACAGAAGACAGTGGAGCAAATGGAAAAAGGTCAAAAACCTTTTGCTGATCCTGCCAGCAGTAGATTTGCAGYAGGGATCCGTTACCACACAGTGAAAATGACTGAGGTAAGTTTATGAGATGCAATTATCTGTAGCTTTTTCCCATTAAGTCTTGTAACCCTCTCAATGAGAATTTAAGAGCATACATATTTCAAGTTCTGTGTGAAGTTWTTAACTTCAGTTAATAACAGCGGAACAAAGTCACTGTTCAGACAAACAGTGGAACAAGTCATTCACATTTTGTATTATCAACAAATAAATGCTGGAGAGCAAGTTTTTGGATCCAGCTATTACCTCTAATTACACCTTTCTCTGTGAATAAATAAAAACTAGTTTGCATTTTTTTCCCTGATCATTAGCCTCATTTACACAAGTGTTATGAGGCCAGTTTTTTATCCMTTAGTGCGAATTAAGCGATACCCTGCTGAGTGCAGGACTGTTCAGACATGCTGACTGTGGAGCAGCTGCTCTCCTCCTTTGGTATAGAATGTTGATTAGCATCACAGCACATGACACACTGCAGGGCATATTGTGTGTCACACCACAGCACACAGCATTTAATGAGAACCCCAAGCAAATCCCACCATTTAGAAAGCTGGTCTCCGCTCTGAACACCAAGGCAATAATTAAGCATTACGGGTTGTCCTAGGAAAGACTGAATCCCTCAAACAGTGGACMTTCGTTTTGGGACAGTGCTGACCACCTGAGGCAGAGCTGTACATTTTCTTAGTTATCCTAAGCAGCAGCTACCATACCCACTACCAAATAGCAGTATTTTGTCATATTTTCCAGGAAGATACCTATGTATTACCCTTGCAATTCTAATTGATGAGCTTCTGTATCATCAGACCCACACAGAACACTCAAAGAAAGAAACAACAGCTATGAAAACAGAGTGCCCTGTATAAACCCAACTCCACAAATACAAATCAAGGTATCRCCTTCCTGTGACTACTAATACATCACCAGCATTCTTTGTCATCTTTCACCATCTGAAAGATGGGCTAACACCACCCTTTTCTTGCACAGATTCATTACTTATTTGAACGCCGCTTTGATGATACTGTGAAATAGTGCATCACTGTATTATCGACATTTGCTACTTTGATGCAGTTAAATGAAGGCAAAGAAAAGCTTTTCACAACAGTGGAGAAACAACAACACACCGTTCAAACTCTGGTTATTTTACAAGAAAACATGTTTCACCATAAGGGGTTATAACACAAGAATGCTAAAAGCACTGCTGCCTCAACTCACCTGCAAAGGAGCGGGAAATACTGGCAACAATTAGCTCGATTTGTTCTGAATGACTGGAACTTTGTACTTCGATTAATAAAAGTTTCATCMTGCATATATTTTATCTAGAAGACTCATGAAGTAATCCACTTTTTCAGCTAAATAACATGTTCTACTCTACATGGAGTTCTCTTACCCATGGACAMTGAAGCAAGCAAAACATGAGAATCCCTCCGGGAAGAGCATACCAAGTTCAGTCCCTGTAGTTTATCTAATTACTGTCATAGGTGTACATCTGCTTCAAAGAGAAYTAGAACCTTTGTGTGAGAGTTGTTAGAAGAAATCAGACTTCATTAACCACAATTCTGAAGAAACAAAATAATCCACCCTTGTTCTGTGCTGTTCACAATACAGTGACTTTGTAGAACATCACAGCATTAATAACAAAGGGTTAAAAAAACTTTACATCTATAGCTCAGTCTGTGGAAACAGCTAAGAAGGGAGAGACCACCTATTCCAAAAGATAAAGGAAAGAAAAAAATCACAGGATGACTCCAAATTGCATGCCCTTTTCTTTTTTCCTTCCACAATTCAAGGGCACAAAGACATATTTCAGATCTGGCAGAGAGAAGCCATTCCAGAGACTGGTCTTTATATTTAAAGAGGTGTTATCGTAGAAACTGAGAACAGATTTAGGTTATGCCAGAGATCTTTATAAATTATTTCCTGTTTGTGACAGCATCTGCCTCCCTCCCAATAAGCTTAATGAGACTCTGCTAGACTGTTTCAGTAAATAGTTAGAGATGATGCTACCTCTGCAACACTATTACAAGGCAGCAGTGCCAAACTTTTTTTCTGGACAGACTACTGACCTCGGTTTGGTCTCAGGAACGGTACCTATCATAGCAMCTCTTCAACCCAGCTCCTGTTTTTACACCTTAAATTAACTTCTCATGTACTGCATATGCAGAATAATCTAACTGCACCTGTATCCTGTAGCTGCAGATGTTCTGGGGACTCCTGGCCCACTGTCTCCTTGGAGACAAGCAATCACTAAAAAGGAAGCCCCAGGGACAGACTGGGTGAGCAGGTCACACTGAGCACTTCTGCTGAGAACAGGGCTGAGAGCCCCCAGCCCAGGAGGCACTGGGGAGCATCCACATCAGAGCATGGGCTGCGAGGACCAGCGAGACACAAGCCATGAGCTGCTGGTGCAGCTGCAGCCTGCAYATCATCAAATACTCCCAGTATCCTGAATACCGGCACTTAGAGTACCCTGGGCCCCCTTTGAAGGAAAGGACACTCCAACCATCTCTGCACTAGTAAATAAAACAGAAACAGGGCATAAGTGCAAGTCCCAGCCTGCAGTCAATCACATCCTTTCACTAGTGGTACACTGCATGGCGTGGTTTTGAGTAACTAGCAATACTGGGCACAGTGAGTGGGATACTGGAAAGGTCATGGACTGTTCCTACCATGTGGCTCCAGGAAAGGGTTGGGCTTGGGTTTCTCCATTCTTACTCTGCAGTCCTCCAGTGTCACCTCAAAGAGCCTTTGAACACTCAGCCCATGCTTTCATGTAGTCCCCAACACACACTCAGCTCCCTGATGAGTATTTCAGACATGGTGAAGACAATCCACCAAAGAGCAATGTGTCTGAGAAGGGCACATGTGTAGAGCATCGCATAGTGCAGGGACTCTGTGGGCAAGGACAATGGATTTGGACAGTCTGGCATCTGGTCTGAGAGTCAGAGGATTGGTTACTGCCAAATGAAACACTGCCCAGATAGAAAATAGCCTTGGGCTTCTGAGGAGTCTTCCACTGACTTTAATAAACATGGTTAAAACATGGACTAGCAGTATAAATGCTGCCTTCGCGCAATTTCTAGGCTTACATAAGTTTCCTTAGAATAGGAGAATTTAGATTGGAAAATACCTTTAAAATCATCAAGTCCAACCATTAACACTGCCAAGTCCACCACTAAACCATGTYCCCAAAGTGCTGCATCTACACGTCTTTTAAACATGTCCTCATAAAAATAAATTTTGGAACTATGATTTACTCCAGCCTGAGTGCTGGAAGTAGTTACAAACTTCAATACAAAATATCTATGTTATAAAATACTTTCAGAAACTCTTCCATCATTTGGAAACTTTTTGATGGAATCCAATTTTTAATAAAAACAGCTTTTAGTTAAGCACATTTGAGAAGCAAATGCAGAGGGACCGTTGTTACTAGACTGAAAACAAAATCAGAGAAATTTGAAACTCCTTTTTGAGTTTGGATGATTTTTAATGCATATTACACTTCCAAATGAACTCTGGARTAAATGCAAAATTCAAATGCAAAAAAGCAAAGGGACTTTCAGTACCATTCACACAGACATTAATTTTAGATGATACTGCTGTTTTCAATCAAATTTAACACTGTTAATTTTTCTTCATTATCAGCAAAACAAAAAAAGTACATGCTGAGGATAACGAAACAGCTTTGTTTATCTTCAAAATCATGTGCTTACCAGAACTAAAGCATGTATTTGCCATATGTCAGCCCCTGCCCCCCTTCTTTAAATTACAAATTCATTAATATAGCACAGCAGTGCTACATCATTASCAAGGAATAAAGCACATTTTAAAGAGCAATTAAGTGGTATAAAACTACTTGGARAGAAAGGTTTTCCACTGCAGCAGTGTCTTAGGGAGACCAAAGGGGAAACCTGACACGAAGGAATGTCAGCCTGAACTTGATTAATTTGTACTCAGAGCAACATGTCCCATCCCCCACTGCAATGGCAGCAGCTTCCCACATCACTTTGCCATATTCTCCTTTAGAGCTTTTTTTCTGATCTGTAGGTCATCCAYGAGATGGATTTGTTCAAACTGACATATTTAATAGAGTCATGTCTCCTCTGTTATTGCCTCAAACTTCACAACTYAAACCATCTGTATTGGGTGTAGCCTGCCAGAGAAGGCTGCTTTGCTAAACAGATTGCACAGGCTGAATATGCAACATCCCAGTTCAGAACATGCAAAGCCGACTCAAACACTCCACAGAGGACATCAGCCCTTCCACGCTGTGCTTTCCTGGAATGGTCATACTGGAAATATCAAGTTCAGGACAGGAACACCACATGACTCAAAACCAGGTCAAGTCTGAATTTTAGTTTCCTTCTCACTGCTTTTTTGTTACTGAGATTTGAGACAAGAAGTCTAATGGTTCAGTTTTATGGCTTAGTAAGAAAAGACTTGAAAAGCTTGATCCCTGTTTTAAATGAAAGCAGATTCTCACCCACACAGAAGAAGCCAAGTGCTTAACAGTACTTTGCTTACAAGCATTGTTATGTTGTTGAGACAAATGTCTCTATACAGAAGAGAGCATTTATTTCTATTGCAAAATTAAAACCAAAGTTTGTTAAATAAATTTCCTGGCTTAAAAAGAAAAAGAAACAGTCAAAAAACTTTATATCCATCCTGTGAAGATCCTAACAGTATCCTCAAAACTCCTTTCCCTTGGGAGTTAGGATGCTCAGCAAGTTTGGCTCTTAAATCAACATACGTTTGTTATTTAAGTTACATTGTCATTGCTTCTTTCCTGTTCTGTGAGATCATGGCATGGCTATCCCTTCCGAGCCTGGAAGCAGCATCTTTAGCTTGTGAATATTACATTACCCCCTCACCTACTAGACTATAGAGAAAACACTTTTGCTACATAGAAAGCCTGACAACTCTAAACACGCTACAATAAAAAACAAGACCTGATAAAAATTCCATTACTTGCTTATCGGCAGAGATTCTTTCCAGTTCAAAGGGTCAATTTCCCAGCAGGGCACCAGTGCTTATCAGCTAGCTCTGCTGAGCCTTTCAATTGCAAAGAGAAGTGTTGCCTCCAACTGGCATGACAATGGCACTATTAAACAGGCACTTCAAAGATACAGATGTTGTAAATGCTTTGATTTTGCCAAGTTCTCTATGCCATCACTATCCAACAGACTTTTTCATGTAGAGGTCAGAGTCCTTACTAGGCAAATGAAAAACAGGTAATAAAATAAGTCATGTGAAATGCAGCAAATCCATCCCATGTCTCCACTCCCAAAGCAAGTCCCCTTGTTTTCCTAGGTACAGAGAAGCCTATATCTGACCACGAGAGAAACAGGACTACTACAGCACAAGGTTCAATGAACCTGCTGCAGCAGGTCCAGTTGGACTTGTGTATATCCCACAAACCAGGTCCAGTTGGACTTGTGTATATCCCACAAACCTGCAACCCTCCTTCTGGCAGGAGTAAACATGCAGACAGCAGTATTACTGCAGAGGACATAGAGTCTGAGTGGACACTTGGGAGAGTAGATGTGCTGATTAGCTGCTTGTCTGACACACCAGCCTGGATTCATTTTAAGCAGGCTGTACAGGCAGGAGAGCCAGTACTCCCTCGGATGATTAAAGAGATGCGGGGTTYGTTTGTTAGCTTGCTGTAAGGTAAGGAGACTGCCACAGTCAGCACGGTCATTCTCCAATTATCACAGGATCACGTGATACAGATCATGTTTGTTAAGGTGCGTACGTGGTCATCCCAATCTGCCCGTTTGCATCAGTGCTGGATGTATGTTCCTTTATCTACATCTTGGATGACTTGCTTCAGACCTTTCCCTGTATTTGATCTGTGACCTTCCTGCACACATAAACCATATGTTTTAAGTAAAGCTCTCCTGCCCTGAGCACAAAAACTATGCACATCATTCATCTTTTAAAATTCCTTCTCACTTAACTCTCTCCCCACTTTCCTTGGAGCAACWGTCCAGAGTCTGAGCCTGTTTTTTTCAGGCCAACCATCTGCCTGCATAGAACAGCATCTTTTCCAAAGAGTGCTGCAATCTCTTTCAAATGTCTGCAGTGTACTTCCTTCAACCTGTTCACTTGTAGCCTTTGGCGGACACAGGTAACAAGATGCACCAGAAAGGATTGTAACAGCAAGAAGCTTCATTTTCACATGAATGAGGACACGACAGGAAGCTTTCAACCCAAAACACTTCCTGTCTGATCAACAGGCCACAATTCACACACAGGAGTAAACATGTGACCCACAGCAAACCAAGGTCATCTCCTCTAAAACATGCACACACCTGATTAAATTAAGTTTTAATTCTAGAAATCACTTTAAACTCAAGATATGAGTTAGACTCAATCTTCACTGAAGGAATAATCCTTTTTCTAGTTACTGTACTTCCCTTCAGATGGGGGAAAAAACCCTTTCACTTTGATGTCCCATATCGGTTACTGCAAGCATGATTATGAAGAACACGGGATGCAAATGAAAACTATTATATTATCACATCCCACTGAGATACACTATACCAGCAGAGACTTATACTTTCTACCTGCCCCAGCAGCAAAGCCGCAAGAGCAGTTTATGCCAACATACGACACCTCACAGGGCACAACCACAACACAGAGTAACATTGTAGTTTTAACAAAATTGACCAAGGCAAAATAAAACCCTAACCTCCACAGCTGATAGGCTGATCGTGTCATAAGACAGAAGTTTTAAACAGTTTTGTCCCAGGGCTTTATTCCATCTCAGCTAATGGAAACTGATGTGCCCTTTGCTTCCATGCCCACGGCAGCAAAGTAGTACAAGCTTGTGGTTGTGACTTGCACACAGTTTCCCTCTTCCTTTCTTTTGTCCTCTCCCTCCCACCTCCTTTCTACTGCATTATCTTTCAATTAGTCACAAAAGTACAGCAAAACACACAGTTCTCTGATCTCTTACATGTTCTTTTATCTATAAACATTTATTTCTTGCCTCCTCTCTAGGAGGAGCAATCTTCTCAAAAAGAACTTGCTTTTCAGAAGACAAAATTGGAGGAATTAAGTAGAAGATGTATTAAATACTTATGCTAGCAATCTCTACGCTTGTTTCTATCAAACACATTTAGAAGGTTTTCAAAGCTTAAAAGAAAGCAGCTGTGCCTGACTGTTCCAGGTGAGTGCTGGTATGCTTACACAACCAGCATGAACACTGAAGCAGCCCAGCTTCATTAGACCTCAAAACTTGAGCATCTGTACAGATGAGTCTTTGTGCCTCTGTAAACATGTTGCTGTAGATGTGCATGCTGAAATAGAAAGCATTTCAACATCAAATCATGTACAGCACTCTGATAGAGGATGCGCTAAACCTGTGCCCAAGGCAGAGTTGTATTACTCCAGTGGTTGCCAGGGACCATACAGCCATTTTACTCTGTTGGCAATTAGATGCAGCATATTAATTTCTCCCTTAAGAAGAAATCTGAAGCCACTATTACTGAAAACTGACCCGTGATCCTTAGATATCTAACAACATTTAGGAGGCTTTATAGGAAGAAAAAAGCTGGAGTTCAGACTTCAAGTTCATCAATGAGTTTCTACTTATATTGCACACATTTGTTTAAAACAATTTACAGTGGATTTAATCATCATGTCATTATGCACTGATTTGTACAAATTTTATAGYAGAAAACTACAGGACAGCAGGCTAAAATGCCACTCTGTGCATTTATGCACATTTATATGCAATATTTAATGAATACATAAGCAGAGACCTGACTGACAAAGCAGCTCTGTCATGAAAAGCTTAGTTAAGATCTCATCAGTTAATATCTAGATGGCTTTCCTTGACAATATTGCTTTAGCTGCTGTGCAACCTGTCATTTTGTAACATGAATTGAGGAAAAATAAACAGAACACTGAAATAAGGTTTTGCAATGTTCGGCTTATCCTGCAACATCTCTCCATCAGAGATATAGGAATAAGCATTTATTAAAAATACCGCATGCCTAGCTTTATAGTGTAACATACAAGCAACCCAGGACAGCCCTGGGAGCCAAAGTGAGATTCAGGATGTGAAGGTTTATAAGATGGACTAGGTGTTCTGAAATAGCTATTACTGATCCAGAAGAGCTGATCTCTTCATTAATGCTATTATGTCTTATGTCACTCCATCACCCTTTTGGGTTTGCTCAAGTTGCTTATCACATTCCAAGAACACCTCCCTAAGAAAAATCCTTCTGGAGAGTTCAACTTAYGGGATTGGTAAGAAAAAGGTTTTAAGTCCTCCTCTGCAGTTCAAGGATCACCGCTGCCCACTTGTTTCCTGTGAGAGTGCTTCAAAGCAGAAGAACAGGCTAGTCCATCCAAAAGTTTGGAGGTTCAAAACTTAGGTATGACTCCAAATGGAGTCAGTGAAGAGAATACAGCATTGGGCAATATGCCCTTTGCCATATGGCTGCTGGGCTCCCTGCCAATCACAGCTCAAGAGCCAATGCTTGAAATGGTAAGATAAAGAATTACAACTGTCTCAGATGGGACCCCTGAGCTCACACATCTGCAAAGAGGTGCCTGCTGACACCAGGAAACAGATCAGAAACAGAGACTCATGAGCTGGTGGAGACACAGGCTCATAAAGCCACATGATGCAGTGCAGCTGGATATTCAGCTTGGCCCAGCAATGATACAGCTGCATTTACATAGCTCTCGTGGTGCTAAAATTGGAAGTCTCCATTGCATTCCCCCACAGCTTCTGCTTCCAAGGAAGCAGAGCCAATCTGGGAATGCTGAGAACCCACATCTGGGTTCTAGAAATGTTCCAAGTGAAAGCTGACAGGATGAATCACCATTTTCCTGCCAGCTGAAGGACGGGAAGAGATTTAAGAACCAACCTCCTTCCCCATCGTCTTCCTAACAAGGAGCTGCAATACCCAGGAGCAGAAGGGGTGATTCCGGTGARCAGGAGAACTAAAACCAACAGTCTGGATCTGGAAACAGATACTCATGAAGGGAAAAAATCATTCCAAAGAAAAATTATCTAAGTGCAAAGCGGTTTAAGAGTAAGTTTCAAATAGGACTTCAGCACTTGACAGAATGCAGAAGGAATTGTTGCTTTCAGTTAAACTTCTGAATATCAGTGAAACTAGGACAGCTTAGGTACAAAGAGCACTCATCTACCAAATAGCCTAAAAATTACACTGARGCTTTATTTTAATGATGTCCAATGGGACAAACAAGCAGCATAGTCAGCACTGGCAATGCTGGGAAACAGCCAACACCAATGCAGCAGATTGAGCTGGGACTCAGAAAGAGAGAGGAAAGCTGCTCAGGGACGCCCATAGCCTTAGGCCAAAATACAAGGCACTGTTGTGAAGAGCAGGCAAGGGAAGGGAAGGTAACGGAAGACAACTTCCATTAAGCCACATAAATCACTGGAACTACTTATAGGGAGGGAGAAGTACTGGGATGAGAGGACTGACCATGAACTGGAGGCTGTTTGAGACTGCACCAGCAGTGCCAGGAGATCCCAGGGAAGGGGAAAGGGACAGCAGGAGCAGGCTCAGTAACAAAATCTGCACTTCCAGAGGCTGCCTTTGCAGTGGAGACACTGCTGGTACAGAGTTACCTTTCCCTAGAAGGCACAGCTTTCAGCCATAACCAGAAAGCCACAGTATGCCATGGTTAGAGAGGGTGAGCTGCTCAGTGAAGAATGAAGTCTGCTTTACATGCAGCCCAGCACCTCTTGCTCACTTCTCTGCCCAGGAGGAGTAATTCCTCTGCCCAGGAATTACAGCACTATTACTACTACTACTACTACTACTACAGCCCACCACTATGACTGGATTTTGCATCAGATTTCTTTCTGCTTAAGACCTTAATGAAGCTTCAGGTTTCAACTWTTTTCTGGTGGTAAAAATATCCTTGGTAGTCTGCTTAGCGAAAAGGAGGACCTGCCCCATCATCTGTCTCAAGATCTAAAGTGACACAATACAGGCTTTGGGATTTCTCTCCCCAGGGCCATCTTAGTTTTGACAACTTCACTGCAGTACTGATCCAGACACTCCTCTCTCACTCTCTCAGCAGTTTGGTTGCTGTTCTCAGGACAGGACCCTGAAGGGCAGGGAGGGAAAGATCTTGAGCAAAGCACAGCACACAGACTGTGAGCTACAAGGAAGACAGGCTGCAGGCTCTTGCTCTGTGTACACTTGCATGTGTGTACATGTATGTATGCACACACACAGGCAAGACCAAAAGCAAGCAAGATGATTTCAGAGCACTTAAGGACACAAAGTAGACAGGTTGAAACAAGTAAGTAATAGCACAATTTAAAGAGCATGCTGACAGCAGAAAGATGCAAAGTAGTTTATTCTAAGAAGTGCCTCCATTTATCTTATGGTAGAATAATTCATTTTGTATTCAGTAAAATTTGTTTCCRCAGTCATTAATGCAAACGGACTTCAGAACTTTTAAATTTTTTTTGTGTGGATACAAGAAGCATTTGACCTGAAATACATTAATTTTAAATCCCCAACAAGCATAACAAGCCTGAAATTGGTGGGGATTTTTTCCTTCATTTCATTCTATGGCTGGATCATGAATAGCTATAGCTACAGCTTGTGTAGACACATCTCTTCCATCCACTTGATTTGCTGCACTCCAGGGCCCTGAGGCAGACATGGACTGTTGAAGGAGAAAGAAATCCACTGGGAACAAGAACCATCCACAGAATGTACATTTCATAAAGCTTCACCAACAGAGAAGAAGCAGGTTAACTTTTCTCACTGCCAGTCCCAAAAGAGGCTCACGCTTGTTCTGGCAAGTGGCTGAAAATCTGGTTTGTTTCCACCACAACTCTTCCAGACACTGGAAAGCCTGAATGCAAGCACATATCTGTGACCACATTTCAACTGCAGCAGGCCAAACAAATCATGGATACTCTTCTTCCCAGCAAGAGAGAGATTTCTGAAGCTCATCTTTGGAGCTTTGTCTGTGCTGCATTTTCATTGCACAGCATTAAGCACATATGAATTAAATTGTCAAGGAAGACTACATCCCCTACCTCTCAAAAAAAAAAMCCCTCAAGAAATTCGGCATCTCAAACCACATCCTTATTAAAAAAATTAATAAGTACATAGTCAGAAGGGTGTGTGCAAGCCACTAACTCAAAATTCATAAACTCTAATCCTTTCCAACAATAAAACTTTCTGCTTCTGCCAAACCACTTGGTGCATCTGTTTCACTTTCTTTACTGTAGAAAGGAGAATATGGTTTCCTCCATTTCACAAAAGCAGTCTGTGGACTTGACCTTTATAATGTCCTTTTCCAAGTAGGTTTTTCTTACTTTCAAATTATTTTCATACTAAAGTTTCAGCTCTTGTCTAACAGAAAACCCAGGTGATTTTACAAGCATTAATTCTTGAATCACTGCCATACACATAGGATTATCTGATTTTTGTTGCTTTTCTTGAAAATACATCAGGAAAACTATAGGTTTTGGCTTGGATTTTCTTAACAGTTGAGGGACAGAGAAGAAAGGATCTTCCCACATGACATGCCTTCTTGAAAAGAATAAAATCTGAAGAACCGGAAAAGAGTTCAGCCAATCTGCTTCCAGGTTTCAACATTTAATTCAAAAAGGCAACATTTTTGAGAATCCAGGACTTAGAAAAAGTCTAAGTATGTATTTACTCTAATGTCTTCCATGACAAAGAAAAATCTAATGTATTAAATAGAGAATTTCTTGTTAGTTAGTCATTAAAGAATTTATTAACAACTTTGAATACTTCAGTGATGTAAATTTTAAAGAAATTCCACTTGTTGTCCAGCACCTTGCAATCCTTCAAAACCATGTGCTGAGGAGAACCTGACCACCAGTCCATCAAGATCTAAGTATCTAATCCAAAACATATAAGAAATAATTATCTAAAGAATACATACCACTTAATAGCAACCACTTCTAGGTCTCCTACTTTGAGGTAAAAAGCAAAGGTGGCTTGAGAGCACCTTCAAGAATGTCTTCTGCAGGCTACCTTTAGAGGAATTACTCCTGTGGGTGGSTATATGTAAATAATGTTCCCTCTCCTTAGGGTTTCATATGGAAACATTTACTAAGTTACACCAGCATAAATGGCTGGTGTAAAATCTGGTAAAATCTCAGAACAAACCTTCTCCTTCAACATTAGATACTTCACCTCAKATTCTATTTGTAATTAAAATGTTCCACAGGAAATAACAACTATAGCCTTAATTAGGTAATTAAACCTGTTCTTGAAAACTTATGTAATGCAAAAGAACAATCATGCAGATGGAAAAGTTTAAACCTACTAATTACATGCATGCACAAGTTACAAGCAAAAGCTTCTTTCTTAAATCACTTATTTTAACTTTGGCAAAATTACATGTTCAACAACCAGCTGTTGTGCATCATAAGTGAAGAGCTTACTAATGCAAACCTTCTATTTCACAGTGCTGCACTAAAAGCCCCACATTAATGCTCATAGATTTAGAAGACTCAGAAGAAGTAAATCAAAGAATCACAAAAAGGTCAAGTCTGCTCTCTAGATCTTCTTSATCTTAGATGCGCCAAGAGTTTGGAGTAACTTTTCTTTACATGACTGTAGCAAATGTTCCTTTCCCACCTGCCGACCCCACCCTTCTCCAAAATGAGTGGTAAATAAGRATGTTTCAGCTGCTTGTGAGACCCCTGGTACGCCATCCTACTTTAGATCTATACAAAGGACAAGGATTAAAGAGGGTGGGGGAAAAGTCAAGTACAATTACTTTTCTTAGTGGGTGTTTGTTCAGTTGTAGATGAGCTCTGAAAATTTAAAACAAAGATGCCTCCTGCACTGAGGAGCCTCACAGATACTCAAGGGATTTTAAAACCAGCGCTTTTCAATCTCTTCTGCAACTTGTTGCTCAAAATATGTACAGCCCTAGTTGGGATCTGCATCTCAGAATTAACTTTCATATGATCAGCCTGTGGCTTCATGAACATTTGAAAAAGGATAATTGCAGTTATACCTATTTGTATAGAAATGCATTCAAATCAATTTACACCAGTGCCTCAAGTAAACATCCAGTAGTGTATTACAGCAAACCAGCCAGTTCTTCAAACCTTATTAAACAGTGTCCTCTTGCCTTGCAGAATTTGGACCTCAGAAAGTAAAAAAAAAACACTGGTCTTCCACAGTGCTCTCTCTACTGATTAGATCTTCAAATGCTGTCACATTTAAAAACATTTATAAAAGACCAGTTAGCCATACAAATTTATAACTGGTTATAAACACTTGGGCATTATTACATAAATATTTAAATATCAGGTAAAGAAACCCCAATAATAACACATCCAAACAAGTCAGCCTTGTGTRCCCAAAAGCTAGTCAATTCCATGAAACCAGTGGGGGGGGAAAAAAAAAAAAGCTACATTCATGTTTCTCCCAACTCCATACATGTTTCTCCATACAGAAAACTCATGGAGAAGTTCAGCTTTTCAGAAGTTGGGACAATAATAATGTCAAATTTTCTAGTATTTACTAGCTGGGGTTTCCCAGAAGTGGCATCTCAAGATCAGACAGACATGTTAGTCTCCAGAAAAATGCAAATCAACTTGTCTATAAAGGAAGTAGCTAATACAAACCCTCAAAATATCCCATAATCAACTTCCTTAAGTTCTAAACTGAGTCCCATCTCCACAGAACAGATGCTATTCATCMCATTGACATCATTATTCCAACTTTWAAATGTTAATATTTTCCTTCTCTCTTTTCAGCAGAAATTATTCTGAGTTTAAATGCACACCTTTTTATTTATGAATTGAAGCTGATCTCTCACCATTAAACACTGATGAAAATGTCACCAAATATTATGAGCYAAACTAAAATGCATTGGCCATTTAAAGAGAAACTTTAAACCATACTTTCAAATGTGGCATTTTTGTGCCTGGAACTTAAGCCTTGACAAAGACTTCACTTGAAGCCTTCGGGGCTGGAAATTGCGGTTTCCTCCTTTTCCAGTAATGTTTGCTTATGTAAAGTCTTAGCAACATTTGTTACCAGTAGAGAGTACAATAAGACTAAAATTTTCTACTTAAAGAGACCCATGTTTGGTGAATACTCTAGAGATTCATGAACGTGTGTCTAAATCCAGCAAGTCGTCTGCAACGTAACAGAGAAAACAACACAAGAACATAAAGAGCTTTATACTACCCAAGTACCTGGTTTTAATTTGACTTTAGAAAAAAAAAGCAGCAGTTACTAACCTACTGCCCATGAGAAAAACACTCCTTTTTTCTCTGACCTAAAAAGCTCAGTAATTACTTCACATGACCTAATCATTAAGGATTCACTTGTGGACATTTAGATGACCCAAAAGTATSAATTGTAATCATCCCTACCTGCATTAAGAGGTCAAAAATACCTGAGACAATGGTCAGATTGTATCTGTTTTTTTCTGCTGAGTTCTTTAACTATAAAATCTGCATACACATAACACTTCCTTCATGTGATAGTTCACTCAGTGCAGCAGGTAAGGCTCTCAAAATGTGCTTTCCTCACTTTTTGCAGCATACTAAGCACAGAGGGACCAACTGCTCTTGATAGGTTTTCCCACCATTGCCTTGGTGTTTCAGTTCAGTAAAACAGTCTGTGTTTATTCATGCCTCTCGGGTCACCCAGKCTTGCGCTAGACCACTGATTACCAGAGCCTGTCAATAGCCCTCCCATACCTTCCTGTGACTGACATGAGCTGAGRTATCAGTGGCTTAACAGCATGACACCACTCAGCATGCCCCATTATTACTTTATTTTCTTTTAAGATCAGTGGAAGCAGCTACTAGGTGCAACAACACTTGTAGAGAAATAAGAAAACCGTGCTTTGCAGCTGCTTATGCTCCGGCACAAAGCCTGTGTTTCCAGCAGCCAGGCAATGTTGTGAGTGCTTGGCAGGCTTATTTAGCCAGGTTCTGGTTATTGTAAGGCCTTTATCTTGACCTTCTACAAACAGATCTCCAATTACTGGCAAGCATGTCTGTATACATCCATTTTTCTTACTGTAATTCTGTTCAGAATTCCTTCCCATTCAAGCTTTTCCCTAGAGTTATCCTTAAATTCATGAAACAGATGCATAAAGTGCCAATTTTAAACACACTTATCCCAAGGAATA
The DNA here is from genome assembly GCF_030028575.1 of Malurus melanocephalus. Lineage (NCBI taxonomy): Eukaryota > Metazoa > Chordata > Aves > Passeriformes > Maluridae > Malurus > Malurus melanocephalus. The sequence goes on from NW_026623292.1 coordinate 1,598,048, forward strand.
CCAATTACCTCTAGCTTCTGAAATCTTCATGTACTTTGGGAATGGCTAGACAGAGCCATCTCCTGGCTAAACAGGAAACAGAGCTTCTGCAAATAGACACCTTAACATGTGTGAAAGCTATTCATCCACTGCAAGAGAAGACCTGTGTGCAGATTCAAGGGTTGGTTTCAAAGGACAGTCTTCATACCTGCATACCACAGTTCCTCAAAATAATAATACAATACAATTAATAACTGCATGGATGATGGAGAGCAACCCATCCTGTTTGCTCCTAGATTGTTGGASAGCATAAATGTGAAGTTAACAGCAAGCCCTAAAAATCTCCTGCTGGCATGAGAAATGCTTACACAGCAGTAAACTTTTATTAATTTGTCCATAATGGAATTCCCAGAAGAACATCCAGGTCGGGCAGACAAATCACACACAAAATTGGTCAGAACTGTGAGGCATCCTAACCTGCAATCCTGTCTCATTTCCTTAGGCATAACTAAACTCAGTTACCTTAACTTTTCACCTTTTCATGGTTTATCAATCACCATTGATTGATACAAACAAATAATGGTTATGCTTTGGGGATCTTGTTCAGGATTAAGTTAACATGACCCAAGCTATAAGGTATTTTAATTACACACCAACTCAACAGGAACTGAGATAAAAAAAAAGAACAAAAAAACCCCACCTTATTTGGTGTTAAAGAGTTTAACCCTAATTGAGTTTCTGAGTATCTTGTGATGTGGGTTTGTTTTTAAAAAAATCATAGAGCATCCTGTGTTGGTAGTGACCCATAAAGATCATCAAGTCCAACTCAAAATAACAGAATTCTTGGACAGCACTGAGTCTTTTGATTCACTAGGTTTCAAAGCTGTAATTATTGCTTCTTAGACAGAATTTACTATTAGAATTCTTTCTAAAGMCACTTCTCTGCACAACATACTACAACCCATTTGTGAGTCATTTTCCTCTTTTTACCAATCAAGAAGAAAGATGTGAGCATGGCACATAAGCCTTCTTCTGTTCTTAAGCATATATCTAGATTCCTTGTTAAATCAACAGTAGGGTCAGCTAACTGACGTGAGAGATTACTGRTAAGTAAGTGGATTTTGTTCAATTAACTGCCCTTGTTAGTTTTCTTCCCTCCTAATAAAAGGTATTTCCATCTCTTCTGAATGGTTGCAAACACTGACCCGTCTGTAAACATAAACAAACACTACACACAYTTCAGGGCGAGTAGGGAAAGATGCCACAAACACTAGGGTGAAGCCTAACAGTATCATGAAATATAGTGGAATAAAGAACTTGCCATGGCAGTGAGAGCAATCTGTCATCAGTATCTTCTGGCTGTAAGTGCAAGCAGTACGCAACTGCAGCTCTTTGAAAAAAACTATTTTATACTGCACTATGTATGCCTGCACCTCAGAGGAACTAGAGCCTTTTATATCCTAGTTTTAATTACAGTTGAACAAATACCCTTCTGTTCCCTTCTTAATGGCAGATGAAGCTCAGAAATCTCTTAATATATTCTCTTCAGCTACCACCAGGGTGATCTACTGTCCATATTATCACTTTCAAAAGATCTGTGTTTTGACCCTTGAAGCAAAAATTCAGCTTTCTCTGTAAAATCCTCACGAAACAACCTCAATACATAAGCTCTTCCAGAGAAGGAAATGTTCTGAAGAAGTGTCAGAATACAAGGTTTCTGAAGTCCTGGTTTTCCTGCTTACTACCACTTGTACAGCAGCAGAACAGGGCACAACCATCAGCAACAGGAGTGGCATGTGGCCCTGCTCCAGCCTTGGTGTCATTTCAAAGTGGATCACATACACCAGGATTTGGGATCTCAGGCTAGAGCAGTGGATGACTGAGGTCAACAAAGTGAAGCAGAGCACTCTGGTCCTGCACTTAGGCCACTGTGCTCTCCTACATGAGTGCATGAGCAACAGCAAGATCATTGGAAGCATTTCACGTAGGCAGTCTGGCAAGTCACAGATGTCACTTCTAAGTAACACAGACATTATTCATAGCCAGTCACTCCTYGCTATCTACAGATAACTGATTGCATTCAGACCAGATTGGAAATAAGGTTGGCTAAAAAAAAAAGAAAAAAAGAGCCAACAATCTGTTCTCTCAGAGCTCCAGCCATTTCTGGACACCGAAAGTGGGAAAGACTTTGACAGCCAGGACCCACACTTTTATCACAATAGCTGCTCGAAGTCAAGAATACAGCAACATAATGCATTATTAGCCATGTGCTGTAGAAACCTCAGCAACCAGCATTTCAAGTTGCTTTTTACTGCAGCTGGAGAATCTGACAACTTTATTTTCCGGTCCTTGTCTGCTCTCTTTTGTCGAATCGTTTTTTCTAAACATCCAGACTTCCTACACACAGTGTAACAGCAGAAGAGATCATGTAGCAGTCAGTTCAGCAGGCCATGCGAAGATGCACGGCCTGTTCTGTGCTTTTTTAATTGCATTCATTAATCTGATGCCTTTTTTTCCTTCCTAAGATCTACATTTATAAGAGTAAACAGGAAAATTCAAACACAGTTAAGAATAGCACAGATTGCTGCCAATACAGAGTTTCAACAGCAATTTATCACTTAACTATAGATATCGCGTCAAATGAACTTATTTCTGTACATTACATTCTTGGCTTCTTTGCTAAAGCATGTCGTGGCCTACTTAGAACACAGCTGCAATCAGAACCTCCCCTCCCTAGGACTAGAATATAATGAAACAACATTTTTGGCAAGTATTTCATAGCCACAACTTGCGTGGACCAAGCTTCATCACTCTTTAGTTCAAAAATTTATGAAGTTTACCATTGCCAATTTTTGAGGCTCACAATAATGTACTGCAATCAAAAGCTTGCCCTCTGAAAGAATATACTAATATTTAAAAGATTTAGTTGTGATCACAGTATTTAAAAACACCTTGAACTTACTATATGATTTTTTTATACCAAAGCTGAAATACCAAAGAAATGTTTTATGCAGAAATGTATAAAAATACACACTCACATCAGAGCACCATCTCCTAAATAACAGTCAATTAGCTTCAATATTCTACAGTGCTTCCCTTCCTCAAGGAACTCATCTCTGACAATACCAAAATACATTTACTAATATAAAACTTAATGAGGAAGCATCACACAATTTGGCACAGCACTCCTCAACAAGCTCTCAGATATGGGACCTCTGAAGTCCTCATTAAAAGCATAGAATGAACACACAGTAAGAATGCATTAAATGTTTGTTTGTCTTTTTGTTAAGCATTCTCATTTTTCTGTTTTGTATACCTGATATATACAAGCAGCTGTTTATAAGCACCAGACCTGAGTTTGGTTTTGTGGGTGCAATGCAGACAAACAATCAAATTAAGAACAGAAAATCAGGATATGTTTACAAAAGCATACAGCACAATTACACTGCAGAGTAAAGCTAGCATTCAAAATCTGKCAAGTTCCAGAAATTTTGAGAGGTGCACAATTACTGTAAAGCATCCCTAAATCTCTTACCATTGCTCTCCTTAACAGCATGAAGACCACTATGACCAAAGGGTGACTAACAACACCCTTCATCTGAAAAATAGGAACTCAAGTTTTGGAGTATTTTCCTGGCACTTAAAAACCAAACCACACCAAAAATCCCACACCAAAACACCAACCAAATAACAACAAACCAAACCAAGTTACAGTACCCATGAGAAAGACTCAGAAGATTGGATGGTAAACTAAGAATCAAACATAATTAGTTACATACAAACTTGCATTTATTTAATTGGACTTAATTCCATCTCACAGTCTACCACAAAATTAAAAAAGGTACTAGGGAYAAATCTTCTCAGATTTTATCTACAGTTTTTAAAAATCTGTCATATAGGAGTCCTGAGCTTTTTTTATTACTTCCCTCATCCTAGTCCAAAGGATATTTTCTTTTACTCCACAGCATATACTCTTTMCCTACCATTTGGATTTAGACCTGCGATTCTATCCCTGGTTTAGACTGAAACCTCCTCAACTCACCCTACACTCCACCACCATTATTGGGTAGGGGCAGTAATTTTTGACAAAGAGGCCAGGAGTGACCAGACATGCTGATGCAGAAATGGCAGGCAAAGTGTTCCAATCACTAATAATCCTTGCACCACTAAGAGCAGTAACTATGGGTAGTAACATTCCCAACTATTTCAGCACATGCCAACGTTTCTGAGGAACATTTCACTATTAGTGAAGTCATAAAAGTGTAAACAGGGCTGAAGGASAGAAGGTTTAATTGAAGAATGAGACAAAGTAAAATAAACAAGAACTACATAACTGGGGGCTCTTAAGACAGAACTGAAATCCATTTATRTTTGGGATGCTGCATGGACTCTGCCTTCTTCCTCCTCACTGACCACAGGCACTGTGGTAGCACTGGCACTCAGCTGATTGCATGGTGGAACTGTGGAGGAATTTAAACACAAAGAAAGCTACCTCTGCCAGGAAAAAAAAAAAAAAACAAAAAAAAAAAAAAAAAAAAAAAAAAAAAACCAGAAGAAAGAAAGGAGAGAAAAGTGAAATTGCTTGTTGATTTGGTTTTTTGAAACCAGTTCACCATGAGGTTATAAAACCAGAAATGCCACTACAATGGGAGAGGCAGACCATAGCAGTATTTATTTAAACAGTGCTCTAAGCCAGTGGAACCAAACCCTCTGTGACCATTTTCCCTCTACTGTTCTCAAATCATTACTGCTGTATCCATGTTGTGTGATTCCACTTTCACATTCAGCAGGACACCCTGAACTTCTCTTGCATTTGCACATTGTGGTAGGCAAGGAAGAACACAAGATCCGTTGGATAGGCATTAGCTGTTTATATTAGTAAAGACAGCTGGAGGTTTAGAGCATAATATATGAACATCTATGGCTGAAGTATCTGAATACTTTATACAAACAGAATTAAGAATGATTAACAGCTTACAAAAAGAATAAAGAAATTTTACTTACACAGAATATTGCAGACTGACTGAACAGTAACTGACGTGCAAAACAGTAACACAAAAAGAAACCCAAACCAAAACAATACGTATAGCCTGTGAATCTGAGCATCAGTGCAGAGCATTGGAATTCCTTAGAAGGATATGCTTTTCCTGCACGGCCAGCCTACCTAGCAGTGCCACCAGCACCCACTGGCAATAGGTCTGTTACACTCAGATACCTTGAACAGTTCCCTAAACATCCTCAGATGCCCAGAACACCAAAAGGAATCAAATGACAGCTTCCACAATAAACCCCAACCCAAATCCAATTTCCACTAATACACTAAACATATCTTTGGGCATCCAAAAGATCAGAGATGTTCTTTTAAGCATAACTATGACTTATAAAACTTTCTCTTTACTACCAAACTACCTGGAAGAAATCCACAGTCATAAAAATTTTGTCTGAAAGGGTACAAACATGCAACTTCAGCCACTTGTAAAGGAGCATGATGCAAACGTGCTGAATATGGAAACAGAACAAAATCAGAGGTTCAAGTTCAGCTGCAAGATTGTTACTCGTCCAGAATGACCAGTTTCTCAACCTTATATCACGTAGATTTAAAAGATGAAAATCTTTATTGCCTTTTATGTATTTCTCTGGAAGTACCCTAGCCTGGTACTCAGGAGCAGTTGTTTCTGAAAAAATTTCTAAAGATCTTGTAAACATTTCAAGAACAAATCCCTGACCATTCATGGGTCATGAATGAGTAGGGTCTGCTATCCCACATAATAACCAAGTTGCTTTAAAATGACAAAGCTCAATTGCCCATATCATGTCTCTAAACGGCAACATAAARTCTGTATTTCATGACTACAGCTTCAAAATGAGTATTTTAGAAGGTATTTTCAAAAGAAAAGCAACTTAGAGCTTACTTGAGTCTTAATCTCCTTCTAACAGCACTGGAGGATATAGTTACTCAAGTGCCACTAAGTCACCTTGAAGCCAGCTACTTCAGCAACCAGACATCCAAGAATGAAGGAAGCGAGACAAACAGGTCAACACACTGCAACTGATCATGATGCAGTACTGTGCCCTCAAAGAGTAACGGTCCACAGAGTGAAAGGCCTGGATTTTTCCATTAGCTCTGTTCTTCTAGTTGGAACACATGATTTACTAAAGGCATTCTAATTTACAAAGATAAAATCCAYGGAAACACTGGCTTTTTTATTAAGAGACCTGCTGCATGCTGCAGAAATCCAAATGCTGCATTGATACAGGGTGGTCTGAATTCAGCTGGCCCTGCTTTCAGAAAAAATTATATCAACTGACCTTTAGAAGTTGTTTCCAACCAGAACAATTTTACAAATTGTACACCTGTATTTTCTCCTGTGGGTAACACAGTGAGTAAGTACACCAGCTTTCTCACAGGATTTGCATTCATTTGATCTGATACAAATAAGCGGGAATGATAAAGTAAATCTAAGTGTCCAAACCTGAGTTCTCCAGTGATCTATGGGTGTGAAGACTGATGTTTTACAACTGGGATTAAACTCTCCCACTCAAAGAGGTCGCTACTTCAGTTTGGTGAGAACATACTTGAAGCACTACAGCATTGTCATCCTCCATTAAAATGAATTTTTAACTTTTTTGAGGATGATGTCCTTGTATTTGTTTTTCTAAGCAACCTACTAGGTGGTAGAGGGGTGCATGCACTGCTAATACAATAAATTTGTCTCCTGATGAGTAAAACACCCTACTTAAGTTATCCTTTGAAGTGAAGAACTCCCATTCAGATCAGAGCTATACTACCATTTCATTGCCAACTGTAGTGGGTCACTATAAGCTTTTTACTATTCAAATTGAAGGAGGAACTGTTTGTAAAATAGATATGGTAATTACTTTCTGTTCTCTGCCTCTCCAGATTCTTTACCTCTTGCATTCTTCCTATGTTCTCTTGAGAACTATTTTCCTTTTGTATTCACCACCGTAATTATCAAGGACTCAAGACATTGAGTGGGAGAAGAGTAGACCCACGTATGGACCAAGTTAACCAGTAGCAGAAAAGAACATATGCAATTCCTTAAATGGAAATGACACTTGTTACGTAAGTTTAAGTTCCTAAATGTCCTCCTGACAGACTCTACTGATAAGAAAAAATAACTTGACATTCTTCCATTTTTTAAAAAGTATAGATAAAAAAATGTGCTTTTGATGGAATAAACATAAACTTGTGTAAATCTGCCAAAGTAATCAATACTTGCSATGTGTCATTCTATTCCAATAATTTAAGGTATTTCAGAGCAATAGTGCAGTAACATTTTATTGAGCCAAAACCAAGTCAGATAAACAGATACATCTTAAGCATTAACTCTCAACTGAGTATGAACACTTCAAGAAAAACAATGGATTTTTTTTTTAAAGTGACATTTTTTCCCTCGCTTGTGTACAGATGGTTGATTAAGCATTGTTTTGGTCTGAAAGGAGAAGCTTCCAAAGACCTGGCAGCAGCAGTACAAAATTGTTCACTGGCTATTTTCATACAGGATGAATTTGCCCAAGAGTCRCCTTTATGAAACACCAGCTTAGAAGAGTTAAGAAACTGTGAGCTGGACATGCTACAGAGGATGGCTGTTTTCAGAGTTTTAGATATTCATTTTGCTTTTTGAGCCAGGTTGCCCAGTAATATGACATACTTCTGTGAAGCATTTTGTTCAGATGCTGCCCTAATGCACCACATGGTGGCCCTCCAGAAGAAACTGACAAACTAGGTCCATAAAATGAATTTGATCCTATTAAAAAGAAAAAAAAAAAGAAAGAAAGAAAAAAAAAAGACAGCCAGTGGTACCAGAGCTATACATTCTACATTAAGGGATAAGAGATATTTTAGGTTTTCATCACAAGAATGGCTTTATGATACAAAGAGGTGCTGTGTGGAGACAGAAATCAGAAATACTCACTGATAAAGTATCAGCCTTTCAGTGAACTTACCTGAGCTTCCAGAAAAACAAAAATACCCTACCCTTGTTTTGCAGTACATTTGGTCTTATTTAAAGAAATTTCTTTGATCTTTAGTTCAAGCTTCAGTGAAGGGCAAGTCTACCTTTTTGAGGGACTTTTTAAGACTAAAAAAAAAGCAACGCTAAGAACTTTTTCTACTTCACTAGGCTTTCCTTGAGCTAACAATCCTACTGATTCTTAGCTTGCTCTGGTCACAGCACTGAATTATAGAATATCAACTTCAGACTGTTGCCTGTGATAGCAATGTCTTGTATCCCCACACTAGTGTTTACATACCAGGGTACAGACAGCATGCTATCCACAACCTGAAAGTGCTACCTAGTCAATAGAAGCTTCCTAACATTTATGCTAGAAGACTTAAACAAAAATCCCACAGGACCACAGCCTGTCATCCCCTGAAGGCATGTGTCATGATGCCAGACATGATCAGAACGTGATAAGAAAAGAATTTAAAAAACACTAAAGATCATGTACAGGAAGCAGCTTCAGGGTTATGCCTTATCAACCCAATCTACTTCTAGCTTTGTAATTAATAAGAAATGGTCAGTCAGACAAAACATACAGATAGTACTTGCAGTAAGACATACATATGCCAACTTCCAAATAAAAGTATCTCTATTTTTAAATGCAAAGCATATTTATTAGGAATCCTTAGTCACTACAAGGAAAAAAAAAAGCTGTTTAAAAAGAACTACTTCCATTTCTCCCTTGCTCTGAAGGTCGTTACTGACAAATACTCATTGATGGGTAAATTTTCTAGCTATTTGTTATTCACACTCCTTTGCTGTAAAATATGGSTAACTTTGATCATTGAAGTCAGTTTCTTGCACAGGTTGCTGAAAAACAAGAGGATTACAAACATCACAGATGGAATCCTGAAGTGCTTCAGCTGCAGCTGATGTTCAAAGGACTGGAATCTCAGATGCTACTATATTGTTTCTACTACTTCAACGCATTTAAAAGACTTCTTTATTGTAAGCACATCATTCAGGCTGTACATTATCTGATGAAAACTGGAAGCTAATGCAACAACATTCATAAATTTGGGGCTTGGTTTCCTTGTTCAAAGCCGTACTGCAGCACTGAGCACTTTTCTATGGCAATTTTCATACCTCATCATTGCCCAAAAAAACTAGCACCAGGGCTGGGCAATGCTTCACTCAAAGAAAGCTGTTGTTTAGGAGACATTCCATTTTTTAGAAACACAGGAGTCAACCACTTTAACTTTACAGCTGGGGGTTGTTTTACTTACCCTTCACCACGGGCTACGGAGTAGTCCCCAGACTTTGCTCATTTGTATGTATTCCATATCAGTAAATCCTGTGATTCAGAGATGTACTTTTAAGAGTCATTCATTATATATTGATTTTCATTCAATTTCATCACCTTATAAGAGGTTCAGCACCACAGATCTAACTCCATGTCACCAAATGGCCAAGCTACCTAGTAGGTAAAGTACATTTCACAGTAATTATTGCTTCCTTGTATAGTGTTTTTGGCCAGTCAAGAGGCAACTAGCAATGTAATATGTTCAAACTAAGTACAGGATGAGGACAGCAATAAAAGGAACCTCACTGAAGGCCAAGGAGCCACTTCATTTTTCCCAATATGAGAGAGGGGAACATCATGTTCCTATCAGCATCTTACCCCTATAACAAAATGAAAAGCAGGTGTGAATATTAGAGGAGTACTAGGGATAATTAAAACAGACAATTAAAGGAGTACTAGAGACAATTAAAACAGACTTTTTTGTGCAATTACAGCTCTAAGGACAGAGAAAACAGCAGCATCACATATAAACAGCTGTATTTAGAATCTGCATATAAATTGCATCAGCAATTATGGGAGGAAAGAACTTGGAAGAGAAAGGCTGGAGGAGGATACAAAGATTCCTTAAGGAGGTTAAACTGCTGCCACACACAAATACCCTGTTAAACACTGATCAAGTGTTTGTGTGCCATGTGGGAGAATGCTAATTGTTTACAGGTATCAGAGCTGAAGGGCTTGGATGAATACCAGGAAGCAGTGTTGAGAAAGTCCATTGTACAATTAAGGAATCACTGAACGAGGCACTTCCATTTAGCCCATCCTGCTAGTTCCTAAAGCAATGATTTACCACCAAGCGTTTCCTTTCCCAAGATTGAAATCAAGGAATCAAAAAAANAAAAAAAAAAAAACCAACAAAAAACCAAACCCACCACTCCTGAAAGAATGTTTTCTTTCTCCTGTGGGAAGATGGGTACAAAAGGAGACAGGTCTTGTTTGTCGTAGCACTAATCAGTATTTGTAAAAGATTAGGGAAAAAAAGCCTTCGGGTCTATTTGAGAATGGCTTCAACACCTGCCATTCAGGTGATCCACTATTAGCACCTCTGTCTCACAGCCCCATCAGAAAGTCTATGAAGCTACTRACACTTCATGTTAACAAGATAATGTTTACAAGGATTTAGCTGAAAACTCTCAAACCATATGCCTAAAATTCTGAGAAACCACCATCTATTTTAAAAGAATATTTTGGTCAAGTTGGCCAGGTGCCCAAGTTCTACAGTGCCAACAATTCCTCCCCATTTGTTTTCTGCAGAAAATGTTCTCAATACTGAATATTTCATCCATTCTTCTCCAGTTAGACTAGCTTAACCAAGGTGGAGGAGCTCACCATGCACACAGCTCAGGGTGACTGACASCTTTGATCCACAAATCTGGCTGCAGGCTGCACAGCCTGTCTCCCTTTCTTATTTGCCAGGTCAGTCACATCCCTTCCCTATTTGAGAGTCATCCTGCATCCATAGAAAGATGTGGACACTGTTGTTTGAAGGTCCAGTCCACCTGAAGTCTCAGTGACCTTCTGAGGTGCCCCTTTTCCTTCTAAAGCCGTTAGTGGGGATGTGGTGGCACTCACAGCCTGCATCCCAAGCAGGATTACTCTGCAGACTTGAATTCAGCACCTGCCCATCTCTCCTTCAAGGAGGAGAACCAACAGTTACTGACCCCAGATGGCCTCCCCACAATTATTAACAAAGCACATTTTTCCTTCAGTCTCAGGCAGGCCTATCCCACTCCTGTACCTTCAGGACAGGCTCACTTCAGTGCAAAAGCTCCCCAGGAATGAAGTTGATAAGGAAGGCCTGTTTGGCTATTCAGCAGAGCCCATTTCTTCCTCCCTCTCCTGCCTCTAGGCTTGGCTAAACTAGTTTGGGCAGCTTACCAGGGGCCTACAGAACCACAACAAAGTGCCTGGATGTCTTCTGTTGTCTTTGGTGTTTGTGGAGCAGCKGTGAGAAGGCTCCTGCCTCCACCTATGTGCTCAGACCACTTGCAYGCTTATGGAGCTGCACCAAAACAGGCAACACATATCTCTGCCCCACCAGAGGATGAGCAAAAGCCTGGGGAGGACAAGCRCACTCTCCGGAGTGCCACAGCCTGCCAGGCTCCTGCTGTACCCTCCAGCCAGCTGGGGTAACCAGAGGCCCAGGGCTACCTCCCTGCTCTCCAGCTCTACCCACAAAGTCATGTCCATCTCCTGACAGAAAACATGAAGCAAGATGTCATCCCAAAAGATGAATATCTTACACAGATCTTTTAGTATATGAGCTGGGACATTCAGGCTTGTTCCTTTTTCCTTTCAGTTTCGGTATAATTTTGAACAGTGCCAAACTAACAGAGACAAAGCAAGCAGAGGAACAGAAAAAACTGACAGTTCTCTGTGTTTTCTGCATTGGTAGATTGCTGTCTGTCCTTCAAAACCATTTAAGGGTCACTCATACAAAGCAATTTGAGAGAAATTAAAAAGCTTTGCTTTCGGTGTCACTGCGAACCAGCCCTCGAAATAACTTCAGCCTTGAAAACACAGCCAGGCAGACGCACCCGCCGTGCCACCGGTGCGCGGATAAAAGTACCAGCGATCGCCTTTACTCGCGCCCAGAAATACTGCTTAACATCATGTCCCCCACAGCGATCGCCTTTACTCGCGCCCAGAAATACTGCTTAATATCACCACCCCCACAGCGATCGCCTTTACTCGCGCCCAGATACACTGCTTAACATCGTGTCCCTCAGGGCGCCAGGATGGGCCGGGCCCGGACCCGGGATAAACCGGGCCCAGAGCAGGGCACGGCGCAGGCGCAAGGGCGCCATCTGGCGGGCGCGGGCGGGGCCACAGCCGCCGGTCGGTGCCACCCCCGCGCTGAGGAGAGGGGACGGCAGCGGGGACGGCAGCGGCGACGGCAGCGGGGACGGCAGCGGGGACGGCAGCGGGGACGAGCTCCTGCGAGTCCTGCTCACGGGTCGCTGTTGGGAGCCTGCTCACTGCGGGCAACACTGGCAGCGAGTGCTCCTCAGCAAGCTCGCTGACAACATAAAGCTGTGTGGTGCTGCTGGGATGACACCCAGAGGGACCTTCAAAGGCCTGAGGAGTGGGTCTGTGCGAAGCTCATGAAGTTCAACAAGGCCAAATGCCAGATCCTGCACCTGGGTCAGGGTGCAGGCACACCCAAGTGCAGCTACAGACTGGGCAAAGAATGGACTGAGAACAGGACTTGGGGGTGTTAGTGATGGGAAGCTCAACACGACCTGGCAACGGGCACTTGCAGCCCAGACAGCCAAATGTGTCCTGGGCTGCATCAAAGCAGCATGGCCAGCAGGTCAAGGGAGGGGATTCTGCCCCTCTACTCCACTCTCATGRGATCCCACGAGGAACGCTGCAKCCAGTTCTGAGGTCTCCAGTACAGGAAGGACACGTATTTGTTGGAGAGACTCCAGAGGAAGGCCTGGAGCACCTCTTGTAKGAAGACAGGCTGAGAGACCTGGGGTTGTTTAGCCTGGAGAAGGCTTGAGGGAAATCTTATAGCAGCCTTCCAGTGCCTACAAGAAAGCTGGAAGGGACTCTCTACAAGGGTAAGTAGTGATAGGACTAACCCAAGGGGTATTGGATTTTAAATGAAAGGGGGTAGCTTTAGGTTAGATATTAGGAAGAAATCTTTTATTGTGAAGGTGGTGAGACACCAGAACAAGTTGTCCAGTGAAACTATGGATGCCTCATCCCTGGAAGTGTTCCAAGCCAGGTTRGAGGAAGCCTTGATGTGGATCTCAGGCTTCCTTATACAGCTGTGCCTGGTGTACATATAGGGTGGTACAGGTGCAGCACGTACACACGGGATCAGGTGTTTTCCAAAAAGTTTCTTAAGGATAAAATTCATAGCTGTACAAAGCTGTGTATGTACTGGGGTCAAATTCGAACATAACTGTTTTGCAGTACTTCCTCCTGATATTTACTTTGCTCCATAAGGTATCACAGAACAAGCTAATTTGAAAGTGAGAGCTGGAACTGTTCCATGGTAAAGAAAACTGAGGCGACCAGAATGCTGCTAAGACACCAATGTTACAAAGTTGTCTTTAAATAGTACTTTTGGAGGGATGTCAAGAAATATATATTTCCCATGCACCATTCCACAGCACACCAATTTTTAATCATTTTTAGTTTCCTTAAACAGAACACAGATAAAAACTTAGAGCCTGTTGGTATTATTTAAAATACTGCTTTATTTCCCCACCACACACACTTTTGTCCTTAGCACGTGCATATTCTTAAAGAGCTTTAAACACTTTCTTATGGTGTACACTGTGACATGGAACTGTAACTAAACAGAAGGATTAATGTACTGAGACTTCTGATGACATTTTTGCTTTCTGCCACAAAAGACCTGGGTGCGAAGCATTCATCTGAGGCCTCTTGTCTGAAAGCTTCTCTGTGAAAAGAGATAGCTTTTAAAGATGGCTGGAATGGGTAGTGAACAATTCAGTAGTCATAGCTTTTAGCATACCTACATACAAATCAAGACTGCAAGCAAATGACTCTGGAATGATTTAATAGAAGGACTAATTTCTAAGATTTACCTTAGGCTTATTGCTTCTTCCAAAACAGATTTCTGTCTTGCAGAAGCATTGTACCATCAGCTCTGTATTTTGTAGTGACAACTCTTGAAAACTACACCTATAAACAAATTCAAGCTCTGGGTCCCCAAACCCATCTCCATTTCCTGAGGTCAAGGAATTACCAGTTTCACAACAGGCAGAAAGTTACTTAAGTTTCTTCAGAGCCTTTAAGTCATCAACTTGATTACGAGCTATTATCTTTGATTTGTTGTTAACCACTAGAACTAATGACAGAGCCAGAAGCACGCTCCTCTATTCCCATATCTTTTCCAATAGAAGCCACTTCATCCATAAAACTCATAAGGTGCTTCAGAAGATTTCAGTCCTTGTGCAAGCTTTCTGTATATATCAATCTGTATTGGAGACTAATTTTCCTATAGTCTCATATTCTAGCCACAGCACCTTTTGTTTCCCTTGTACCCAAAAACGACTTTTGTGCACCAGACCTTATGCTTTGAAAACACTTCCAAAAGTAGTTTCTCTTCCCGACATGCATTGCAGCCTCCACAACTAACTCTCAGAAGAGCTTGAAAATACCCCGAAAATGGTATGACAGAATGAGTCTTAAAACCATGAGAATAAACATGAGTAAAGCCTGCCACCAGGAAGACCACCTGCACATCTCTACTTGGAAGGCTGTCAGTTCCCTACTCCACAACAAGGACTGCTCTAACAAAGCTGGGAAGCTTCCATCTAGGAAAAGTGTATTGAATTGACAAGGATATGCATCCCCATCATACAGCCTTCCTCTGCCCGCACCATTCCTCACACTGGTTGTAGTCAAGCACTGCTGCTCATGCCCACTGCAGGTCACAGCAGCAATGAACACCATTTCTTGGCCTCCACCATGCCACCTCACTGCCTGATAGCTATACTTCAAAAAAGCCATGGTTAAAGCCATAATAAACTTATTGTGATTAAACCATTTTCCCTATGGTAAGTCACGCGAAACCTAGCAGGGACAAGAAATAATTCACTACTGGAATTAATAACTGTAGTCAAGGGGTCAGAAGCCAGTTTTGCTTCACTTCCATAGGTGGGAAGCCACACTGAACTTCGAGATCTGCATCACTACCACCCAGCACAGCACAGCAAACTTCTGTGACATCTGCTGTCCCTGATACATAAGGCCACCACATAACTAGCTAGGCAACCTCTTGACTTTTTGAGGGGCTGGTGGACTAAAACGGAAGGGGAAAGCTCAACAACTGAACAGCTAACCATCTCAGGGTTTTTTATCCTGACTATTATGAAACTAGAGATAAAATTTAAGTGCTATACTAAGTCTACAACAGATTCAGAGAGACACTCCTGTGGACACCTGTGATTTGCTATTCAGCCAGAAAACAAAAATTCAAATACGCCAACAAATTTACTCTGAGTCCGAATACATTACAAGAGCCAACTATTTCATGGGCGTTTTTTAAACTATCGAAAGAGGCAGTCAAAGCAATGTTTCAGTTAGGTAGAGAAGGTTGCATTAATTTCAGAAACTAAATAGAGGTAAAGTTGGAGTCTGTTGCACTGGTCAATGAATGAGCTGACTGTTCTCAAAGATATCCACACATGTACAGATCACAGCTAGCATGAATAGTTTTTACAGCACTGCTGTATAATCTCATTCAGTTATTTGACTACTGATGGTAATTAAGGACCATAATCCACTGCCAAAAAATAAACAAATGTGAACCACCGGAACTTGGGCAATAGAAAAAATTGTGTGTGGATATTCCAGTTTTATTGCAAAGTGCTTCGCTGTTCAGAGAAAATTTGAAGTTTTAAGTTCTTAAACATATACAAAACGTAAGAACAGAGCCGAATACTTTACCAGCACAGAAAAAAACAACAGTAACTGAGAAATTATTGTTTATATAAAATTAATAGTTTGAACCTGGATAATGAGGAACAGAATTCACAGATTACAACTACTAAAGCAATAGAAAATCATGAAGGAAGTTTAAGTTGTAGAATTAGAACCAATCCAGCCTTCTTTCCTTTGGGGCCTGCACAGGAATATAGACCAGACTTCTTGCAGGATCTGACTCTAGTAAGGTAAGTGCTTTACCATACATATTACTTATTAGGTACCAAAATTGACATAGTAGTACCAAGGTATTAAATTAAAGACATGTGCATCCTGATTAGGGGTACTAGTGGTGATGTATTATATACGAAAATGAAACATTATGTACAAAAAGTAACAAGCATAGTAACTGATATCTACAAACGAAAGTCACAGTGGCACACTGAACAATTTTAGGTTAACCAGACTCACTTAAAAATAGAAACCGAAGGCTGGGCTCTTCTCTCACCCCATTTTACATATCTTTGCTTCCATTGATTTCAAGTGGAGTTCTTCACAATTTATGCCATTGTGAGAGGAGAATCAAGCCTTGTGTGCTTGAAAGGAAACAGCAGACATGTTTCCCACCAGAGTGCAGAGGGAGATTTAAGAAAAACACAAGTATATGAACTGTGAAACCGATAGAGTACACAAGCAAAGGCAGGTAAAGAGGCTCTAGCTGGGGGTGGGGAACAAGAGAACTTGCAGCTTATCCAGGAGTTTGGTTTTTTTTTTTTTTTTTTTTTTTAAGAAAGATTTGGGACTGAAGTCAGAAGCCCAGTCACTACATTGGCTTCTAAAAAATAAAATTTAGAGATAACTATTTTTTTTTTTCCAGACAGACATCATTGCTTCATATTTTCCTACAGTTATTCTATAAGACGAGGATCAGGCCATTTTCTTTGTGAAAGACAGGGACTTTCAATTCCTAGAAACTGAAAGTGAGAGTGGAGGTCTGAGTTATTTGCATCACCAGACACAGCACCTAATGATCATTTATACTCAAACCCAAGCAGATGATATTCCAAAACTCTTCCAGATCATCCAGACAACTGATACTACAGTGGTTAGAAAGAACAGTATTCAAGACTGGAATTAAAGTCAGACAAAGTTCTAGATGTGACATATGTGACAAAATCACTTCATGGTTTGGAGGTATGGCAGAACAGAAGCTACAGCTTTATGGTCTCTGTTTGGTTTGGCTTTTTTTTTTTTTTTTCTTTGTAGCAGCATGTGGTTAGGAAGCTTCTATTTCACCATCCCACTGGGAACAAACATAATCATTGTACTGTTCTGTATGGATTGGGCTGATTTGGGAAGCTCACTTAAAACAAAAAAAGCAAGAAAAAAACCCAAATATTTTCAAAATAGCAAAAATTATCAAAATATGTCTGTATCCCCACTTAAGCTGTGCCTGCACAACTAATGACAGTTCAAGGGAAACAGCTTGAGTATTTCATAGAGGGAATCCAGACTTAATTCATTGTTTAACTGGTTTTTATATACCACAGAAACGCAAGACTGAAGTAATTAATACTAAGTCAGAATCCAACAGACAGTATTACTGCAACTGTCTATTTGGAAATGCTTTCCCCCCACTTTCACTCATGTGCACAATCCATCTCATAGCTCACACAGCAGATTTTAAGTCTCCCCCCAGCACTTCACTAGGACAATGTGCCAACAGTTTCCTTTTAAAAACAAGTCTAGATTACCTTCTCACAATTGCATTAGATATGAGCTGATTTAGTACACAACAAAGCAGGATGAAGGTAAAGGCAGAGAATTGCACAAAGGAGGATGACTTCTACCTGCAGAAAAAAATGGTGCATAATTGAAGGTACCTGCTGATTTTCATGAGACATATCTTCCAAAGCATAAATCTCCTTCCAGAGGCCATTGGAAAGTGGAAAGTGACCCAAGGACAAACATATATCCTGAATATTCAAGTCTGAGTGCTTTGCAGGTAGTATTTAGATGTCAAACACTGACTTCCACATCAAAGTTAAAAAAAAAATAAAAAATCCAGCCTTAAATGAACACAAGCCTGGTATCACCTGAGTTCCTAGAATGAGGCCACCTTTGTGAAAGAGCCATCATAATGTCAGTGACTCTTGACAGCATCAGCACCAGGTCAGTAAGACATCCCCTAATGTGTAAGAGATGTTTATGAACAGCCACAGCACAATACAAGACAAGGAGACATTAAAAAAGTAATCTTCCAAAATTACAACCTAAAAGATGGCGGATTGAGAACTAGACAATAGAGCTCTAAGTGTCAGGGACATTTTGCAAAGAAATCTGAAAAACAATAAATCTGCAGCAATGAAACAGATGCCTGTTTGTCACTGGTCACTTCAGCTCAATCAAATACATGCATTGTTCAATTTCAGTATATTAACAGTTACTCTAGAACCATGTGAGCTGTTCCTATATTAATTCAACAGTTTTATGTAAGTGGAAAATCATATATTGGGAACAAAATGGACTATTAGCCTGGACCACAGAACTTCAGCTTCACACACTTGAAAACCCACTGTGAATATTATCCAAGCGGATGGGCTGTATGAGAGGTCAGGTGCAAACCTTGACATTTGCTAGATTTACAAAGAGCTGAAGAAACCATTGAGCTCAATAACCTACTCAGCAGAATCCTTTGCTGAGAGTCCTTCTACAGCTTTTTGGCAGCTCATAGTTGAACACAACAGCAATACATAGCCTCCCTCTWACCCTTCAGATGTTCTCTCCAAACTTACTCTGGTACATAGCTTCCTTCCCCAGAGACTCCTAAGGAGAGGCCAATGCCTGCAAAAAGGGACCCACACTCTGGGATCTGTTTGTGGAAAGCTGCTGTAACACAACTGCTTGCTTTTTTAAGCAGTCACATTTCTCCTAATAGTAGGGTACCTCTTAGCAGATAGCTGCTGAAATCCAAACCTACACTGAGCTGCTGAGAGAACAGAACAAAGCTGCATCCTGAGTAAACAACATCCTTATGAGGCTGGAAGCTACACATGTTTTTGGTACCTCATAACAGATGAGAGCCTGCTCTGCTTTCTACATGTTTGGCACAATTCTAAGACATTTGCTGGCTATTGGCCTGCCAAGCTGTTTAGGCACTTGCTTTATACAATTAATTTTATTAAGTATAAACATATCCTTTGTATATATTTTCTTCATATTCCATATGCACAGAATGAGCTCATTTCAGCCTGAGGATGAATGAGAACTCAATATTTACCACACAGATCCACTATGCTTCGCAAACAAGACTGGAAAAATGCCCTCTCACTATGAAGTTATCCATACCATCTTTCTGATGAGCAAAGCATGAGGAAACAGTTCAAAGCTCTTAGAAAGCCATATGTATACTTTTACAAAAGACATCTGGAATTCACCAGTGAGGTCCTAGACCTAGCATAATTTATTTAGCAGTCTGTATATAGAGATGCAAATATGCTAGGTTCAGACACTTCTTTAGCACCTCCATAAAATACATTTTAAAGTACCTAAATATTCATATTTTGAATCGTCATCTCAGCATGTGAAGCTTTTATTTTTATATGAAAACACCAATTCCTGCAAAGAATCTAAAATAAAGTAAAAATATATTAATCCTAAAGTATGCACACAACATGCATTTTCTTTACATAAACACTTTTGAACTTCTGGGTGATTAACACTTGATTACAAAAAGAGATCCTTAAAAATGTCTTCATTAATCATGCACTAATTTTTAACATACTTGAAAACAAGTCAGGTTTTACTGCTCCTAAACAAGTTGATCCACACCAGAATGTGCAAGGTGGCTTTCAATTTGTGCCACGGTCATTGTGTGTGTCTGTTGCTACTGAAATGGGCCATGGGTGAGGGCAGTGTCCAAGAAGCCCAAGTGCTGGACAGGTTGAGCAAGAGTACCTGGATGCCTCGGCAGAACCTCTTGCTGAGCCAGCACTACCACTGTCACAGGAGTACTCAGTTAATGACGAGATTAGGGGAGTGCAAAACAGGTAAAGCTGAACAATTACAGCATCCGTGTCAGAGRTGGCTTCCATGGCTTCAGGAATGCAGAAGGGATGTGTGCTTTGAGAAATGATATCGAAGTATTTGTCTAGATATGTTTAAAGATTCAGATCCAAGTATTTTATATCAGTCTTTTTAAGACTGGTGAGAAAAGATGCAGCTTTCCTACAGAACAAGAGGGTGCAGTCCTATCACACAGCACGATCCAAGGCCTACGACGTTATATTCATAACCGCATAGAAATTGGTTTTTTTCAAAACACTCAAACATTCAGAAATAAAGATGTTTGGACAATGAAGACTCTCAAAGAAAATTCAAGGGACTAGCATCATCCTGCTTAAAAAATTCTGTAAGTTTTATTATAAGCATCATGATATTGACATGCAGATTTTTAATCACGCTGGTTGCAATTATACAAATCAGTGCTCAAATCCACAGAGAAGTCAGCTTTCATATACACCACATTAACACAGACATTAGACAGGATTTGGCATGCTGCCGACAGAGAAGCCTAGTTCTGGAAATATGTAATATTAAGACTTGTGTTACTTGATGCAAGATTAGAAGGTAACAAGCTCAAAAAGGTGGTTACAAAAACATCACAGGAAACAAAATTATTTTAAATAAAAGCGAGCAATTATATTTCAGTATTTGTATGGCAGTTGAAAATGCTCTTTTGGCCTGTAACCACTCCACAAAGCAAATATGGTGTGTAACTAGAAGCATTTTTTAAAAATTCTGACCAAAGTCAAAGCATGTAATTATAAACTGTGGGAACTGTGCTTAGATAAAAGGATGGGCAACTGAATAAAACATGTTATATCTGTTATAGATACCCACAAGCTCACTCCATAATACTCCTACATCTTAAGAAGGGAAGAAAGGAGAAGAGAAAGAAAATAAAGAGGTACACAAGGCAGAACAGCAAGAGCTATCAGGTGCTATAAATCAATGTTTCAAACACAGACCTTAGACAGAAGTACATGATTTTGGTGCAGAACTACTGAAATAACACAGTTCCAGCATTTGTTGACGTGTGATCCACTGGAAATGAAAGGCCTACCTGAGAGACTGTCTATCCCATGTTTACTAGCTAGCAAAATATTGGGCTTGATAGGTTCAAAATGATCTTGAAAAGCAACTAACCAACCTTATGACTTTATTTAAGAACTTTTAAGGAGCCTTCCAGGCAGAGTTCCAAGAAAAGGTAAACTAGCAAAAAGCTGTCATTTACAGGTATTTTAAAAATACTAAAAATGTTTGTGTTGGCTCTTACCTCTTATATATGAGCACTTCACTCATTTTGTACTTTCAGAAAAATCTCTTTGCACAAAAACATGCTAGAGGAGTATTGTCAATTTGTGTTGAGAAGTCACATGCTCTTTTAGTTCTGCTAAAAACATACATATTTTGTGAATATTATAAATAAACAAAATACAAAGAGGAAGAGTTGTAGCAGACCACCTGTGAAATTTTCTTCAGTAGCTGGAAATATCTTTTGTCAATGAACCAGCAGCCAAAGAGCTGTTTCTGAAGAAACCATGTAATTTTGGCAAACCGATCTGATAGCCTATCTGGGAATTTATGCCAGAAATGCCACGACTTCAGTGTGCTATTACTTGCAAAACATGTTTCTTCCCATCATTCTTCAGCCATAAGGTGGGAGGAGGAAAAGATGAGCAATAGCTGTGCCGTATCCTTCCAAGCTGGTTCTTCCCATTATACAACTCCTAATCCAAACAATTTAAGCACACAAGTAAAAGCTACTCATTTCTGTAAACATTTCCAGGAGCAGGACCTAAGCTTGTATGGCTTACACCAAGCACATACTAATGGCTAGAACTAACCTCAAGTTTACTTCTGTTTAAACAGCATAAGCAAAAAACAGTGCTGGCCAAACTGAAGCTTAAGCCTTAATACAAGGGGGTAAACCGAACATTGATATAAGCCACTTGGTCACTAGGGACACATCTCAATCCAGCATTCTTAGTGCAGTATTGTCCCAGAAACACAAATGACGCTTCTCAACTGTTAAAAAATAAAAAAACACTGTTTTAGAGCATGTTTTTATACCCCAGCAGCAGGGATCTCTTTACTTTAGGATAAAGTAGTCACAGAAAACAGAAACACAACCCAGCTTGTTTGTTTGTTCTAAATGAAATTTATCACTGCACATCCAATTAATTCTGGAATGTACAAGACATAGCACCCAAGCAAATAGAGGCTTTACATTTAGGAGCAACTTTCAGTCTGCTCTGTTCGAAGCTGTCTATAGCAGTAATTGACAACCTATTTATTACGCAAGATTCATAAACATGGGGAAAGGTCTTTTAGGCTATGATACAAAGGCCTTCAGCGTTAGAAAGGGYCAAACCAGTCTGCAAAAGCATAATATGAAGAAAAGTAATTTGAATTACTTTGTAAAATGTAGACATTCATTAGCATAGAAAAATTTCACAGGAAAACAATGACAAAGTAAAAGTCATCCCATTTTCATATGCTAATTAATTAAATATGCTAAATGCATTTCATCTCTTATTATAACCATAGGGGGAGACAGACCTAAGTCTTGAAGTTCCAAAAAGCTAGGTCATTAGCTTGCCAAGTCATTCTTCAGATCTTCTCCTTATATACAAATTTACATTCCCAACTTACAACATATGTAAGTAAAACTTGACTCCCCCTCCCACCCCCTCCATTTTCCTTCTTTGGAAGGCACTTGCTAGCTCTTGCGCCTATATTTTAAAGTCTTATTAAATGCTAGAAGAAACTCATTCGGTAGGGGAAAAAGCCCCTAAAAGCACAGAAGCCATTTTGCCAAAGGCCTGAGTTAAACACCCTAGTCTTCCTAAGACATAGAATAAGCTAGCTGAAAATGAGATTAGTAACATTCTTGCACATATGCATGAAAATCCACTCATAGTTTGTAGTCTTTAAACTCAGATGACATTTCTAGCCATTTCTTGCCTTTCCAAACAAGAAAGGGATTCTTATGTTTACGTAAGTTTCTTCTTGTTTAATAAATCTTAAATTGAAACAGATTTTTTTTCAACAATTACCTTTTTCAGAGTTATCATACTACAGGATATTAGGAAAAACCAGACTCTCCTGTTGCTTTTACCCACATCTGACTCCAATCTTAATAGTTTAGCTATTAACCCTGTAACGTCCTTACACACACACCTTGCCCAGTTGAAGTTAAAATTTTTATGTGACTGATCTGGGCTTACTTATTACAAAACCTTTTGTTGTACAGAAAGAGAGTAGCTCCATGGACCTTGATTTACAGGACACAATTAATTGTGCTGTTGGCAGAACTGCACCAGCCCGGCTCATCCGGGCCTCTGCAGAGAGAAATGAAAGGATCTGTCACTGCATCAGAGCAACGGCTCTCTCCAACTCCTTTCCTTTACACTCCCTGACCAAGCTCATCCTGATCTACTCGCATCTTGGGATGAAAACCTGGCCACTGTGATATTACCTGTCTTGCAAAGAAATAATACAAATTACCTTAATTCCTCCCAGAAATAATTATAACTAGAGCTGAAGGGGGAAAACTCTCATCCTGCTAGAAAAAAATCTTAATACTTACTCCAGAGTTTGCCGTGCAAAACATGTAGTTTAAAGATCTCAGTTACCAGCTACACAACGATCATGGGAACTTCGCCACAATAACGTTAATAATTTATTTTCTCCATCTTTCAGGTTTTAGCGTGTTGGGAATACGCATTGTTAACCTTTAAATTCCGCTGTATAAACATTTCTCAGCAAGCTTGTAAAATACCCCCCGCTGCGTTTCCTCGCTCTCCAGCTGATGGCATTTAGAAGCACTGGTACTGGCGGGTGCTTTATTTTGCCTTCCTCGGTCACCCCCGCTGGGGTACAATGACAGATTCCTGTCAAAGGCCAGACCCAGCCGCTCCGGGCTCGGACCACAGCGAAGGCGTCTGGACTCAGCCCAGCCGGCCGACTGATAAATGGTGGCTGCTGGAGTTTGAAATCCCGCGGTGGGCATAAATGTTCTAGGATAAGGGACTCGGGGACAGTCCATCGCCCTTCCAGAGCTCTTTTCATTAAGAAAGGAAAGCACAAACACATACTTCGGCGAGGTCCGTGCCTGCGGGGGTGGGGGTGGGGATTACCCCCCAGTTAAAGCGAACAGCGCGGAAGGTACCCCCGGTATGGCAGACCCAGGTTCCCACCCCGCCAGGGTCCCCACTCGGGGCAGGAGGGCGCCCGGAGGCGGACACTTCGCTCAGGGTACAGGAGAGGGCGAGGCTGCCTGCAAGGGGCCAGTTGTCACGCACTGACAGGCAACARCTGAGCTCCCGCATCTGGACTCTCACTCAGACCGGAGACCGCGGCGCGCCCCTCGCTCCGCCGGGCGCACCGAGCCGGCACGGCGGCGCCTCCGCGACACCTTCCCCGGACAGCCGCCGCGGGGCTCGGCGGGACGCCCTGCGCTCCCCACCGCCGCCCTCGCTCTCCCAAGCCCGCAGCCCCGTCCGATAACTGCGTGCAGGACGGCGCAGGGCCGGCGGTGCTGAGGAGCGCCGGCTCCGGGCTCGGGCGGCTCCTCGCCGGTGCGCCCGGGCTATACAAGCCCCGGGCTGGGCACAGGATCCCCGCGCCGCCGCGGCAAGCGCTCCACCGCCAGTGGCACGGTGCGGGCTGCGGACGGCTCTCCAAGAAACCCGCCCGGCGTTCCGCCGCGCCGCCGCAGGCTGCCCGTCAGTCCTCACCCCGGGGAGCCGCCACTTACCTTCCCCGCAGCGCGGCCGGACCACGACAACGTATTCCCCAGCGGCGATGCGGTGCGGTCCGTCACATAGACGGCGGGGGAGGCGGGTACCCGGCTCTGTCCCACGGAGTCAGCGCCGGCGTGAGACGCGCATCTCCGGCAGCGCCGCGGACGCACCGCCCCGAGCCTCCTCGGCCGCCCCGCCGCGACTGCCCGAGCCCCGCGCCCGCTCCCCGCCCTAATGGGGCTCCACCGCCCCG
>NW_026623292.1:1622969-1636502 GCF_030028575.1 Malurus melanocephalus
GGGCCGAAGGGGCGGGGCGAGGGGCGGGGCCGGCGCGCGGGGGGCGCGGCTGCGAGAGCTCGGGGTGGGAGACACGGGAGAGATTTTGGGGCGCGTTGTGACCCCCGTTTGGGAACGCCGGGGAGCTGCCGGGGGACGGGCAGGCTCAGCGTTCCTTCACCCTCGGTCAGACGGACTCTGAAGCCGCCAGCTTTCACTGAGGGAGCGGGAGGGGGAATGTTAATTAAAAACTTGTCCCGCTGATGTGTGCCGAGGGTGCGATGGAGCCCGTTCCAGATGCGTTTGCGGCTCTCGGTGCTGCCGGTGGGCTGCGCACGGCCATGGCCGGCACCCGGCACGGCTGGAGAGGAGCCGGTGCGGGGCCCGCAGCCGCCCGAGGGGCTGGCGGGGGTGGGCGCTCCCCAAAGCAAAGCAGCCCCGGTCTCAAAACGAACGAGACGGCAAAACGAAGGCGGTAGTCATTAAAAGGACACTGAAATAACCAGGCACAGGCATAAATATCCTTCCTTGCGTCGTTACCGGCACTTTTGGTATCTGTTGGAATCTGCAGCCCTTGATCCTCTTGCTCGCACCTAACACTCTCTAAGCAACGTGGATTGAGCTCCTGGTTCCTAGTGGTCTCTGAGCGTTTAAACCGTCTATGGAAACATCAAAGGATGAATAACACGGCATCTAAGTCAATGCTATATTTTTTTCTATAGGTGCAAATTGGAAGGTGAGAATAATTTTGCCAGACTGACTTCCAGGCAGTCACAAGCCCTCCCCACTTGGTGAAACAAGTGTGTTTGGAACTTCAAAAGTTGCTTTATATAAAGCTGTGTCTCTCTCTGGCAGTATCTCTCTTGATTCTCTAAACAAGGAATTGCACGAGGATTTGGAAAAGACAATTTTCTCTTGGTGTTTTGAAGCACATTTAATTTTCCTATGTTAGCAGAATAAGTTTATCTATATTCCAGTCTGGTCCAAATTATCTTTCTGCATCTGAAAACATAAAAACGTAACTCAGAGGAAACAACATCAGCCTACAGCTGTACGCTACAATTTTACTACAGTCAATAGCATTAAACAACTTATCACTTTGTAAGTTTCAAGTGCAATTCAAACCGTGGCTGCTCTTTTAAATCTTAATTTTTCAATTCCCTTTAAATATTAACCAAATCTGAAAACTTCCAAATTGCATCGGTGAAGTTTGGAAAAAAAAGAATAGACACTTGTACAGACAGGGGAAACCTCAGAAGAGTAAACCTCTATCACTTTTTCCATCACAATAAAATTGTATTTATACTCTAAGAACAGCCACAGAGGATGAAGCGGGAGTACAAAAAGAATTAAATGTATTGTAAAATATATAACATAATTGAAAAAAATACCCCACCAATATTGTAAGATTAATTGTACAGAGAATGAGAAGGATAGCAAAGGGGCCATAGAGCTGTTTGTCCCTTGCTTTGTTTTCTTCCCTGCCACCTATTCAAGCATTTCTGTAGCACTTATCACAAAGATCTAAATACATTTAGGCTCTGCTGGCAGCCCTGCATGATTTCTGTCATTTACTTCTTCCCACTTAAGGTTCCAAAGACATAGGAAATAAGATTGCTTGGCTTTTAAATAACCTTGTCAAAGGTGTTTGAAGTCATATATTAGCAGATTTGAATCTGGAATGAAAGAATTTATGGCCAATGCACTCTTTTAAGTTGTATATCTGTTTATCTGATCCTCACTTACAAGTGCCTCTAATTAAGCTATAAACTCCTGGTTTCTACTTAACCATAGGGGTAGCCTGGGAAGTTTGCTACAGCAATGTAATTTACCCATTCTACAGCCGTTTCTGCAATGCAAATCCAGCATGGCTGTTTTTAAAGTGTTATAAGCTGCTCTGTTTTTCACAACATGGACAGAAAGAAAGCATGTCCAAGTTACCAACTGTGATCCTGAAACAGTACAGACAGGTTTGTTTTTTTTTTGTTGTGGTTTTTTTTTTTTTTTTTTTTTTTTTTTTTTTTTTTTTTTTTTTTTTTTTTTTTTTTTTTTTTTTTTTTTTTTTTTATCTACAGGACTTTGTTTGTGTCCAAGAAGAAACACACCAACTGCAAAAAGCAGGAAAGATAAAATATTACAACCTGCAACTGCAATTTTTTTTTTTTTTTTTTACAGGACTTTGTTTGTGTCCAAGAAGAAACACACCAACTGCAAAAAGCAGGAAAGATAAAATATTACAACCTGCAACTGCAATTAGTGAGGAGGGGACTATAATATTTCCATCAATTTTTTTTCACTTTCCGAGGGAGCTACTTGGTTGTTCTGTGATTTTGTTGCAGGCTATCCTCAGGTACTGTTCACAGCTTTTAGTTGCATGCACTTTCCATTCTCTTGAAGTTGGATAATTTGTGGATGGGGTCTAGTCTGACACTGGAGTAGATTGTGAGAGGGTAAAAAGGAAGCTTGCCCAAATAAAGGCCCAAAACTACAATAGCTATTTGTATAACTTAAACTTCTGTTAAATATTTCAAAAATATGTATGCAAGAAAAAAATGAACTGCTGATAAGCAAGTTTAATAGGGGCTTCAGTCATATGTTTGGTACTGTAACATAGTAAAACCCCCAAATTCCATGAGGCTGCTGTCCATTTTATGAAAAAAACATTTTCTCAAATATATTCTATATTTAGATTTCTTTTTCTATAGAAAATATTGTTGATGCTTCTCATTAATTTCATATGAGGAATGCAGCTTTTGGCCCATATTGCAGGAGGCTAAAATTTTAAAAAGTGAAGTATGAGGAGTTTTTGTATGATTTTGAAGAAGGAGAAAAGTCTCTGTGCAGATTCATACAGGTACCATGGAAGAAAATGCCTAGAGTAATCCATCAGACCTTCTTTTCCAATCCTGTCTCTTCCAGTGAATACTTTAAATATTTCTTATTATCTTTAAAGTATCCCCTTTTTACATATTGAAACCATACATGCAGAGTTGCAGCTGCAACTGTAGGTGATCAAACAGGAGTAGCTCCTTAGCTGGGTAACAGACATGTAAACCAGCACTGATGTAGCTTTGAGGCTGGTCTGAAAGAGGTTCCTTGCAATCCTGGTCCTGTAGTCTAGAGCTGCTGGATTCAGCCAATACAGACAGCACAGGTCTGACTGTATTGTCTAATTACTGAAGCTGTGTAAGTATGGGCAACAGAAAAAGGCCATGCATGGAGGTGGAGAATTTTTGAGAATTCATTAGTTTCCTATATGTGCCTCTGAGTAGCAGCAGGAATGCCTCAGTTTCCCTGTTTGCATGCAGAGAATAAAACTGTGTTACAACACATGGGTCATATGAGGCTTAGTTAATCTTTACGCAGCAGTTCAGTTTTTCCAACAAAAAGCTGTATGGGAGCACATCAATTATTAATATTAACAAGAGCACCTTGTTAAAACTGTGTTAAGTGTTTCTGGGACATTTTCACTGGAATCAAGTCATGTGGACTGGCCAAAGCAATTAGGCATAAGTTTTCAACTGCTGATTCTTACGAATCCAACTCTTTTTTTGCCTTGCACCCAGCATTATGTTCTTTATCAGCTGTATAAGATTGGGTTAAAAAAACTCCTCAGTCTTAATAATGAGTTTTCAAAATGTCGTTGAGAGGGTTGATTTCCCCTTAACCTTGACATGTATACGACTTTCCTTTCCTTTTCTGTATCTACATGAACCTGAAAATCTATACCAGACCTACTCTGAGTCCTGTATGGTTTTGCAGGGTGGTTGGAAACCTGGTCACTGATCAGTCAAAGCATGGATAAAGTGAGTCCCATCACAGTGTCCGGGTTTGATTTCTTTTCCCATGTAAACCTGGGTGTAGCATGCAAGGAGGGAGGGAATTGCATCCTGCCACAGGGTCAGGACACAGTTGGAGTGCATGCTTACATTTTGGAGAGGGAATGACTTTTCAGGCTTTCCAGTTCAAGTATTGTTCCAGTTTACTGTATCTCCTTTTTTGATTTATTTTTGCAATAGTCCTTCATTTTTGTATAAGATCTCTCCTGCTGATTTTTGTCTGTTTTGTTTGTTTTGGCCTTATCCTATGGCTCCATAACTTTTTCATCTGTATGGTGCTGCCTAATTTGTGTTTAAAGTCAGCTGAATCCTTGCATGGGCAGCTAAGAATTTTTTTTTCTTACAGATTTCTTTCATAGACACCCTCCCTGGATGTTTAACGCCCTATGTCCTTCCTGGGCTAAACTGTTATCCTTAAACAAAGACTTCCTGCCCTGCCTTTGATCACAGACTATTCCATTGGTTCTTCTAGCCTAGTTATTTCCTGTGGACTAGGATAAAATGGGCAGTTTGACTGAGGTGAAAAAAGCAACATTTAGTTTGCAATACTTAAAAGTAATGKCAGTCCTCTTTCCAAGATCTGCTGCAGTGCCTTGTGCTCCCTTCTGCYGGAGCTGGAGTCAGTCCTGTGAGCTGCAGTGATATTTGGAGCAGCTTTGGGAAAACATTCCAACATTTCTGTAACTATTCCAGCTATGAATGATTGTACTTTGTTGAATAGTCTCAGATTAATCTGGTAGCTTTCAGGAAACAATGGCAAAACTAGTCGCATTTCTCTAGTTCCATAAGAATATTCAGAAATCCAGTGGTTCTTCACATATCTAATTCCCAGTCCCACCAGTCTCCTACCTGAATGAGACTACAATGGATTTTTCACAGCGTTTTCCTCAAGAGTGTGACTATTTCATTGCATGGAGGGGTTTCTGTTTGAACAGAAGACACCAAAGTTGAACTACCTTCTATTGTCCCCTCTTTGAGAGAAGAAATACCTTTGAGAGCATGTCTGATCCCTCATCCAATAAGACACTTGATGATTATCCCTTTCTTAAGATTGATCTGATTTTGTAAGAAGTGCTACACAGAAAAAAAAACCCACAAGCCCTTCACAGAAGGCAATAAATATTATTTTGAATAAATAACCGTAATTATTTTAAGTATCTTTTGTTCTTAGTAAATTCAATTTGCTTAAAAATGACACTCTGGGAAGCTAGGGTGTTAGAAGTTAAGGATAATATGCCACATTATTTGTCCTTTTCCTTCTCTATAATGGCTAAAGTGTATATCACAACTCTAACTTGATTAGCTTTTTGTTTCACTGTGTTACAGTTTTAGCACTATTTAAACATAGTTCGTTATTTAACTATGCAGAGATCTTAATCTTTTACTTAAATGTAAATTGCAAAGTACAATCGCTAAACAAATTGATTGAATACCATTGATTTTTCATCAAATAATTGTGGCCAATCTTGTAATCAATTATTCATCATTGTTAGAGAAGAATAGATGACAGGAAGAGTAAGCTGTAATTAAGATAAAACACTACTAGATTCTGTACTGATAATTTCTTTTGAATTTACAATTCTTGCAATTAAACCAAATTGAAATTAAAATGTGAGTAGCCTGATTGAGGCACTGAGTAATGATTGTACAAAAGTGTAATCTGAAAGACCCTATTCATATATGGGGACACAGATGACGTTTGATGCTTGAGATATTTTCTATTTTCCCATGCATTACTTCTGTCTAATGCAAGCAGGCTGTTATTATTACAGATTTTAGTCTCTTCCATTATTATGTGACCAGTGCACCAGTTACAAAACATAAAGCACATTCTTAGAAACAAACGAAACATTTAATTCCTGTGCTAAATTTATCTTTAGCCTAATTTGGGTTTTTCATACTAAGTGCCAAAAATGAACATAGATTTGCATTGCTGTAAGAATTTAGTTTTACAAGTCTTATGGATTTTTAAATTTACTAATTGATTTGTTATTTCCATGAAAAAAGGACCTGACTTGCTGCACATTTAAATCAATGGAAAGTACCCTTTTGTCTTCAGTCACATAACATACCTAGAAAAAGATTCTCTAAGAAACAATGCAAACCTCAGTGTTATCCTTAATCATAACCACTGTTAATGAAATAACTTGTCGGTCATCTAGACTCAGGTAAAAGTAAAGTCTGATCTTGACAGAAGTCTCCAGCTCACGTCAGTATATTCTTCAAGTATTCAGTATTTTTTGACTAAAAGTGGAAGAAATGAAATTGTCTTCCACTCAAAGATGTAAGCTGGAAGGTCCCTAATGTACCAGATTATGTTTCTTTTTCAAATTAAAAGAGAAATATTTCAGAAAAATTGATAAAGTTGGGGGATATTTTCCCACGAGAGATGAACTATTCTTTGGAAGTAATCATTATTCAAGCTATGTAACTGAATGCAGTTATTAGTTGCAAATAATAACCTCACATGACATTGTTTTGATGCTGGTAGGATGAGTGCGGTAATACACAGAGCACAAATATTTAGGTAGATTTGAAATTCATGCGCTGCCAATACACTTTCAGTTATGATTAGGACTATGATTTACAGATGAGCTGTCTCAGTTTTTAAGGTCTTTTTGCCTTAATGACATACATAATAGCAACCAGTTCAGAGCCAAATGCAGAGCTTGCAGGTAACATACATGCACATGAGCAAATGTATTCCATTGCCTAAATAGCCATTGGTTTGGAAAATGAAAAGGATAAAGAGAATTCAATCAAATTTAAATAGCATTTTAGCTAGACCTATGCAGTGAGGCAGAAATGGTAATGTCAGCAGAACTATTTCTTTTCTCTCTCCTCTCTGTTAGACAAAAAGCATTTTATTGTGTCTTTAAGTATCAAAACCTTAATTCTTTTCAAAATTTGAAAGTTACTTCGAGAAAGAAGTGTGAAAAAATAGACCTCAAGCAAAATAAAATTCTCACATTATATTGTTGAAAGCATGCTAAAAATCTGCTTTCTGTGTTTTAAATGCATGTCTTGTTTTCAGTATTTGGTGTTCTCTTATTCAAATTATTGATATTCCTACGTATTAAGCAGTATTATGCTATTTCTTGTTGTCTGAAGACACTATGCTGCTAGTGTGTGTATTGACAAATTTAGGAATCTGTTTACTTTAGCAATTTGAAATTACTTTGAAATGCATTTTTGGAAAACATTTGAGTTCTAAAACTTGGTAACATGGGAGTTCACAGAAACATAAAAACTGAGAGTAAATAAATCAAAGGATGCACTTTGGAGATGGTTAAGAGGCAGAAATCCAACAGAAGGGAAAGAGAATAATGAGTGGGTAGCATTTCTGAAAATCAGAAATGTTTACAGAATTTGAATGCTTGTTCTTTTTTTCCCCACAGTTTTTGATAATTAAGCACTGATCTGCATTTTAGGTTTGTTCTCTTCCATGGAGTGTGACAACACAATTTGCTATAGCCGTGAAAGCTCCCTTTGACACTAAGTCTCTCTCTAGATCCAGTCAGAGGGGAGTGTTGCCAAATTTTTGTACATTTTCATTCTGCATCCTGTATGATTCATTGTATATTAGTTGCCTTTCTGAGGTGTCAATAATTAAGTAAGCTGAGGTACTGGATATAAAAAGGCATCCACGTTCATTTGGAGACGTCATTTTCTCAGGCTCTGCCTATTTATCTGTCAAGGTTAATGTGAAAACATGTCAAGCCACCTGATTTATCAGTTAAATATGCCTTATATTTCTTTGCTTGCCTTTTACATAGTTAAATGTGATGTAATGGAAACTCCAGAAAGTCAAAACAAAGGAGTTAGCAAAGCAGGATTTGGCAAACTCACACTGAATTACTTGGCCAGTTTATACTAAGTGGGAAGAAAATTCCTCAGGACTTACTGTACTCTTCAGATTATAGAATCATAGCATGGTTTGGGTTGGAAGGGCTCTCAAAGGCATCCAGTTCCACTGCCCCTACCATGGGCAGGGACACGTCCCACTTAACCAGGTTGCTCAATGCCCCATCTAAACCTGTCGAACAATTACAGGGATGGGGCATCCCCAATTTCTCTGGGCAACCTGCGCCTCACCACCCTCATTGTAAAGAAGTTCTTGCATATATCTAACCTGAATTTCCCCTCTTACAGTTTGAACCCAAAAGATTATTTCAAGATCCTGTGTAATATGGCATGATTTTAATTCTGTACAGTATTTAATTGCATCAAAGGAAAGCACTCGAGCCAATGTGCTTAAAATTGGGTACAAAAAGTGATGGACAACAACTTTTGTAAAACCTTTCAGCACATTTCCTTCATCCTTAGAAAACAGTATTTTCTTGTGCCTGTTACCTGGGATCTCTTTCATTCTTCTCCTTGTACTAATCTGAGAAATTTGCTCACCCACAAAGATACTTAACAAAGTCCCTATTCTGTGATCCAGTGGCAATACTGTATCTTGAAATGTAATCAGTGGGAAATCTGTCAGGATTAGTCAGTACTTGTCAAATCTATGTCAAACCATGGCAAATTGTCACTGACCCCTAGCTCATGATTTATCAAAAGTAGCTAATACACAGAATGAAAACAGATTTTAAGAGGGAGAAAAAGGAGAAGAAATAACATTAATTAAATTAAAGCATTTTCTTTTCTAATGTATATAGTTTGAAGTTAAAACTCGGTCAACACACTGCAGACAATACCTTGACAGTGAGGAGAGCACTCTCTTTTGAAAGTTTGTACCTGCATTGGTACTTCCTAAAAGGTGGTCCTGGATTGTGAAATCGATGGAGGGCATGCCAGTTTCAGAAGTTCAGGCTCAGATTCACATAGCTAATGGTGGAGAGTGAGATTCCCATCCTTCATAGCTCAGTCTGGTCTCCAGAACACTGACTTGAGGCTTGACTATCTTGTTTCTCTTCCATTCACAGCTTAAGAGCTAAAATGAAATCTAACTTGCCAGAGAATGACTTGAAAACCATACTGCACAAACAGAACACAAGGTTCTTGGAGGGTGATACAGCTTTGACAGCAGCAGTGAAGGGCTTTTCCATCTCTTCTTCCCTTTGGTTTTGTTTTGTTTTTCTGTTACACAAAGAAAAGTGAAATACAAGGTGCAGGATCCTATGAGAGTGAGTGTGTACAAAATGTGTATGAAGTAATGGGTATGTTTTGTGTGCTAGTTGAACCTGAAAATCCTGGAACAACTAGTTTCTCTCACCTTGATTCACAAAAATATCGGGGGACAAACTCCACCCTCAGATATTCATCCATGACTTCTGCTGAGGTCAGTGAAAAGTGGTTGTTTTATTCTGAAAGCAGAATTTTGCATGGAAAACAGAATCTGGTAGAGACTATACTCCTCTCTTAYTGCTAGACATTTGCTGACATTGTTTTCTTTACCTGCCTCCCTTCCCAATTTAAATGGAAAAAGTTGAACTTGTGCCTTTGAGATGCTGAGTTACTATCAGTGTGCAAAATGATACTTCTTCAATGCAGCAGGCTTGCAAAAGGTGTGGTGGAGGGTGAGACAATGTRCTAGTAAACACATTTGAGAAGGGACATATCAAACAGTGGATATAAGGGTGACACAATCATCAAAATCAGTCCCATTGTGAGTATTGTTGAAGGTGTTGCCCTTTACTCGATTCCTTTGTCTGATTCCCTGTTTTATATCAACCTAGCTGGGAGCTCTGCTCCCCATGCCTCTCCCCCTGAACCTCTGAGATGCATATAAGTCTTCATGTTCTGCATGCAAGATCCAAGTCACAGAATGGTCTTTTAAGAGGAGTTCCAAAGATGAAAATATGTAAACAGCTTAAGTACAATTTCTTTGACCAGCATAGTAGTAATGAAAGATGGGTAGTAGTAATGAAGAAAAAGGCTGCTGGGACCACGTGATAAAAAAAAAAAAAAAANAAAAAAAAAAAAACCAAAAACACAATAGCCTCTAACATAAAAAAAAGAACCAAAGCCTACTGAGTTTCTCACTGACATCCTAACTTGTTCTATTGCTGCATAATTCAGTAGTAGCAAACTTCTTAACCATTACTGATATTCCATAGAAAACCCACTTCACCGTTTTCTCTCCCTGCCGTTTTCTAGGCAGCTGTCCCTAGACTGCTAGGTTTCCTAATTCTGCTGAATGTTTCAACCTGATTTCATACTTTCCATGTTCTTTGCTCTAAATCTTATGGGAAATTCCCCTGCCTACATTTTCTTCGTAACTTCCCAGATAATAAAGTATAATTTACACTCATAAGCAGCTAACCATTCTTCTTTCTTACCTATGCAGTGATGTAGTTTCAGAAAGCAAATAGATCACCATAAAATAGGTGTACAGGAGGAGGGTGCATGGGAAAATGTGAAAAGTCTAACCTGATGTTTACTTCAAAGCCAAAGCCAACATTCACTTCAAACCTGAATTCCTGTGATGTACTTTATCTTCCGTATGAACCCTCTGGCTTGTCTTAACTCATAACACCCATGTCATTCTGCACAATTTTCATTCAAGGATTTTGATGCATGCTCTATGCCTAAATGCAGGACTGAAAAACCATTGTTTTGCATTAGGATTTCCTCATTTTCCCACTAGTGCTGGGATAACTCCAATAGCTGGTTATAACTGAATGGTATAATGACAATTTATACTAAGAACTGCAAAAATCTGCCTCAGAAACYGAGGCCAAACCTGAAGCTCACCTCCTGTGTGAGTGATTGATTACCCAGTTTTCCTACTAGAGTGTTGAACTGTTTAAGCTGCATGCTTAAATAGAGCTTGGTCACTAATAGTAATAAGAACCAGTGGTAAACTGGATATTTCATGGAATCAAGTGCCTGGAAATTTCTAGTTGAAGAAATAAAATAAGTCACTGGAAAGCAGCTTTAGACTCAACATCTCATCTCTCCTGCAAGCACGGTTGAATAAAACCAGCCTGACTGGGACTGTCAAGGACAGGAGGAAAGAAATAGTGCCATCCCATTTTAGGACTTGGTATTGGGAGCATGTACAACAGATACTGAGGTCCCAGATGGGTGGGTGGTTGTTGCAGTTTTTGCATGCTTTGCAGTCCCCCCTGAACTGCCTCTGCTGTGTCCCCAGCAGCCACAGGAAAGACACCACGGCTGCTGGGGGCAGCCCACAGAACTCCTTCCCACTTGTGCATGAGCAGGCAGCATTTTTTTGTAGGAAAGTGGAAGAAGGAGAGCTCCAAAATAACCTCACATGAAAGAAGAAAAAGAGGATGTCAGGAAAAGACCCTGCAGTTCAGAAGGACTGTGGSCCTTGCTGTCCACTGCCTCCTCATCTTGCTGTCTCAGAAGCAGGCATCTCCCTCTTCAGGACAAGGAGGATGGGAAGGGGCCGAACTCTCCCTAGACTGACCCCATGAGATGTGCAGCTTCCAGTGCTGCAAGAGGAGCAGGGGTGATGCAAGGTCAAGAAACAGATGTGAGTCTGAGGGCTGAATTGATCTATAACTGGAGAGTGTGTGCCTGCTTTCGCTCTCTGGGTTGAGCTGCTTGAAGTTGTAGCTGTGGGGATGAATGTCCCTGAACTTGTGTGGAAGTGAGGGAGACATAGCACCCAAACAAAACCACAGTGTGCTGACTACAGCTGAGGTTCCCAAGTGGGAGAAAGAAATTCCTTAAGTTCTTCTCAATATTCTCAATATTTTGGATCTGGCAAGGAAAGATATGATCTAAAAATAAGATCTAACCTTTTTAATGAAAAATGAAAGAGTCAGAAAAAAGCATCCATGTATTTGGGAGCTCATCACACTGTCCTAGAGTAGGAGGCATGACTTTTAAGTGCTTAAGGTTGGCAAATACTGAATCAAAGCTACAGAGTGTAATGTGACAGGCAAATGCTCCTTTAAGATCACTAATAAATGTCCTGGAGAAAGAAGGACATGCTTTAGTGTCTGGACAGAGAGAAGAGTGCAAGTGAGAACATCCACTAATTGTGCTTTCCTTCAGGTTCCTGTAGTAATAGTTGTTTTTTTCTTTTTCACAGATGGTTTCTATAGACAGGCCAGGCATTTAAAAATCTATGCAATCAYAATGCAACTGTAGTTCTGGGAGATATCACTGAACATACTTCTTTCCCCTGGTGTTTGAGTTAGACTGGAAACAGTCTTCTCTTGCATTGCAAAACCCCCCACATTTAAATCCTTGCATATAAGATGTATCATACACCATCTTCAAAATCATGAAGTTTGGGAAAGGAAGCTACTTGGAAGGCATTCAGCTGAGAAATGTATGCAATAAATTTTATTCTCGTTTTTTTTCTCAATTTCTTCCTCTCTTCCAACACACAGCTTTGATAAGAAAGTATAGGAGATATAATTACACATTTTCTCTCCTCTTCCTACATTTGTACTTATAAGAGCAGTACATTTTGGAAAGCCTGAAGTGTGGGAAAATAATAAAACATTACATCTGTTTAGCCAGAAAAAGACAATATTAAAAATCTCAGAATGCTCATATGTATTCTCAGCCTGATCTAAAACAGAACAGAAGGGGGAAAAATCACCAGAGTTTCATAAATTCTAGGTACTGCTTTGACAGGAAATGTAGTACAGGGGCCAGATCATGTGCTTTGCATCACAGAGTCAGCAAATTCTGGCCATGGTATGGGCATATCTGTTCCTAGAGAGAAAGGGGTGTGCCTGGGATATTCTTCATGGAATCACCGAATGGTTTGGGTTGGAAAAGACCTTAAAGATCATGTAGCTCCCCCTGCCATGGGCAGAGACACCATCCACTAGTCCAGGCTCCTCAACACCCCATCCATCCTGGCCTTGAATACTCTTCAGGGGAGCTGATCCCCTGCCTGCCATTCTGATTCCTTGTGGCTTAAATAAACCTGGAAGAACATTTTCACGATTAAAAGTTATGCTGTTAAAAACCCAGGAGCACTCTGGTTTCTGCGCAGCTCGAGCTGTAAGTGGCTGATGTGAGGCTAAGCCTGCTGGTGTGTGGTCTGTGAATGCAGCCAAGGGCCTGACTGCTCTGAGTTACACCGGTGCATGCGGAGCAGCCCCGCTCTGCCAGCAGAGCCGCAGTAGAGCTGGATCAATCTCTGTGCCAGAGATTCCAGCAGCAGGAGGTTAGAGCAACACGGAGAAATAGCTTCCTCCGAGTGCTGTCCCCACCCGTAACAGGAGCGCCAGTCGCTGTAGGTCCCGAGCAGAGTGCCCCGGCTCCGGGAACACGGACACAGCCGCCTTTGTCGGTGCGCGGCGGCGCTGCAGCTACAAGAGCATCCTCTGTTAAAAGCAGTAATTTCCTCTCTTGTTTTGGCTCCTGGGGCTCTTAAGAATTAATGTCCTGGAATAAGATCAGTTCAAAAAAAGAAGTTGATTGATGAGGGGCTTGCACCTTTATGACCCAAAACCAAACCAGGATTTGGTCTTTGGTCAAATGCTACATTTGTTACGGGAGATTTTGTGTTCCCAGGTTTGACCTAACTCGTCACTCCTCAGCGAACGCACAGCAATTCTAAAGCACAGCAGTGTATCAGCAAGTTCTCAGTTCCAAGCCACCCTAAAAATAAGAGCTATAAGTTTCAGTACCATACCAGCATGAAATGTTCAATTTTTAATACAATCTCCAGGTCTCTTGCGTTCAACGTCAAAGGAAGATATATGATACTAGTAAACGCAAAGTATAAACCGTAACAGATTCATACTAGCTAGAAAGTAGGCAAAAAAAA
>NW_026623292.1:1636586-1667268 GCF_030028575.1 Malurus melanocephalus
AAGAAACAAGGCAGCACAGAATGTCCATTGAGTACAATGGAAAATCCTCACAATGAATCAATTCCMAGATTTCTTCCTTACTGCTGCTAAGAATAAGTGGTCTAAAAGACCAAACTCCTCAAAATCCAGTTGAGAAAAAGCCTATTACACTAGGGTGGGGAGAACTGAAATCAACCTCCTCAATTAATCCTCTGTTTGGACTCCTTTTAAAGCTTTAGTGCATGTTATTTTTCTTTAAAGGAGGATTTAGTACTTGGACAAATGTTCCCACATATCAGCAAAATGTAAAGTTACTTCTTTACTTTTTCCATAGCCTTTCCTGATTAATGAGAAAAAAATATTTTTATTTTGAATGGAGGTCTATAACTTCCTGATGATTTTCATGCTTGAACTTGATCTCTGGTAAACTAATATAAATCAGGAGCAACTTGGCTGAGACCAGTGAAGTAAGATTAGCACAGGAGCAGAGCTGTACTCATAATTGTCTTGCAAGAGATCTCTCTCTTAAATTTCTGCAAAAGTATGCAAGCCAGCAGCATGAATCAAGGATAATTAAGAGCAGAATTTAGSCTGAAAGGTTGCATGTAAGATGACACGCATTGCTGTGGCAGCAGATTGTTGTCACACAYGCAGAAGTTTTTACTTTCTTCCTGCACCACTGGGAAGATCCTTGAGTTGTGACAAAGAAAACAATTATTCAGGAGTAAACATTTAAACCAGTAATGGAACAGTTTGGAGAATACATGGTATTACTGAGCAAGTAAATGTTGGTTTATATTAGTGGTGCTTTTGGAACCTTTTCTTCAATATTAAATTCTTTCTTCAAGAAAAATAGCATAAAGACAAAGCTGCAGCAAAGAAAATGCATTATCTTTTGCAATGGTTTAAGGTGTTTTCTTGCTACTTACATGTAATGTTTGTCTAATAAACAGTATTTCAGTGTTAAACAGTAACTCTCTGTCCCATATGGAATGTCAGAGCGCCCCTCAGGAGTTSCTATGATGCCTTTGAAAGCAGTTTTTCTCTAATGAAAAGACATATTATGTCACTGGAACAGGGTCCAAGGAAGGCTGCCCACCACTTTCTGCCTCTGGGTAATCTGGCCTCAAACACAACCCCGTGTCAATCTTTCTTGCTTGCTCACTTTCTCCCTGGTCTGGAGTAAACTCAGCAGTATTTTGGAAATAACGTTTACAAAGACAATGCCACAGTCCAAAGTCAAGCCATTAGTTACTGCATGAATAAGTTTTAAAAAAATAAATGTTTTTCCATTGCTTTTTCTGTGGGAACAAAAATAGAAATGATTTTTTCATATTTTCAGGTCTTGACTACTGAGTATCAGTGCAATAWTAATTTCTTTACTTCATTAGGGCTACTTGCTTGCTTAAAACTCCATGTGCTTAAGCATGTTTTTGAATTAATGCTGTACAGGGCATCCACCACCCCACCTCACAGAAACAACCTTGAAATAAAATGAAATTACTATTCTGCAAGTGGGAAATTTAAAAACAAGCTTCTCTCCTAATTCTTAAACAGAGGAAATTAAATTCATTCTTTCCAGTACACTTAATCCTGAGCCGTTTGACATATTTGAACATTAGCCATTTGCACTGGTGTATAAAGTGAGTGTGGCTTTCAGAAATGCACTATTCCTGTAGACTGTTGATCCAAATTGACTGTCAAAAGCTATCTGAAGAATTTCAGCAGCTGACCTGCTTTATCATGGCCACCAGCTGCTAAAAGCTGTAGATGGTGATGAGAACTTAGGTGAGAGAGAAGAATACGGAGAGAAGTTAAAAGACCAGAGGACAGAGAAGCTCAGTGAACTCTTCAGGACTTTGGYACTTGTTTCTTGCTCATTAAAGCGAAGCTGCAGTTCAGTGGTACCTACTGAGCTGGGCCTGTAGGGTTGAGTCATTCAGAGAGAACAGGAAAATGAGAAGCTACAATATTTATTTCAAGCAGATAAAAGGTTATGCTGTTCATGGCTTGTGCTAAACTGTTCATCATCCAGAAATTATAAGGATAAAACTGATTAAACTGTGGTGACTCAATCTGGGATTTGTCTCATAGGACTTTAGCGCAGATAGCTGTGTTTAAGGTGGCCAACAAACTCCCCGCGTAACTACTGAAGAGAAAGAAATAGAGTAAGATTTAGCTGGCCTTCTTTAGATGAATTGCCTGCTTCTTTCTGTAAAGGCAACATGGGTAACTAACTCAGATACAGTCAGATATCTTTCATTAGGTGAGCCCTGTTCTGTTCTCTTTGATTTAACTTGGTTTGGGCAAGAGGAGAATAAAGGAGTTAACTTCTCTAGATTCCTCAGCAGATTTAGATTTGAAGTACCCAAGTTTCTGTAGTTTGCAAGACTTACATAAAAGGTCACCTTCACTGTTCACAACATGATTTTTAATGGTAGAAAAAGATAATAAATTAGCAAAACAACAAGTTGCTGTTCCTTTCTTGCGCTTCTTCACTCTTTTCCCAAGTTGCATTTTTTAGGTCTTGAACAGGACAAAAACCAGTATGAGAATGAATTAAGACAATGAACAAGCACTTTGCTGAGCAAGTTGCTGATATGGCTAAATGTTAATATCTATTTTCTATCACCACTCTTTCTCTTACTCCTTCATGTTCACTCCAGGCAAAGGGAATGATCTTATTACCAAAATCCTGAAATAAGTCTCCTGATTTATATGATTGCAGCACTGCTCTTTTATATGATTGCAGCACTGCATTATAAAATTCCTATAGAAATGTGCACAAACTGGCAGCAGTGATGGTGTACTTGTATCTATTGTATGAAATCAAACAGCCCTGAAGATGAAGGTGGCCTGAGTTTTATTTTTATTTTTATGTGGCACAGGGGAGGCAACAGAGCATGGGAATGGAACAGAGAAATTCCTGAGTGCTGAACACTAGTTGGATGCTGAGTCTGTGGCCTTGGGCTAGTCTGACATTTCAGTACTTTTGTGACTGGCACCCTATAAATACACAAATAATAGGAACAACTTAAGTCTGGATTTCATCCTGTCCTCMGTAGGCATGAACCCTGGAGCTGCAGACAGTAGTCTCCTGACAATCTGTCTTACAGCCCACGAGCCACAGTACCAAGTGCTGCTGTCACTTTCCATCTTATTTCTAAAATATATATAAAGCAAGGCTTAGATGTGGTGAATCATCCCTCTGCTCACCTTTTATACTCYATAAAATGGGGCTAATAGGAATATTTTCACCTGTGCTTGTTTACAAGACTGTCAAGATTTAAATCACTGACAGAATAATGATAAGCCACTGTCTTTTAGCAAGTTGTCTGAACTCAGAAGTGTCAGTATGCCAGTGACAGCACAGCAGCACATGCCAGATTGTGGAGCTCTTCCAYTGGTGAATAGATACTCACCCAAGGGGTTACACTGAGGTCAGCAGAGGTTCACACAACTTTTGGCTGTTGTGAGTAAGGAGACAACAGCCTGGTCCCACATTCCTGCTGATGTTACATCAATGTAGGCAATGAAATATGGCTAATCAGAACCAAAGAACTATGAAAAGGAAAAAAAGAAAATAACTATTAATGACAGATAAAAGTTTGAAAGACGTGAAACAATTTCTATAGGAAAAAAAGGTGAAAACTTTGCATACCTAACAAACAACTGCAAGAAGTATGATTACATAGCAGGCTTAATAATACATAAAASTCTGACATTCTGTTGGAATTAATTGATGTAAGCACCAGTGTGGATTTTCCCCTCCCTCTCTTGCTGTTGTTTGTAATTCAGATGAATGAAAGGAGCCTGATTGCTAATTAGCAAAAGTTCAATCTGTTCCTTTTCCTGAGACAGTTGTGGTTCCAGAAATTCTTTGCAGCCAGCTCCTCTTATCCCAGCTCTGACAAAATTCCCAACAAAACTCAGCATTAACATGCTCAGGGTTGGTTTTGCCTTTGTTACATCTCTCTGCCTTTGGGATCACTTAAGGTTACCTGTAGCCCCAAATGAATGAATTACTTTCAAATAAGGAGTATGTTTCTTAGAAGCTGCAGTGAGAAGGGGGATATGTAGTGAATTACAATACACTACACATAGCATAAAATCACCCAGAACATACTAAAAGGGTTTACATGTCTGTAAACTGCAAAGCTCAGCCTGAGACTTAAAGCCTACCCAATCTGAGTAGTGTCAGAGCTGAGAGGACTCATTCGGTGTTGTGCTGCTGTTCAGTGTTGTGCAGGAGGCTCAGCCTGGGGAAAAGTCAGGAACAGCTAATTTCCATTCCTCCTTCCATGAGCAAATTGCATGGCACACAAGGGAAGCCCATAGGGTGGCATCTCTGGATTTTCTTGTTGCAGGTTTCCAGGGCAGCACATGACAGGGGCATGCAGCTGCCCCAGCACAAGCCTGCATGCTCTGGCTGGTTCTCTCGCTATTAAATGAGAGCCAAGATCTTCTCACCATCCATTCTGCAGACATATTGATAAATCCCCATACTCCCTGCTCTACAGGAAAAAAAAAAAAACAAGCAAGACATGATACCATTTTTTCTTTCTGTGCTCCTCTGAAGCATACATCTGTCTGTTTTGTGCATGTATTAGAAAGCGAGCCTGGCATAATCACTATGTCAATATGGCTAACACAAATTTGCCCTTAATCTTAGAGTTGCATTAGAAGACCACTGTGTCTTTATCTCACATAGCAACATAAAACAATATCACATTGTGGACTTAGGTGCACTCCAGATTGCTCTAAAGGACCACTTCTAGTCAAGCACATCTCTGGAGCTTATAGATGCAAATGGTTTTCTTCGGTAAGAAGCAGAGATTGGTGGACGAGAAGCTCTGATTCCTGGGAAGAAAATGCAGGACATTTGTTTGCTGAAAGGAGAGCTGCAGGTTTGCTGTGTTTGATTTGCAGTGTCTTGCTGAGGCAATAAATGTTCAGAACTGCTGGCATCATTATGTGCTGCTGTGGCCTGAAGTTATGGTATCAGTAGCCATGCAAGGCATCTGAAAAGGCTAACAAAAAAGAGCCTGGATTCCAGCAGGGACAAGGATAAATAGTAGAAAGAATTAGAGTCTGCTATCCTGCTCTCAAGTTTACCAGAAACTGGTGAGGCAAAAAACAGTGGTGAAATAGACACCATCTGCTAGCTGTGGGTGTGAGCAGGAACTGAATCTGAGCACAGACAGTYGAGTTGCTCGGCTGCATCCATGGTGGTCCTGTTTCTGAGGGGGGCTTTCTGATGCTCCTGCATCTCTGCAACTGCTTCTTCAGGCATCAGGGGCAGCGTATGTCTCTTTCCACAGGTCAGCGACTGTTATTAATTGCATTTTGCCCTGCATGGTGCAGGAAATGTATGGAAACAAATCACCTAAATATTGTCCAATACATGCTGAAGTAGAAGTTGTCGTCTGTAAGATACACTAATCTAAGCCTTTCACATCCCATCAGCAGTGTGTTTTCTTTGCAGTTCTGGCTTCATGTAGTTCGGGGGGAAAAAGGACTGTTTGTACAAATGGGCTTTATAGGAAAAGAAGAATGGTCTGTCACTGTTCAAGCATGCACATCTGAATAATCAATATTGTCCATGATTTATCTTCATCTGTGAATGCTTCTACCTAGAGACCATTATGGATTTATATGGATTTATATGCACTTTTCATGGATGTGGGTCTGATATATGTGAGGATGACAGGTGCTATTGCAAGCAAAAGCTGTACTTGTTGCACTGCCTTGCAGTTCACCTGCAGTCTCCTGTGGTATCCTGAGTCAATGAAAGTTCTGGGTATAGATTCCCACTGTGTGAATGAGGCCCCCTTCTGACTCCCCAGGCTGCTGGAGGAATAACCCATCAGATGACCTGCACA
Source organism: Malurus melanocephalus (assembly GCF_030028575.1). Lineage (NCBI taxonomy): Eukaryota > Metazoa > Chordata > Aves > Passeriformes > Maluridae > Malurus > Malurus melanocephalus. Next base: position 1,642,448 of record NW_026623292.1, read on the forward strand.
TGGCTTGTCTAGCATTGCAGTAATGCTTCTCTTCTGGGTTAAGCGTAGAGGGACTGCTAAGCTCAGCACAAAGAGAGAAATGCAGTTATAGCTGACATGACTTACATTAGAAAATTATTCTTGAGACTTTCCCCCACTGAAAATTATAAAAAACCCTCAAGCCCTTGAGACAAATCCTTTGATGTAGCTTGGAAAATAACAGAAAAGCTGCTCTGAGTGCTGGGCAACCCACCAAGAGTTCATAAGTTAATAAGACTCAAGAAAGCATTACTGTAAGCAGCATTTCAGTTTTCAGCCTTAAATTAGGCATAGATTTTCCATAATGAAAAAAATGCATGCCTGGGATTTAAAGAAAATGTGAAGAAGGTTGTGGGAATAGGGCATAGTAGTAAAAATTTCCCTATTATGCCTTCTGCTTCTCTGCATACTAACAACACCACAAACATCAACAATAACATACAAGATGCTGAATTTTTCTCTCAGCAGCTGTGGAAGGTGTTAGGTCTGGGGTCATGGTTTATGGCTATTCTGATGAATAATATGGACCATGGCCTGAGCGCATTGAATAGTGCGTGGCCCTTGTCACAATGAGGGCAAGCAATTCATATACAGCTCAAGCTATGGGTTTTTCCACTCAAAACCAGGATGTTTTCCTCTGTTGCCAAATAATAGCAATCCTTCCTTAAGAGCTTTCTCCTTCTCAAGACTTCATCTTCTTTTTTGTTGTTCATTTTGGGACTTTGGTTTACTTCATTATTGTACTACTCAGTCACTCATGCTGTTTAGCATGGACAGCCTCATAACATCCTGTGCAAGAAGAGAAATTATTTTATTAATAGGGAATCAGATGCAGAGCAGGACTTTGTAGTTAGATTGTCTGAAAAGAATATCTGGAGCATCCTATTTTGCAATTGGATTGCTTTTCTTTGCTTTGGTTAATCCTATTTAGTTATGGAGAAGATAAGAATCTACGAACTCTATGAAAATCTTGCCAGCATTTCTAAAGATCTGTAGAGCATACTTCAGTATGTTCCTGATGATTTAATCTCTGCGTCAGCCAGACAAACTTGTCCTATATTTTCAACTAATTTACAAGAGAACCGCATTTGAGATGAAATATTTTTTATTGAATTGCCTCTAAATCTGTTTTTCAGAATAATAATTTGTGAACTTTCTTCTAAATGAGGTAAATGATTGTTATTGGCATAAGAGACCTGTGTTTGAGCAATGTAGGCAMAAGGTAATGTTGATATTGAAAGTGCTTTTAGGTTCATCCTCAAAATACCATAACGTTCTCTAGAGATCCACTTGCTCTTTCAAAAACAAGGCTTGACTAAATTTGTCTGTCTGAGAAAATGCTTGTGAATACATATGTCACTGTGTGCTGTTTAAAAGTTTGCGTCTTAACCCTGAAAAATGGCAATGAATGTTCCATATGTGTGTAAATAATCCTAGATCTACATAGTTTTGGGATAGAACACTGCTATAGTCTTGCAAATGTTTTATTACTTTTTAATTAATTTATCTTCTCAGCTATTTAATCAAATGCTATTTCTAGCTATGAAATAGAATAGGGGCTTGTGGAGGTTCACATTTATTTGGCAGATCTAGCTTTTGTGGCTTTCTAGATGACAAATTAGTCTGACTTTTGTAGTTCTGTGGCGACTGCAGGGATCCAAATATAGTTTCGTGAATTCACAGGACCTTGTTTTCCTTAATGCTGTTTTTTGTTTGAATCTTTGAAGACACTTATACATAATCTTTCCTACARGTGTTCAGCTGCAGTCCCATCTGTAGATAGACCACAGAAGGATTTGTGTTGAGCTGGTCTACATCTTATCCATTCACAGTGAGCTCAGGTGCATCTTTAAGAAGTTCTACACGTGATGTTTGAACTAATGCAAATGAGCTTTCAAAGGCATCAGCAATGCCTTAAGATTCCAGCACTCAGGATGTTATTCTGGCTTTTTGTACCATCAGGGACATCTCTAACATGAAAATGAGAAGGTATTCATGTYATACAGCCACTCAAAAGGAGTGGTGTAGTAAACAAGGTTGTGATACACATTTGCTTTTGTTTGATATTGGCCAAGGTTTTGTCTTGCATCCCAACCTTCTGACACATGTAGTATTAATGTGTGCATAGCACTATGGCTATGGCAAAACTACTTCCTTCATTAAATTAATCCTGATGTTCATATCTGACAAAGATGGAAACTTCTTCCAAATTGAATTGCATAATGTATTTGAGATGTTTTCTTCACAGTGTTCCAGCCCTGTTGGCACAGTTCAATAACTGAGYTGCAGAAGCAAGTAGAAGCTTGGTCTCCCCAGGTGTCTCAGTGTCTGCTGTCTGCAGCCCCAATAGGTGAGTGAAGCAAAGATAATTCCATAGGAAATCTGTTATGGATGTTTATGATTTTTTTTGTATTTTTTATATACAACAACATATTGGTTATTAAAGAGACACATTTTAATATTTCTAAAACTAAGAATCCTGCTTAGATTAAACGTTTCAGAGATGAAACATGTCTGTTACTTTTACTACTATGAACTATTTTAGGTGAAGTTTTTGTTATCAAACATTTTCCTGTATTTTATTACAGTAAGGAATTGTTAGTAAAGGAACCAGAATTTTAAAGCTCATCTGAAAAGCTGTGTGGGTGTGCTCACTAAAAAAACTGAATCTCCCTCAAAGTATGGGTATGTGAAATCTGTTGCTTAGATATATTTATTTATGTTGATTCCAGATTTTCTAGGAATKGAAATGAAATATTTAAAACAGGGTAACTAATTCAAAAGCTACCAACATTTTGTCAGAAGTATGAAATTCTGATCACACGACAACAATAATGCATTTAAAGTTTGTTCTTCAGTGGCTTTACCCCTTGGACTAAGGAAACATTTGGCCTGTGGTCTATTGTGTGTCAAGGRCAAACAGTTGAAAATTATTTCCTTGGTCTGCTTGAGCCTGTTTCAGAATAAGAGTGCAAAATCTATAGCTTAGTTACTGGTTCTTTGAACAAATGAGTAGAGAAAATATRCTTAAACTGAAGTGCTCAGCTGTTGTTATGGCGACACATTAAACTAGTCAATTCTGGGTTGGATCCAAAAAGAGTTTAAGATGTAAGGTCGGTGTGCTCTCATTTTGGAGGACTCCAAATCAAGCCTTCTGTGAGCTGTAGTGGAGAAATATCTTTACAATGAGGATGGGAATTTTCACATAAATAAAATACAATACAAAATCTACATTGAAGTCACTCATAAGGTGGAAATTCCTAATTTAAGATGCTTGTGCATCTTCCTTTGCTGTGCTCTTTGCATGTTTTCCCTTACAGGATCACACCCACCTCATTTAACAGTTACGCAAAAATTGCCAAACGAGTGATTGAAGTGCTCCAAGGAAAGATTCTTCTTCCAGTACAGCAAGAACAGCACAGGCTGCGCCCAAACAGAGCCTAAACGGGCTCTGTATTGATAGAGCAATCTCTCTTGCACACKTTTGAAGAATTTTCTGTACAGCAGAGCTGCCAAGTGAATGGAGGCCCCARCAGCATCCCTGTGACCATAAGACATGTGTGTGTATGCATGTGTGCAGGTGTGTATACATAAATGCCTACTTTTACTGGCAATTTGGCWGTGTAAGGTGCATGAAACATGAGGTAATGTTGCAGACTTGTGTTTTTATGAGATAATACTGAGATATCAGTTGAATGCTATGCGTTAGCATGTATCACATGGCTTGCTGGGAATCAAGCTTGTCACAGTGAGTAGAAGGTCCTGGAGCAAACTGTCTCTGAAACTGCACCCATCTTTTGCCTTGGGGAGCATAATTTTTTCACTTGAAAAGTAAACCAACATATGAGCACCATGGGTAATCGTGACTGTAAGTGATTTGAGGAATCGTTTGCAATCCTGTGAGGCAAATTCTTATTTCTCGTTTCTGGTAGTCAGTACGAATGACTGCTCCAGTGAGTTGGATGTATCTCCTTTGACTGGAAAAATCTGTTTTCCTAGGAAATGGACTTTCTTGCTAATAGAGTCACCTCTAAAAATGTGGTTGTTAAGAAAAATGGTAAAATACCAGAAACTGTAAGTTGCTCAAGAGCAGCAGAAATCCTGGAAGTTGCTTCATGTGCGGTGCCGTAAACCTCGGGACCATATTACTGTCTGATCCCAAAGTATGATTTCATTAAGCACCATCCCTATGAAATTGCCRTAGCAATAAGATGGTAGTGACTCGGGAGGTAGTGGCAGTGGAGTGTCTTCTGCCATTATTTGTGCTCTAAGCCCTGTGTGGATGAGCAGGGGGATTTGAACACTTTTATAGGGCATCCTCATGGTAAAAGCATTTCCATGCAGCATGTACATGAGTTAAAAAGTGTTAAAATACAAAGTGGGATGGAAAGGGAATCCTTGCAGCTCCCAAGCACAGTCTACACGGGCAGAAAATGTATTAGGATTTCAAATCCTAAGGGTGTCACTTCTGGTAATGAAATCCATGCATGGCTTTGGTTTTGTACTTCTGGCAATTATAATTTAGATCCTAGAATATATTGGGCATAGTTTCTGTCTAAAACAGAGCATTGGGGGGCAAAACGAGTCTGGTTACATGGTATGTCTAAAAGTTGAGCAGCTGTCAAAGAAAGGAGATTGAAAAAGCAGACACTGCTGCAGCCTCATCCTTGACTTTGATGAATCACAGAATCACAGAATACGCTGAGTTGGAAGTGACCCACAAGGATAATCAAGTCCAGCTCCTGGCCGTCCACAGCACCACTCCCAAGAATCACATCATGTGCCTGAGAGTGTTGTCCCAATGCTTCTTGAACTCCATCAGACTTGGTGTTGTTACCACTTCCCTGGGGACCCAGGGCACTGCTGGCTCATTCAGTGTTTCCTTGAACCAGGACCCCCAAGTCCCTTTCACATTTTCAGCCTCTCACTCCCCRGTCTGTCTGTACATCCAGGACTGCCTTGCCCCAGATGCAGAATCTGGCACTTTCCCTTGTTGAACTTCATATGGTTGGTGATTGCCCAGACCTCTCATTTGTTGAGATGTCTCCTAACCCTTTTTTCCTGAACTGTGAGGCAGTTGCTCACTCCTCCCATGATGTATTTTTTCAGCCGTTTGCCAGACATTCTGTCCAAAAGGATCTGGTGAGAGACAGTATCAAAAGCTTTATTGAAATCCAAAAAGATTACATCAATTGCTTTTCTTTGATCAGTTAGGTGGGTTTCCTTGTCATAAAAGGAAATCAGGTTTGTTAAGCAGGACTCTTCTCTCATGAAGCCATASTGGTTCAAAACTGATAACTCTCCAGCACAAACATATGCAATTTCCTCAGTCAGCTTCACCAAATCCTCTCTTTTGAGGTCGTAGTGAAACACCTGAGAATGTGTGCCCATGGCTGAACAGGAGTCAGTGCTCTCCCCTGCACATACAGGACAGGAGAGAAAGAGGATGAACAAAAACCCTGACTGTTGCTGTCTGCTGCAGCTCTCTGAGACCAAAGGAAGGGACAGGACATGGAAAGGGCTGCAGTAAAGCAAAAGACTCAGCCTAAGATCCAGCATCTGGCACAAAGCCCAAGTTTCAGATTTGTGAGAAACTGTCTGGGGGAGAGAAATATCTTTACACTAGATGTGAAACAGGAGGGCTGGAGGGAGGGTTGGAGAGGACCCAAGAATGAGCACAGCCTGCTGCAGTCAACAGCTCCGGTCAGGGCCTCCCTTTTTCCACTTGCATGAAACTATTTCTATTGTCATTAAGTCTCAAAAAGTCATTGTGTATCTGGATGTGCACATGTGTGTGTGCATGTGCTTGCAAAACTGACATGTTTAGTTTCATATCCGACAACATGCCTTTGGCAGATTCAATGTAAAAATTAACTTGCTCTGTGCTTTCTTATTTTTTTTTTTTTTTTTTTTTTTWAAGGAAGGATAAAACAAAACCAGATTGAGCCTTTACACTTAAAGCCCTAAGAAAATCATAAAAGTGAATTATGGGGTGAGAATTAGTCTTTAAAGGAAAGCTTTACACTGGAGTAAACTTGGACCATTTATACATAAAATATTACATATAATATTTATGTGTATAAAATCTGCTGAACTGGCCATTTTCTGACTATTATATAAACTTCATGCATTTGAGAAAGCAGACTTCCTTTCACAAAACACAATTTGTTCTAGCTTCTATTATAAAGTAATAATCCCTGGGTATCAACACACAGTGCTGTTGTCATAAGCTGTCTCCTCTGTGTGCTGTTTGGCTGAGTAATTTGTCTTTTGTAGTTTGAGCATAAAGTGCATTGGTCTAGCAAGCTAACAGCATGATGTAAACAAGGAGAAGGAAAATGATGAGGCTGGGAAGAGAGCACGTACTCAACACAGTTTTGTTGAAACACAAGACACAGTTTTGGGGTGCAGAACTCTTCTAAATCTCCCCATGTCCAAGTTTAGCTTGGTGAGGGAGTCTGGGTCTGGGCAGATAGACAGTGAGTTCCAAAATTTCGTCTTATTGATAAAAGGCAGTGTTTAGAGTCAGCCTTCRAGATGCCTCAAAAAAGGCACTGGCTGAGGGTCCCCAGGGAAGGCAGCAAGCAGCAGCACAGAGCTGCTGACCAGAGAACCTGAAGAAACCTCCTACAGGAGAGGTTCTGGGGCTGCCACCTGCCCCCCACCCTCCCCTGCACTCTCCATCAGCCGTGGGGTGACACCTCCAGGGATGTCCCAGATGAGTGCTGAGGGCAGCCACGCACCTCAATCTGACCTCCTGGAGCAGAGAGACCTCCTTGGAGACAGGGGATGGACTTTCCAAAGCAACTGGGCTCATACAGCACTGGACAGACATGCAGCGTGAGGACCTAAAGGGATGAATGTCCTCTACTGTCCTTACAAGGAAGGAATGACAGAGAATGAAAGAAAAGGCAACAGTTATTAATGCTTTCACACAATAATGTCTAGATGTGCTCAGATACCTTAATGACAAGGTCTTGCAAAAGTCAGTGCAATGAAGAACAGCCTGCAAAAGCATTTATCTGGGACAGCAGGCATTTTGTAGCCTATCTGTTGAAATATTTTCTATTTTTGCAGGTTGCCTAGTATTGAGCTACACCACAGTGATCTGTGTGAGATCTCTTTCTGCAAATTGCCTGTTTAAAAGTTATGACTTGTTCTTGCAGAAATTATTACAAAATTATCTAGAAAGTAGGTAAAACAGAGGCTGTTAAAAGAATTTTAAGATGTAGAACTGTTAATTCTTTTAATGGTCAAAGCTGGAATAGAAATGTAGCATTTCAGTGCCCTCAGAGGAATCCAGCATATATGATCTTCTCTAATTTCCTGCCAGGGAAAAGCTGTGATTATGAAGCAATCACTGATCTGATCCYGTAGTAGCTTTTCCTAAGTAAAAATTAGTCTGTTTTATTCTCATTTGTCAAGTATGGCATGGTTTTAAAGAGTTTCAAATGTCCTTTCCACAAGCATCAACACTGGATTAKCAGAATCGAGGTCTATAACCTGGAATGATAGGAAGAAAATAGATGAAACATTTAATTGAATTGCAGATGTTATGTATAGAAGAGCAAAATACTTGGAAAGTAATTGAGTAAGTTGCCATCTACACTAAGCAGAGATATTTAAAACAGGATACATATGGAGAATGCAAATATGCAGAATGCAAAYATCTGTGTTGAATGTTTCCAGTGGTATCAAGAAATACACATTTTTCTTAGATTTTAGGACTTAATGGTATCAGTGAAAATAAAATAAAATGTCTAATTATATTGCTGAAGTCATCAGAAGAAGAATGCAGAAGAAGTTCATTCTTCTTTCCTGAGAGACATCCATAACAAATCATTAGTAGTATAGTAAAAAATAGATTATAGCCATGGGAATAAGTGCTTTTCCTATTCAACAAAGGAAMAAAAAAGGAAGATATTGAATTATGAACAGTATCAATCCAATTGTGTGCTTATTTAGTCAAAATAGGAAAACATCAAAATGGTCTGTATGATGCTGTTAGTCCCTTAAACTTCGTGGAATTTAAAACATTTGTGGGATAGAAAAAGAGAAGGTAATTTTTTTGAGAATTTGTAATATAGAAATTATAAAATATTTTCTAGTTTTCTAACACAAGCAGTTTTTCTGAATACTGAAAAGAGATGTTGCATGGAGTTAGAAATATATTACCAGATTTTGACTTCTCAGCTAAAAAGAAATGCAGAGTTGCAGATGTTATATTAAACCATTCATCTTATCATTCATTTATGTTTCAGCTTGCAGCACAGAAGTCTGAATAACTAAGAAGATTTTAATTAAATCAAAGGACAAAGCATGACAATTTAATGACCTGATATAAAACCTCATATGTTTCCACTGGCCCCAGGAATTTTCTTGAAAAGAAAACAGAGTGAATTAGATTTTCTGATCTATGTGGGCTTGGGCAGCCTGYTCCCAAGAGACAAGACTAGGAATCAGGCTTTGTTTCCTATTAGTGCTCAAACCCCACCCAAATTGCATTAATTCTGGATCAAATAGATACTGCAATTATATTAATTAGGCAAACATCCCAAATTAATTTTGAAAGTTATCTTCTTTKATCAACTGTGGTAGAGCCTTACTCAGGCAGTCACATTTTCATTGAAAACCAATGTGGCAAGTCTGGGTCTTCCCTAGTTTTGAAAACAAAGCAAATGTTATTCATGCCCTCTTTCCTGTTCACAGCAAAACTATCTCTGTGATTTAATTCTAGCTTGGGCTGATAGCACACCAATCTTCTGACACAGTAAGAGGGAAATGGCATTTGGATCCTTGCTAYGGCTTGGCAGGAGCTATTGATGTGGTGCCTGCACTTTGTCAGATGGCTCGGGAAATTCCACAGCCGATACTCAAAGCTCCAGCTCAGGCAGGGATTTCCAACCCCTGATAAGTGTGAAGTTCACGAGAAGCCAGCCACCTACATTTTCTGCATCTGGTGGCTGTGTCAAGGCTTTCATGACATGTGCTCRTGGTCAGAGCTCCACGTAAATCCAGACATCATTATGACAGTCAGAGTGGTGAACTGGTGGACAATTTGAATACCTTTCTCTTGTTGAAAAGGAGGAGGAGGCCCCTTACTAAACATGGTAGAGTAGCTGAGGCTGATGTAGAAAATGCAACTCAAATACTAGAATATATGATTATGTATTGAACTAATAGGAGATGATTCAGAAACCATTGCATAAAATTTATTAATTTGCTCTTCTCTTCAAAAAGAGTTAAAGAACACAGAAAATGCACACAGTTGAGAAAGTCATCAAGAAATATTTTATTTACTTAAGAAAAATTAATTACAAGTGGGGACCTTGCAAAGTTTTACTACATTTGGAAACCAGCTGGAACTGCTAAATTCTTCATTATCCTCTAAATGGATTGATTATCCTCTAAACTTTTGTTTAAATTAATTATCGCAGGTTTCATCAAGAGACTGTAGATAATGTTGTAGGAAAATATTTTCGATGGTCAGCATATCCTAAGAGTAAAGGAACAACTATCTGAGTAAGTTTTAGACTCTCCTCTAAAAACGTTAAAAACATTTCACAATTTTTTCTCAGATGTCTTCTACGTATATTAGCTCTTGAACAGAGGAGAAAGTTGGATTCAGGCCTTATTTTCCTGTGACTTCAGGATTCTGAAGGAAAAGGCCAATATTATCCAGGAGTTTATATTGGTTGGATATAAACATCTTTTCTTCTATTTAAATGTCTTCATATTTTATGAGTTTATGTCAGACATAAAGAAAAGGGTTCAGATCCAATGATGTTGATTTGAAGAACATTGTTTTATTCTGTTATTTTATTGGCTTATTTAGATTCCCCTATGCATTACTCTATTATTTTATTGGGTTATTCAGACTCTTACAATGAATCATTTTCTTAGCTTAAATAAGTCAATCCCATCTGGAGCTGGTCAGAATATTTTCAGTGAAATGAAATATGTCACTTCATCAAAGCCAAAATGTTGTATCAACATATCAGTTTTGACAAACATTTCTTGAGAAAGTTTTTGCCTGGGGTTCCCTTGTCACTTACAGCCAGAGGAGAAAGAACTTGAGCCGAAAAGATCAGATTTTATATCCAGAAACAGACATTTCATAACAATTTCCATTTGCAAAAATGTTTGAGGGGGTTATTTTCATTCCTCTGAATAGTGAAAACAAATTCTGAAACCTTGAAATTTAGAGCAAAGTGGAATCCATGTCCTCTGAACAGCTTTAATTACATCTGAGCATACAAAACGCTGATTCAGTAGCTCATATTTAGAGAATTTAGGTATACCAGAAGRCAGAAAATCAGGAAAGCATGAGAAATGTGGATGTATATTGATAGCTAGCTTCTTTTCCCTTGGAATAACATTTATTTGCCAAGCAGCATGTACACATCACTGAATCTGACTCTGGCCACAAAGATCTCCTCAAAGTGTGCATGATAGCACACTCTGTATCTTTCACACCAAAGTTTAGTAAGTGTATAGCAAATCCTGCCTAAATCATGTAGGATACAGATCAGATCCAAAATGTTTAGAGGAACGTTAGGAATATTTTAGTTTTCTTTAGCTCATCAAAATTTGTGGAAACTTTAGTTACTCTGTCATGGTTTAGATGCTTTGATTGATGCAAGGGAAAAAGCCCAAAACTGCGTGTACCAGCAGGAACAGGAGGCTCCAGTGCACCTATGGAGCTATGAAGCCCCATAGCATGCTGGAAGAAATGGGCACTGGAGTAAGGGAAGTACAATTGTTACAGAAACAGTCTTTACCTTCCCTGACTGGCATTTTATAGACATATTTCTCTAACCCTTTTTCAACCCTTAAAAATGATCTTGCAGTATATGTATTTTAATTAATTACTATGAAACAGAGCAGCACCTGGAGCTGGAACACATATGGTGGTATTTTCAAAATAGAGGCAAAATGTTGCAACAAAAAAGAGATGCCAATGTTCTGCCATAAGAAACTAAGATTGTAAAAAAGAATGGGTTAAAAAAAAGAATTTCTGAACCGAACCTAGAGAAAGATAATTTTCCTCAAACATGAAGAAGCCACATGTCTTTGGAGGAGGCTGAARTTTGAATTCCATTTCTCACAAAAGTGTTGATAGCAGGATTCGTGGTCASATGTGCACAGCAGAGCACTGTCCTCTCTGCATGGACTCACTGCTGCTACCAGGGGCAGGAGCTGCTCCAGGGAAAGCAGTGCTGAGGCTGAGAGCCTCCCTGGAGAGGAGGAGCCAGACCAGAATAACACAACCACTGCACCCRCCCCGTCTTCTTCACCACGGGTGAGTTACTGGAGAAACTGCTGAGAGGCAGCAGAACCAACGTGTGAGAAGAGGCTGTTAAGGAATAAAATATCCAAGAGATYGATTTCAGGAAAGGTTGTACTAATGCTGCACAAAGCCAGATGTGTGACCACATTCACACATGTGAGACTGTTCCTCTTATTCTCTAAGAGTGGAGTAATTCTGTGTATCAGCAGAGCTCATATTGCAATACAGGCAGTAATTTCTCTGTAGGAAATTGGTTTAATCAGTTTACAGAAATATTAAAGCATAAATGGTGGGTTTTCAGTAACCTTTTTTCATGAAATGTATTGCTGGATGAATTCTCTGCAAAGAAGGAAAAGATCCACAACKGATTTTTGCCCCCTTGCAGTTCACCTTTAACTCAGAAGGTCCGGAATATTTTTCTTAACCTGTTTTTACAGCAGAATTTCAGATTTTAAGGAGTCTGGAAGACTCCATTTTATCTGTAGAGCTAATGGCACTATGCTGTGATAAGACTTGAAAGTGAAAGCTGAAAAACAGAAATGGGGTGAGATTAAGGATTTTATTTCAGTTGGTGCATGGATTAGTTTCAATGGATTTATGGCTGTTGTTTACAATTACACAGCCAACTGCACTGATGCCTATGTCTGTGATTTAGTGGTACCTATTGCCAAACCACACCACTGAGAGCTCTGGTAAGGCTTCAGAAGCCTTTATAGAGAGTGTGCTCACTGCTGGCAGCCTCAGCCTAAAAGCCAGAGGTAAACAGAATAGAAACTAATGCACAGCTTCACCTTCTGCTCTGTAGAAACCAAACAACTTTATTCTGTATTGTTGGCCTCTCTTCTTAATAYGTAGAAATCAAACCACAGCTGTTATTTTGTCTGAGACTTATAGATCTACTGCTGAGTGAGAGGATAATTCTTATTTCTTACATATGCCACTGCATTTGTTCTGATTGCTTCTTTTTAAATGAAGTTGCTWAAAATACATTTATTTTCTGATTCAGAAGAAAAAGTGAACAGTGTTCATGAAACACTCCCAAAGAGAAAAAGTGATAAAATCTGGATGCAGCTGGCAGAATATACAAGATAAATTGTTTTTTAAAAGGAATAATTACGGAAAAGATCTTATTTGATATAATAATTAAATAAAAACCTTTAAYACAGCTGATAGTCAATGACTCAGTGAAAAAGGAAACCTGAATTTTAAATATTAAGGATAACATCTATCTTTGCCTAGATCTGGACATTATTGGTGCTCTCCATAAATCATCCTCTTTTTAATTTAATATGAGCATCTGTAAGGTCCAGAGATAAATTAATTGCTGCCAGATTTAAATAATACGCTTGGTTTCAGGCATTTCCTGGGGATTAATGACAGGTTAGGGGAAGCCAAGGGCCTAAAGTTCAGCCAGAAACCATTAACCTCAGGTTATCATTAACCTCAGGAAACACCCTACATATCAGCCGTGTCTGTTCCTACAGAATGGAAATGAAAAGCGCAGTGCCATGTATTTCTTGTGTAGGTTAAACCATTCCCGTTGGTACATTACAGAGCATTTTAACAGCCCATGTTCTACCTGGTTMGATGGCACGAATCAAACACGTGCATCCATTTGGCTTAGCATGGCTCCTCCAAAAGGAAGAATTTTATGCTCTTGCACAGYGGCATTTGGGAACAGGGAAGAGTGCTTCATGTTTCTTAATTTAAGTAGTACAAAACTGTGTCTGGAGGAAAATTTCAGAGTTCCCAATTCAACTTATTAAGAGCCAAATTTTGACCTACTTTSAAATTGCAGGGACCTCAGGAGACATAGTATCTGGATACAGAAAATAAGAACAATATTTCTAGGAAAGTTTTTATACATTTTTCAACCTGAAGGTTTCCAAGCATTTTACGAGCATTTATTAATTAACATCCACAACATTCCTGTGAGATATGTGTTAGCYCCCCTCGGTGCTAGTAATGACATCAGAGGTGACACCAGAGGAAATTTGGGGAGGGAGGAAGGAGATGGCAACACAGGAACAGGGCTCTGAGAATTCCCACTTCTCCCTCAGCTCTGCTGTGAACATCAGGCATTCTGCAGGCTCTGTATACACAGACAGGGGAATTGGGAACTAATGCTAATGCTGTATGCCAGGGCTTGTAAAAGTATCACTGTGAGTTGCTGTTCTTATTAAAAAGAAGGGAGCAATTTAATCCAAGCTGAATTCAAAGCACACCCAGTGTGTGCAGGAGAGAAAGAAGAAACTTCTGGTGAGCCTACGGTGGTGTTCACGTGCTGATCCAATGAGTACTTGGGCTATGGACAGGTTCAGCTGGACTGTAGCAGCTACCAGTATGAGCAGTGGGCTTTGGATGGATCTTTCTGASCACCAAAATCACTTTCTTAATGTTAACCATGTGCAGGTGGGTGTGTAGCTCGAGCTAGACTCTTCGGTTTTCTCTATAGTTACCATGGTGCCTTTCATAGTTTTAAAATAAGTGTCTGAAACACTTCCTTCCTTTAGAAGTRCCCAGCTTTTCACACCTATTTTAGTGTGGGACTCCTCTGAAAGAACTTTTTTTTTTTCATAGAGAAGGATAGTTGGGGTGAATGTRAGAACAGGAGAAAGCCTGGATATTTTCAGTGAGGGGACAGAAGAATGTCCTCCTGGCTAACAACTGTCTGAGCACTGTTGGTTTGGGGACTGGACAAATAATCTATATTTACTCCCAAGCACATATACAGCAGGTTGCCTTAGGCAGCACAAAGGCCACAAGCTCGTGTTGGCTTCATGGAGGGAGATGATGGATGAGTGAAGAGAGATACATTGGGAACAACACTTGCAGCCCGTATTAATCTTACTACRACTTGGTATGCTGACAGGGCTGCTCTTTGTTTTCTGGTCTGTTCAGCTGGGTTTATTTCAATGTTCATTTTTTATGATCGTTTTACATGCACAAATCTATAGTATTGTACATAGCTAGACAGTTTTGTATCTGCTTTTCATTATTATGCTACTTCTCTAAACGTTACTAAAATGTGTTTTAATATATAAATCTTTATCTAGTTTATGTTTTTGCAGTCTGCATGTAACTTTTTATTTTTGCTCTTTTCTSCAGATCTTCTTATTACCATATTTTATATGATTCTGCTGCCAGGTTTCTTTAATTCTGCTAGTGGCAAAACCCACTCCTCTAAACCRGTGACAATTCTGCAGATAACTGTATCACACATTTTCATGGATTTCAGATGTTTAAGAGAAATTATATAGCTGTCTATGAAACATCAGGTCAAAATTGTGGCCAAATGGCAGCAGTATGACAGGGAAAAAGGGTTCCCTGGAAGCCGGTTACAGATTTTCTAAAGAAAGAAAACTCCAAATATAGAGCACACAACATGCTTCCASGGGCTGGCAGAAAACAAATGATTAAATTAACTAAATCTCTCTCCTGCTTTTAGTCCACAGTTGGCTGCAAAGGAACAGAATTGGGCCAGCTGCACAATGCAASCTAATTCCACACAAAATATAATAAAGGGCTATGGAGTGTTCAAGCCTGACTTTCTTGTGGGCTAGTAGGGTAAGATATCTCAGGTTTACTAAAGCTTATATATCATAGGCTTTCTAGTTTTGATTTTGGTAAATCTTGCTGTGCCTGAGCTTTGCTTAATGGACAGGCAAGAAATTCACGCTGCTTTCTGATGTATACAAGGAAGGAATCCAAACACTCTAATTACATYAAATACTGTCACCTCTGCCTAACCTTTAGTGCTATTGGAGCCACGCGCTTTTGCAGTTGATCCTGTTTTTCACACTCCTCATGCAAGTCTTACAGATGCAGGTGTTACTAATCCAAGATGAATATCTTCTCCCAGAGTGGGTAATGCAATGCTGGTCTCTGAAGGTGCTAGGCTTCTTCCCAGTTTTTGGATTTCASATGAAAGCTGTCCTGTGTAAGGAAGGTGGGGAGAGTAAGCAAGAAGGCACAAGAGCAAGAATGTTAACATTTTAACAGTCTTGGGTCACTTTTCCCCCAAGCCTCTCGTTAGGAGGTAGAGTAATAGCTGTGCAGTGATAGCATCCCTCAGATGAAGTCACCAACCCAGTCTGGTCCTATACTTCTTCCTCTCAATTCCTGTTACAGAGGAATGCTCTGATGTGTTTGACCTTCCAAAAATCCATGCTCTCACAGACCAGGTCAAACAGCCTTTGGGTTGGAGGAGGGCAATGCCTGTGTGGATGATGTGTCATGGAAAGAGTTGGAGGTCCTTCATTCCCAGAGCTGTGGGAAAATAAATCCCTTTTTGAGCAAATGGAGAGCAGAGCTACAGAGAGTGTCAAGTAATATTTATATAGTAAATATAAACTTTTCAYTGAAAAGAGAGACACTTCCAAATCCAGCATCAGATTTCTAGATCAAAAAGTGGTTAAAACCTTATTTTTTTGAGATGACAATTTAGGAATAATTTTATAATTTCTTCCTTAATTCCTTTTGTCTAAAATGTAAAATTGATGTCTACATTGTATATATGCATATATATTACATACATGCAATATGCATTCACTCTAAAATAACACTCCCAATCATTCTCAATTCCTATGATAGTAATRGCATACGGACATACAGCTAAATTAACATATTAGTGAATTCCAAATATACTGATTCTCAAAAAGGGAAGATACATTGTCACTCATTTCTACCCAAGTCAAACAAGTTAAATGAAACACCAAATATAGTTTCCAAAATGAACCAGATATAAGCAGTCTAGTATTCTAGGTTCACACATCCTTATTTCAATTGTCTAGAACTAAAAGCAAAAGGATACACTATATCATTAAAAATAAATGGAGGTTATAATTGCTTAAAAGATTATAGCATAAAATTTGCATGACTGATATGCTGCAAAATACAAGAGGGATTTGCTATACAGAATTTAATGTTGCTTTGCTTGAAGGTGCAGCTTGCATTTAGGCATATCAAGAAACAAGATCATTTAATGGTTTATTCATTCAATTTAACAGACTATATCCATGGCCCATCATCCACACATTCACCTGCTGTCAGCTGCTATTGAGCTCTGTAATGAACAGCTGTGGAAAGGGCAAAAAATGTACAACAACCTCTGGCTATTTGCATTTAAGATATTTAGTTCTATGTGAGAAGAATGACATGCAATCAGCTAGACACAGGGGTAAAAATAGCAGACTCCAATTTTGCCTACGATTTTCCTCTTCCCTTAGAGATGGTTACAATATTCATGAATTATTTGCATTTTGACTTTCAGAACAACATGCAATTTTTATAGGGCAAAAGGTTARATTCTGTCCATCCTGCTTCTGAGGGGAAACTTTGGAGGAAGGAAAGCTCTTCTCAGTGTGCATCATGGGAACAGGGCCTGATCTGTACTGTCGGTAGATAAAGTCTCATTAACAGGTTGGTAATTGAGAGCCATGCCCACACGGCAGGAGCAGCACTTCCATAAAGAAGCAGATTGAAATAACAATAGAAACCACTGGAGTTGTGCTGTGTTGGTGATGGTCCCTCTTGAACAAGGTGGGACACTGTTAAAATCTGCGGGAGGTGTTGAGCAGTGACTATCAGAGCATCCCTGCTTGAAACAGGATTGCATCTCTCGTACCTTTGTGATGCATTCAGATTGTTGAAGCCGTGCTTGAAAATGATGAACTCTTCCCCTGAAGGCCCTTAGTGACTTGTGAGAGGCTGAAAGTGCTTCGGGTTCCCCTGGATATCATTTGGACCCAAAAGCCAAGCCAGGCCCCTCAGAAAGCAGGAAAACAGTAGACAGCAAATGGCAGGATTCCCATCCTGATGTTGGGAGTCCTGATGTTGGGAGCTGAACAATAAGTAAGTCTGTCCACAGATAAAATTCCCATAGAAGCTGCCAGGCATCCATCAATTGAAAAAATATGAGGGCTCATTTGATACCAATAACTTTGTTTTCTGCTTTATCCACAAAAAGTTACAAAATTGTATTTTAAAGGTTATTTACTGGAAACAGCAGGAACATTTAGTTCTCTAGTCATAGTAAAATCTGGCCAAAGGAAATATATCTAAACTTTTCCAAATGATAAACACAGATTCTTTTGTAGTGTGCCTTTAAAGTTTCTTCTCAGCTTGAGAGTAGTATATAATAGATGGAAATAATGAAAAAGACACTAAGAAAATGGTGTTCCATGAGCTAATTTGCAGGAGACCATATGGCTTTGATGGCTGGAAAAATAAAAAGATTACACTGGAAGCTTGTAAATATTAGGTGCAGCTTCTCAAATACATTTGAACTAGTCAAAAAGATGACTAAATCATTCTGAGAATCTGCAGTAAAAATATGAGCTATTACAGAGCATTTATGGCTCTGCTAAGTAGGAAAAGAACTAGTCTGATCTGAGAGTTAAAAGCACCATAAAAAAGGTGGAATAGTCATCTTTCTGCAGTCGCTTACACCAAAATGGCTACATTTATAAAAATTTAATTTTTATGCAGATTTGGGTTATACAGAGAAAATCAACAACATTTGGAAAACAATTAGATAATTCTCTCATTAGTTGTAAAACCAAGTAACCAGAGCATTYGGTAAAGAGACTCTTCAAGCATGTGCATAGATTGGAAAGGTGATTTTCAGAATGTGCTGTCACACTTTTCCCATGCCATGATCYGTGAAGAGAAAAGTTAGAAAGCTTTTTGACATAGAATCACAGCAGCAGTGTCTCTTTGCCTCTGTGCTGTGATGCTGTGGGGAACTGGGTCATGCTGAGTTTCAGTCAGTACCAGTGGGGCTGGGAAAAGGTGCCAAGAGTGAAGGGTACTGAAAGGCATCTCACACAAGATATTATTTCCTTCCTTTGGAGGCTCCATGCACAGCATGAGATCCCTACATTTGGCCCCTGCATTCCCTGTCCATGCACTGCTATTGTATCCTGGTCACTTCTGAAGCATGGTGCCAACCTGAAGTATTTCTTGTCAGGTGACATAGTGAGCCAGGTACAGCAGTCACCAGGCCATGGGCAATTGTGTCCTCTGCCTCATTGCCCCATGCCCAAAGCACATGGTCCCAAACTAAGGTTTCAGCATCTGGAATCCTCCTCCTGTCATGTGAGCTGACAGACCAGACATACCCTCCACCATGTGAGAGAATAAGGCACTGCCTTGTATGTTGGAAAAAAAATCTACAGAAGCTTGTGTAACATGGGAGGRTAATCAGGAGGAAGAAGTGAGGAAAAATTGCTTGATACTTTGGCAAATTACAGAGCCTGAGAATATATCAGTTTGTCAGGATAAGAGAAGAAAAGCACCGGCTAGACATTAACTATCTTATATRCAGGAAATGACCGCAATTAAATCAAAAGGTCTTTTTTAGTCTGAATAAGGTAACATGAGAGGATACAGATATAGAAGTGACTCACTCAGTAGCCCCATCAGATCAAACAATTTAAACTTCAGGTATACCATAAGATTAGCCTCAGATTATTTCTGGCTACAAAGATAAAAAAGCTAAAGAAATGCTAATACTGTTAAAAAGTTAGCTTCTATAGACAGCTTGATACCCAAGTTCAGGGAAACTGTCTGCTAGCTTTGCTCCCAAACACAACTGCAACCTGGAGCAGAGTTGGGATTGGGTTTTTTGCACCACTCTTCTGTCCTCAGCACAGCCCCAGGACCCAGGTCCATATTCACAGCCTGGGGCTCAGAGACAGAGGGAGGCAGAACCTGGATAGTGTTCAGTGACATGAATGTTGCAAACCAAACCAGAAACAACCTGGCCTCACATTTGTCTCTTAGGCTAAGAAACCCACAAAAGCAAAGAAAGGAACTCACATGGAATCTGGAACCATATTCCAGCTCCACTGGTTCCTTTGGATGCTTTTCCTTTAAYGAGCACAAAGGTCAGGAAATCAGCCTGGATTCAGCTGCTGCTCAAAACATCAATGCTCCTGTTGCTTCAGCTCAGACAGTTAATGCTGCTTAAATGTCCCTCTCTGAGAGTGCCATTGGTTTCTTATCTGGGTTAAAAACCAGACATGAGCTGTGTGCCTCATGTCCATCAAAGCCATTCTCCTCTCCATCACTCTTATGTCCAGGGCCTGSGGAATTATCGATGCTAATGGAGAAACAGCCACACGTGCTGGCTCGCTCCATGCACGGTGCTCCCCTTGCAAACCCCRTCACACCCGCCTTTGTTTAAACATTTGTAGACTGAAACATCCTGTCGAGTCCTGTTCTGTGGGAGAACATATTTGTGAGACAAAGCAATGATGTGGTCTACCAGGAGGTCTATGACTCTCTCGGTGAATTATTCACTACTTTGCTGTGGTCTACATGCCAGCTCACCCGTGTTCACAGCAGAGAATGAAGCATTATTCATTATCAACCTTTGGTTTTTCTCTTCTAGGAGGTTGTTCCCCCACCCCTGTTGCCCTTTCAGGTTTTAACAAGACATTGCATTCTTTCAAACTTCCCCTGGGCAGCAGTTTTTTGCACTTGCAGAGGTACGGCAATAATAGAGCGAAAGCCAGAGCAGTTGTAAATTGTAGCAGTTAATGTCAAATTGATGGGGCAGTGATCAAATGAAGTTCATAACCACAGAACGCAACCTGGGGGTGGAATGCTGTTTCAAAGATTGCTAATGACAGGGTTATAAAATCATAAAATAGAAAGTTTTTTCCACTGTGAAAGTTTGAAAGAATTTATTTGGCTGACCGAAGGTATTAGCAGTGTAAGGGTCAGACTTTTATAAGACATTTAGCACAATTGCTAATYGTGAGGGGACTGACCAGTCCATTTTGAACTGAGGGAACAACACCTGCATTGTGTTGCTATTCTTGGACACCCTGAGTGCACCTTTAATGATCTTTAGGTCTTCTAGCATAGTGCTGTTTAATTAGAAACTGCTGGTACAAAGGGAGAGCAACTGTTGGCTAAAAAGAGCAGTTTCAGGGTTTTCAGATCTGTCTTTTAACCACCAGCATTCAAGAAACCAAAGCAGTGGGGAACGTCACAAYGTTAACACAAGGGAAAACTTTTATAGCTCATCAAAGCTGGACAGTACACAGCTGTACCCCAGCTGTACTCTCCAACCACAGTGCTAAAAACGTCTCAGGGAAGAAAAAAGAAGTTAGGTCCATGAAAATATCATAAGATAAATAGACATGGAAAATATTAAAGACATCCCAGTGTAATTTACATATGGAAGTGAAAAATGAACAATGCAAATGAGACATCCGCTCTTATAGATGGATCCTTCTGTATTTTCTGATTTATTTATTTTTGTGATTTCTGCTTCAGTTATTGAGACTAATCTGTCATGTGATTTATCATGCTTTCCTTACTCATTTGTGATTAGCTTAGTCAAGGAAGAGCAAAGCCAGGAAAAATGCCTAGCTTGAAACTGCCCTGCTTTCTTGTTATGGCAGAATATGAAAAAGGGGAGAAGCCCATTTGTAAAAACTACATGTGGTTACAGAGGGATTAACATCCCCAGATTCACACAGGACCTACAACCTTGGATCCCCTGCAAGAGATGCCAGCCTCGGTCATTAAGGCGTGTCACCCAAGACCCCATGAGTCCACACCTCTCAGAAACGTGGCCGGTGTCTTTGCGCAAAGAAGGRTTTGGCAAAGATGCAGGCTCAAAGCAATTTCTGGCATCATTCATTACATTCAGCTGTCCAACTTCTGATGTGATGGGAGACCTTGCCAAACAGTAATTTTTCTTTCATTTCCAGTCTTCCTGCTCCTTCCCTGTTTTCCACTCAGAGGCCCTTCCCATCTGKATTTCTGAAACTGGAAGACACTTAGTAAATGGATGATAGTAAGGTGCTGCTTCACCCTAATCATTTCTTTCCTGCTCTCAACAACATAAAAAAWTTCATATTTTGTAGTTTGTGGCCCTTTGAATTGGACAACAATCATCTCACAAATTGCACCCTTCAGAAATGTAGCTTCCAGTGTTCAGATTCAGGTCTTTAAATATTTTCTAGTCCTTAAAGACTTTTAGACAAGGTCAGATGCTGCAGACATATCCTTGTGGGCTTTGCATTGCCTAAGCACTACTCATAGCCTGTAGCTCCAGAAGTTTCTTGTGCAAACTCAAATTCCATCCATTTGGTTTTTTAAGTTAGGTCTTCATATAAGGGAAGAAAAACCACAGCCCTTCTTTTCTCCMTCAGTATGTGGTATTGAACATCTGGCCCCTGTGTTGAGAACACAACACAGATGTTCTCCTGTGTAGGTTTTTGACTGATAGGCTGCTAGCGACCATTTACAATGCCTATTGAGAAAGAGATCATTGTGAGTCAGCAAATAATGCAGGGCCAGGTGAGAGCAGCTGGATGTGAGTGAGCTGTGTACCATCACTTGCAACAATACCATCAGTGCTAAATTGGTTATTGGTCCATTGGCCAATTTTGTACTTTATTTTTCCATAGTGGATGCACTATGGAAATGGATTTGGGAGACACAGAGATACGTAACTTGGTTGTGATTTTGGGAATAGAAGGCAGCAGATTCCTTTAGTGCTGAACCTTTTGGTAATTAATTTACACCTTGGCAAAGAATGCTGGAGATTGATAGCATCAGTGACGATAGCAAGCTGCCTTTCGGCGACAACTGCTACTGCTGGTGATGTTTTCACAATAGTGACCCCAAAAATAGATTAAAATGTTGATGTAAGAAGTAGCAGTATGCATGTAATTAATATTCCATTATTAGTGTTGCATTAAGATGAGTGAGTGTAGGTCACATAACAAAGTTGTTGTTTTCACACTGTTTGCAACATCAGAGAATTAATATTGGCTACCTGACATTCTCTTTTAATGTTAATTATGCTAATGATTTTAATATGCTCAAAATGAAAGCTTAGATTTCTGGAGCAAGAGTAAGGTGCTGATTTAGAAAGGACAACAATTATGTGGAAGCATATGAAATGATAGTGTGGAAGCATATGAAATGCTATGACCAATCCTGATGGAAATCCTAAGAAGCAAAGCAATTTCAAATGGAAAATGCAGTCACGGGCTTACTGCAAAGTRAGATACCAGATATAGAATCTTCAATTTTTGGATGTTTGTTTTTCAAGAAAGGTCTTCATTTTAGTGTTTGCAGATGACCTGTTGTTTCTTAAATGCTGTGTTTTGTGAATAATCTGGTGCGAATTTTATCAGGTCATCCATCTCATGATTTGTGAGCACAGAAATCTGGAGTCTTGCAGTCTACAAGTGAAAACCATTTCCCAGAGAACATCTTGCTTTCAGTTGCCTGGTGACAGGACCAGAGGCAATGAGCACAAGTGGCAACACAGGAGGTTTCCTCTGAACATCAGAAAACACTTTTTCACTGTGAAAAAGTCACTCAGGGTGACTGAGCACTGGCACMGGTTGCCCAGGGAGGTTGTGGAGTCTCCATCCATGGACATAAACAAAAGCTATCTAGTCCTGGGCAACCTGCTCTATGTGTCCCTGCCTGTGCACAGGGGCTGGACCAGATGACCCCCAGAGATCCCTTCCAGCCCCAACCATTCCATGGTAGTGGGGTTCAGGTCTGTTTTCAARACCACTTACTACCACAACATCCATGCCAAAGTGGTGGCTGATGGGAGGTTCCCACTGATATTATTGGGATCTCTTGTTTCTCTTCTTAAAAGAGGGTGTGCCCGAAGTAGCAGTAAGCCAAACTGCCCTGTCATTTGACCCTCCTTTTTCCATGACCTCTTTCCCTTCCGAGATCTCTGTTTGCTTGCACCAGCTTGTCACATTTTATGTTGAGATCTTAAAATACTCTGGAAAGGACCTATTTCTCAGATAATGTTTGAGTAGCAGGTAGGACTGCATGCCTGTACTCTGACCAGCTACTCTTAGAAGAGGCAGTGATGTTACCAAATACCACTCTGCTGGCAAAGTTTCACTTCCTAAAACCAAACATCTTTACTAATTAAATGCAGATCATAWTTTTTTTCTCTTTTCCCTTAAAAAAATTAAAAATAATTAACCTAGTCTTTTTGTAAAGGCATATGACTCAGCTGTGCCAAATTAGGTCAGGTTTGTGCCTCCTAGTCATGTTACATCAGGAATCACAGGGACAATCACTGCTTTTTCAGGGCTTAGAGGCTGTAGGAGCACTCATGGAGTATAGCATGAGTAATGAAAGTAAAGCTGTGTTAAAAAGCTCCTTCATGTTATTACTTGGCAGTTCATTAAGATATACCTTGTTTACCTGCTGCAGCCTGCACACCAGATTTAGCTCTCTGCAGGAATTTGAAAGCATTTAGCGTGCAGAAGCTGTGAACTGCAATGAAAAACAAAACACTTCTATTTCATGATTTTGTGAAAAGCAAGGTACTTAAACAGTGACTGAGAGCCTGCTCATCCCCTTCAGATTTTTCCCCAGGCAGATAAAGATATGAAAGAGAAAAGTAGAAAAACAGATCTGATCATCTTATTGACAGGCTGGGAAACACTGTACATTCCCTATTCAGCTCTTTGAGGTTTCTGTGCACCTTATAATCTCCTTTGGCTTGTTAACCACTGCTGAAGCRGGCCAGAACTCATTTGCTTTCTTGTGTTGCTCAGTGACCCTCCAGTGATGTCAGGTAAGAGCACTGATTTTTAATTAAAATCKCAATTTTCAAGTACGTTTCACAATTAATACATGGCGAGAAATTCTGCCCAACTGCATTGTTTTGCTAAGCCTCGTGGGTTCAGCTGTCTTAATCACCTCTAAAGCAAGAAGCCACATCTTCATTCCTGAAAAATGTGACTTCACAGGACAGTGAATATGTGAATGGCTGATCTGCCATATGCACCAGAAGTTCCTCACTTGAAGGAAGCATCAAGTGTGTGAGAGCAGGAAAACATCCCTGTATTCAAAGGTTTGAAAGCCCGTGATGGCAGTGTGATATAGTATACAAYAAATTGCTGGTTAATGTGTTCCCATGTTATTTGTTTTCCTCATTCTGGTTTTTAGGTCTCCATGAGCTCATCACAATAGGCACCCATGAGGCCCATTAGTGGCTTTATCAKTAGTCCCAGGTCTCAAGATCTAGGAATGCACTATTCACCTTATTATACCAAGGGCCATGAGGAGTCAGTGCCAAGACCTCCAGCTGCTAGAACCAGTCCACTGGAGCAGAGAAACCTTTCACAGAGCTACAAGAATTTGCATTTGCAAATCCAGGGAGCAAACAACTCACCTGAAGTTTGCACTGCCTAAGCACTGCTCAYATTCCGTGGCCCAGCTGGGAACAGAATTCACATCTCTGAATTTCAGGCTCAAATTCGTCCTCCTCACCTGCCTGCAGAGCCTGTAAATACTATTAAATATTTATTTTGCCCTTTCRCAAGCCATCATCCTCTCAGTAAGGATGGTTGGCTGCACATGCCAGCTCCAGCTGGCCCTTCAGGAGCAGGCACAATGAATGAGGWTGTTTCCTGCTCAACAACCATTCTTCCATCCTTTTTCACTTGTTGTAGTTGACTGCTCCCACAGACAAGGCTTTTCAACATTTTCATTGAAT
>NW_026623292.1:1667338-1765015 GCF_030028575.1 Malurus melanocephalus
CTTGCAACATTTAATTCACCTTGAATCATTTGGTTTCACTTTGGGACTTTGTAAAAATAACCCAAGGGCCAGATTCACAAGAGGAATGAGGTAATATAGAGAAGCTGGTATTAAAGCTGTTCCTACCTCCTATGCCCTAGATCCCAGTCCAGGCTGGACATTCACATCATATATGGGAAACCTTGGGTCTGATTCCCRTTTTGTCTGGTCAGCAGCAGGGATTTTGATCCCAGGCTGACACACTCTAAGAAAATACCACAAGTGGTAAGTGCAGTGTGTGCTGAGGCAGGRGTCTGATGTCTCCTCTGTTATGGCTGGACCACTTAACAACGAAAACTTCAATACTTACTGGATAAAAAATAATATACATCTCTCTAAGTTGATGATTAGGTCATTTGACAATGGGAACTTCAAATTTTTGGTTGCTGCCTCAGTGAGTGTTTATTTATGAATAAGAGTGGAGCATTTCAACAACAGAGAATAAATGACCCACATTACCCACCAGCCAGCCCTCTCTCCTGGGAAGTGATGCACTTAATAGAGTTTCTGACCTGGTGTTTGTCCTACTGTGCAATACAGCCTTGGATTGAGAGAAGGGAAAGTGACCACTGGCTCWTCTCTGAAATTTATGCTCTAGGAATTCAAATCAGAATTCACAAATAAATGTTTGGGGCAGACTAACTATTCAACAACAAAAGCCATCATCCACCTCCACTTCTACCATGGCTTTTAAGTAGAAACCTGACAGAAACATCCACCAGAACGTAACACTCTGAGCTATCTCTTGCCCAGTGTCCAGCCAAGGGGAAAAATTAAGAAAACATCACCCAGTCTTGCAAGATATGGGTGACTGGGAAGGTAAYTGTCAAATGTTGAAGGCTGTGTTTTCCATCTCATCCCCCTCACCTGCCCTTCCCTGCCAGGGGACTCAGAAAAATGAGGTTTCTAGATCATAATCTGCAGAGAATTCCTTATAAACCCCTTGGATAGGTTTCAGTTTTTAACATTGTACTGAACCAACTGTTATTCTTCTGAACAAAGAAGCAAAAAAAAATCAAAAGCTTTCAACTAGGTCATGCTAGTATGCTATCATGAGTGAGTGTGAGTGGTATCATTTGACACATACTGCATCTCTCAATTAAGGAAAATGCCAGACTTCTGTTAGCAAGACAGCTGGTGGTACTCAGTGACTAAATATAGTACTGTCATCACCTAGGAGCACAGCCAGGACATTTTAATGGTTGGGACAACTGATATTTCAGTTTAGCCAAAACAATTTTTACTCATGAGCTATTATCTAAATAACCAGTGGGCAAAATCAGTGAATGAATGCATTTGAAATATATTTTAGCCTTTTCATTTATTAGGTCAATTTTCAACTAATATTCAGCTGATCTTTAAAGAAATTCCACATATTGTGTGTATTTGAGATAGAAAAAAAACAGTTAAGTAAATACAGCTGGCATTCAGCTGATTGTCTTCACATTAGATAGACTAAACTGCCCTAGACAGTCTTTTTATTGTGTGTACAGTCCCTTGATCAGTGGGGTTTGGATCCTCTGGAGAGTGATTATTAGGGCTGATTCCATTGCAGAGGAGAGGCAAAGCCCAAATAAATATCTGTAGCTCATCTTAAGTGAAGCGTGATCCAGTTCACCCCATATTCGATGAAAACACTTTAATGTGCAATTACAGCTGGAATAGGTCCTAAATTATGTCAGTTCCCAGAGAATTTACCTTCCTGAACAAATCTTCCAGGCTGAGGGGAAAAAGTCTGGGTTCTCACCTCTTCATCAGTATGCCAGGTATTTTGCATTTTTGTGTTAGCATTCTCTGTATCTACTGATGAATAAGCCAAAAGAAGACACACAATTAGGCATTGCTAAGGATGAATGGAAACAGCTTTCTTCACATCACATTATTGTAACTTTAAGGTCTGTAAGCCTGAGCCTGCCAGGTTTACAAGCAAGGGCTGTGCTCGTGTGCAGCTGAGGCACAGAAATGAAGTGTCTATTTCTTTCCTGTTTCCAAGAAATACTGAGTTTAGGTCTGGTTTAGCTGTGACTGAGTAGGTATTTCAAAATGTTTATTAACAATTCTGYTGCTTTATTTCTGCTGCCAGCTCTAAACAATAGGGGCCAGGAACACCAGCTTTGTTTGTACTAATATTAATACATGTTTGCCTGTGGATATAAATGCAGAGGTATCCTCTGCAGCCAGTGGATAAGGGGACAAGTTGTTGGTCCTGCTACATCTTGAATGTTAGCTGGGAAATGGCAATGCTAAGAGCTGTCTCAGAATGAGCCCGCATGTGAAAACCTCATTGATTACATCTGTGCTACCATTGCTGTTGCCTGGAATAGTTTTTTTTTTTCAGGATTTATCATCTTTTTGTACCTTCTTTAGTCTGAGCAATGAAGAGTGTTTTAATATTGAGTTACAATTTTTATTTTTTTATTTTTTAGTGGTAATGTCCTGGTTTCAGTTGGGATAGAACTAATTTTCTTCTTAGTAGCTGGTAGAGTGCTTTGTTTTGGATTGAGTATGAGAATAATGTCGATAACACAGTGATGTTTAGGTTGTTGCTAAGTAGTGCTTACCCCGAGTTGAGGACTTTCCAGTTTTCCATGCTCTGCCAAGGGTGAACTGCACAAGAAGTTGGGAGGAAGCATGGCCAGGATAACAGACCTGATCCAGCCAAAGGGATATTCCATACTATAGAATGTCATGTCCAGCTTTTAAACTGGGGAGAGCTGGCTGGAAGAGACCAATTGCTACTTGGTGACATGCCAGACATCATTCARTGGGTGATGTGTAATAGGATTGTGCATCACTTGTTTTTTTTACGGTTCAGCTATCTCTTCCCCTTTTATTGCAATTATTATTACTATTGCCATTGTTAATATTATTTTATTTTACTTYGTTTCAGTTACCACTCTGCTCCTATCTCAACTTYTGTGTTTTATTTTCCCCCCTATGATTTTCCTCCCTATTCCACCTGGGGTGCAGGAGGGCTGAGCAAGTGGATGCTTTGAACTGAGTTACCTTCTGGGTCCAAACCATGACAAGTAAAAGACAGTGGAATTGAAGCTGGAGAGAGAGAAAAAAAGCTTTAATGTTTTTATTTGTAAGTGTAAGCCTTTTATCCATTCATTCAAGCCAGTATGGGCAGTAGCAGTGCAAATTTCTGTCTTGGTCTCTTGGCCAATTTTCCCTCCAGTTTCCCTGCAAGCCTTGACCCTYACATGACTGTTTTGCACTGGACCCACACCTGGGTGAAGACTCAGTCTGGCAGGACCACCAACAGGCACGCCAGAACTGATGTTTTACTTCAGTCACTCCTYCTTTCAGATGTGAACCAAGAGCTGGTGCGTATCTGGCCGCAGACTGCAGCAAACAGAGGTGTGTGCAAGCTTTGTTCTGTCACTGCCTCCCACCATGTTGTTTGCATCCAGCCACGAGGGCTCAGCTGAATGGGGAATAAACTGTATTTTCCTGAAGGTGACAAGAACTCCTGCTGGTAGCTATCAGCACAGCTCCCCTTCCTCGGGCCCTGAGGGAAAGCACAGCTGTGTCAAGCATTGTAAGGGAAACAGCTCTTCTCCCCAYTGATCTCTACCAAGGGTTTTTCTCTGATCTGACACATTATAAGGCTGTACAGTGACAGGGCACTGTAGAGGGAATAGCTTTAAGTTGAAAGAGGGAAAGTTTAGATTAGATACTAGGAAAAAATTATTTACTCAGAGGCTAATGAGGCACTGGAACAGACTGCCCAGAGAAGTTGTGGTTGCCCCATCCCTGGAAATGTACAAGACCAGGTTGGACGGGGCTTTGAGCAAACCAATCAAGTGAAAAATATCCCTGTCCATGGCAGGGGGTTTGGAACTAGATGATCTTTAAGGTCTGTTTGAACCCAAACTGTACTATTATTTTGTGATTCTATGATCACTGGAAACTTAATACTAATCTGGAGGAAATTGTGTTTTCTGCCATCCCAGTGCTGCTGCGCTGGTGTGAGGGGAACACTGGATGCTGAACTGAACATGCAGCTACTGACACCTGGGAAGCACACCAAACAGACAACAAAAGACCTTGCCTTTTTCTTTCTTCTCTTACCATTACAGCTGAAGAAGGTCCTGGAAGATTTAATATCAATGKCAAACAAGTTTTAACTTTGGATTATTCTCTTTCTTGAATAGAACACATTTTTAGATAGGCAGACATCTAAAACATGAAAAATTAACATATCCTTCTATAGAAAAGCATTTTCCCCCAGTCATTCATTCTTTGTTCACTGGACAATTTTTTATTTATTATTGCTTTAACAGCTCCATGGTTGTAGCAAAACCAGAACGGTTTGTGAATGGTGTAATAACTATGATCATAACCACGAAATCTATCCTTTGAGTGATGCTGCTACCTTTATCACTTTGTTTTTAACTTTATTAGGACTGATAACTTTACAGCTTTAGTCAGCAAGTTATGACAGCCTTTCTCTTTTAATAGAAATGTTTTCATTTGTTCTATGCTAAATTAGTTGTTTTAAAAAACTTTTTTTTTGTGCACCACAGGAAAGCATAATTGGGAAGCATTAATTTGTGCTTGAAAAGTGTATTTTAATTTTTTCTTTGAAATCAACACACACTGTGACCTAGTTTTTATAAACAGAGGAAGAAATAAATGCCAGATCTAAAAAAGTAGATTTAGCTAGATAGTATTCTACCTTCTAAACTACTTTTCAAATGTAAGAGGTGATTTCACCTATTTACATATTGCTAGAGGCTAAGGGGAGAAAAAAGCATTCATCCTGAGTTGAGTTCAGAGAGTCTGCTTTGCCAAAAATTAAGCCAAACATATTAATATACAGGCCTTCTTAAAGTCTCAGAAACATCAGGAATCCATTTGAAAGAAGAGGAGCTGCTCTGGTTTGTCAGTCTGGCAAGTACCAATGGAAAAATCCATCATCTACCAACAAATACACAGTCACAGCTTGCACAGTCAGTCCTACGGCCGTGAAGGGTCTGCACAGCAGTTCTACTCTCAGGAGCTGAACCCCTGTTAGTGCCTGAGGCCATGTTGGCTCTGCTAGGGAGAAAGGCAGACACAGGAATGCAGAGGTGAAATATCCTGCAAAGATGATTTTTCTACATAATATTACATTTGCTTAGTATAAAATTTTACAAGCATATCCCGGACCACCCAAAAGTTGTAGTGATTAATCCAGAAGTCTACCCTGTCCTTTACAYAATAACTTTTAAATGTTCATTCATTGCAATATACTTTAGATTGCTAAACACAGCCACATGGAGCGTGTTTGTAAAATACACGTGTTGTCTAAAATGTACATTCAATTTAAAGGTTCTCTTGTTACAATGTAGCTCCAGACAGAAACTCCTTTTTTTCATGAGTTCAACAGTTAGATGAAGAAACCTCTCCAAAGCTGAAAACAAAGAATGATTAATTAAAGAACCTGAGACTTAAATGCAGACTTGTTCTTAGTTTACCAGACTGTGAAACTCTTACCTTAGTGGGTACACAGACAGGCATATATCTTTGCAACTGATTTTTTGGCAGATGATTGAATAAGTCTTGTAGCAATGACCTTTTTGAGCACCAGAGAAAACGCCCCATCAAATGGACATAATTTATTTCACAGGGAGGGGGAAAAGCTTTGGTGAATTTTCCAAGAGAAATTCCAAGGCTTACGTGAATATGTTCACCTAGCAGCTACACTGACATGAATAGATGTATAAACCCACATGTGTAAGACAGCTATGAGCAGTAAAAGTAACAACTCRGAACTATTAAGACGTCTAAGTATGTCTTTACATAAAAGCCTTAAAGGGCTGCACAGGGAGTCATTATAGTGTATTATGTCAGGACCTTACTTACTCAACATGTAGAAGGCAACTCTGACACTGTCAGCTGTGATGTAAAATGCTCAGAGGTTCGTTTCACAGGACAGGCGTTTCCAAAGAGTTCAGCACCCAACAGTTCCCATGTAGGCAGCTAAATGAGGTGATGAAACTTTAAATGCTCTCAGCTTTCATGGGAGCTGAAGTCTTTTGGAAAATCYAGCTTTCCCTGGGGTAGCTGCACCATCTGCTTTGAGCTCCTGGAGGGGTGATTAGAGGGACCAAGACAGGTACTGGTGTCCTGTGAAGGTGGATGTTGAGGAGGGGTCTTGTGAAACCCCATGGAATGGCAAAATCATGCTGAAGGAATACCTCTGCCTCATCTGCAACATCCATGCCTTAGCTCAGAGTTAAAGAGATTAAAAAAACCAGCAGAACAAACTAAGGATTGTCTGCTCTGGAAATGTCTTCTCTCAGATCGTACGATAACTCTATATTAACTGTGTGAACAAGGTATCTGGCACAGCAGACTGTTATTCTGAATTTTCTTATTCAAACATCGTATTCCTGTCCACATGAAAGCCAGCATAACTCACAGAATGCCTTTATACCCTAGTAACTTTATTTAAAAAAAATGCAAACAAAACAATGTGTTAGATTACATTCTGAAACTGTTGTTCAGATGTTTTATGCTATTGCTTCAGCAATAAAACGAAGATTAAACTCCTGAGGCCAGACCAAGTCTAGCTATTTTCTGCTATTTCCCAGTCAGGCTGGAGTGGAGCCGAGGCACCTGGTTGCTGGGAGCCATTCAGAAAGCCTGTCCCACACCACTGCTGGCTGGCCCTCGCTCTGGATCTGCAGGTCCCTTTAGGGGCACAAAAATCCCTGTCACTGCAGGAGATTGGCTTTGTTCGTGATGTTACAGGGGGAGGCTACAGAAGGAAAAGCCATCAAGGGCAATCAGACAAAGACAAAGACAGCAGCAACTACATCCCAGGATGGGGCAGGAACAGGGGAAGCATGGGGGTTGTACAGGGCTCTACAGCTTGCCCTCCTTTCCAGATCCTCCTCAGGCATCAGCTGATGGCTGCTGCCTTAGTGCAGGGGRCAGGACAGCAGCTTGGACAGGCCAAACACCTCCTGTGAGTTACCTGTCAGGTCTCTCACACCATGACCCAGATAGGTGAGTGGAGAGGGTCCCTAAATGTCACCTAAATCCCTGGAGAGGCCAGTCTGCCAGGCCTGCCCAAAGCCTCAGAGAACTTCAATGCTTCTCCCTTCTTGTCTTTTTATTGGCAGACTTTTTATTGTTCAGACTTTCCAAAGACAAGGGTATGACGTTGCCCCTCCACCCCCAGCTGACCCTCCTGGTCAGCAGTCCAAATGCTGTTTCAGAGTTAATTAAGCTTCTATTTTCCCCTGGCCAAGTGCTTCATCTATTCACTTTTTTTCCCATCATAAGCTGTGATGATGAGAGTTCCTCTCGCACTGTGCACAGTCAGAGATCTACTGTCTAGAGTAAACTCTGAATTTTACATCCCAAGTGGACCAAAAAAAAAAAAATGTGCAGAGTTGATTGCATAAGCTGCAGAGAAAACATCTCTACATTGCTTTTCTGTTGCCTGCATCCAGGTAGTTCTGTGCACAGCACGAGAACATTAAATTGCTCTTTGGATCTGATTTAATAAAGTCCCAGTGAAATCCTAACTTTAGGACTTTTTAGCATCTCTATTCTTTTAGTCATCTTTTTTGACAATGTCAGAGGCATTTAGAATAGAATGATACTCTGATTGATTTGAGTAATAGATGTGTGATCTGATGCATCTTTCTCCTAACAGGAGATAAAGTTGAGATCTTTTTTCAGTGTGGTACATTAAGGTATTATTTAATAACAATTCATTGCAAAATTATTCTGTATTCCGTGCAAAAAGTCGTGGAAAGGTTTAATCCCCTGCAAATTAACTGTAAGTTACACAGAGAGAAATGGATGGGCTGTAGGCAAAATAAAGAGAAACACAGGAATGATCACTTGGAAAAAGAATAATTTAGAAAGACTGAGTATTTTATTTCTTCTCAGGCTCTTTCATCTTAACTGACATTGTAAAAAATGGGCAATCTGAAGACTATGATTTATTACCCTAAAAGTTTTAAGATTTGCCYTTTTTTTAAAGCATTGTCAGATTTTAAACTTCCATGAGATTCTGCTTTAAGTYCTTTGAGAATTAATAAGCAAAAGGTTGCAGTCGCAGACAGAGACACATTTTTCACGCTTCCCTCCCTCCCAGTGACTTGTTTTCCATGTTCAGCCTCTGCACAATGAAAGGAGAAAAAAAATTGCAGCCGGCAATGTCAGTTCATGTTATTCTATATACAGAAATGCCTTAGCCAGCATTTATRTGAAGCTTTGTAGAGTGTAATAAAAACCCCGATTGAATCTCTTATTACTTCCTCATTTTACTTGGTTATTTTCCCAAGTTCAGACAAAAGAGTAAGATCCATCTGACTGATGCTGAAGTACATAAAACTTCAGTTTCTCACTAAGGTATTTGCCTGAGTTGCCCCCACAGCCAATCTCCCCATAGATGTAGATAAATAGTCCTGACAGTGATTTGTCCCTTTTGGGGCCTCTGGGCTGACTTACATGGTGAAAGGGCCATCTGGGTTTGGGTGTAAAGGACCATCCAGCTGACCAGCCTAACCGGTACCTACATTTTGGGTGGCCAAGGTTTGCTCTGATTGATTCTCCTGTAAGTGTAGCTTCCCATTTAGGAAAGCTCAGGGGGCAGAGTACCGGAAAAGACTGCAACGTTGGTCACAAAATTGTCCCCTATATATTTAGAACTCACCAAATACAGAAGATAAACAAGTAAAAAAATAGAGGGAAAAATGGTGACTAAAAAAAACTATGAAAGAATTGAGCTGGTCACTGTTCTGTGATTCACTAAGTCTGTCTCTATAAAAATGAGTTGAAACAAATTTCCTGGTATGAATAAATCCCTGAAGTGTCATGAATTTTTGTATGAATGTTTCTGAATGCTTTAAAATTCATATGGGAAATGAATTAATCATTCTTCCTTATTTTCTTGTTGACAAAGTCTTCCTTCTCATCCAATCAAAGTGAGGGCTACACACTGGGTTACTAGCTGTGCTCAGTGAATGWTGAGCAGCACCCATCAGCTGAGACTTTGTCACAGAAAATATTTGCYGGATCCTTGAGTATGCAGAATGCATTAGAATCAAATCAGAATTTTTTTGCAAGTGATTCAGTGACTGCAGAAATGTCTGCATTTATGAGCAGTTTAACAGTCTCCGCACACATTCATGGTTTATACTGGGCACATGTGTCATTTAATTAAAAAAAGGAAACTTGAATTAATGATACAGATTTGAGCAACCATGGGTACAAGCTGACATGACAGGTCTCTGTACATTGTTCAAGCGTGTAACTTACCTGAGGAATGTGGACAAACTCTGACATTATTATTACTACTTCTAAGATGACCAGATTCTGCAGTCTTCACAAATGCACGCTCTATGTTATAGTTCAAGAAAACTTCATGTRTGTTTTTCTTGGTATGGGACAGGGTAAAGTATAGAAGAAGAGACTCACATGTCTAAATTTGTGTTCGTGCATATTAATGAATATACATGCTTATTTTGGTATTATATATTATATTTCAGTACAGTACAATATGGGTATTATTTTATGATAATCCATCTTCCCCGACTACACAGCATTTTTCTTCTCTGCTTGAGAGTGCACTGAGTGACACACATTTGCTTCAAGAGATGTCTGGTGCTCACAATAGTCTGAATGCACCTTGGGGAGACCTTGTCCTACCTATGCAGTAATCTGAAATCAAATGGGGACAAATGTTTTTCACAAACAAAGCTAGGTAGGAAAGAGGGAAAGAAATTATTTCATTCTCTTCCTGTCTTTTGTAATATTTGCTCACCATTTGGAAATTGTGAAGTGTTGTGACTACGCAGATTTTACTTGATAACCTTCAATTCTTTTTCTACAGCTGCTAAAATGATATTATTGATACTGACATTATTGATAAATCTGTATAAACCAAASCTTGCACTGATAATGCAGGATTCTCTGTTTTGGTGATCCAATTCCTGCTGATTACCCCTTCTCTATGCATGAATTTCAGCAYGTGCAAGAGCCTTCTGTATGTGGTCCAACATTTGCAGGTCAGGSCTGACCTTTGGATAGTCTGGGAAGGCACCTGGTGTCTGACAACACGATGGGGACTCAGAGCACAACTGAACTGCTGTGAGATTAGCATTAGTTCAGCACTTAGACTGTAATTACATGGCTGGTTTGTGATGGAAATTACTGGTTACTCTGCAGGGTCCCGCAGCCACTTGGGACCACTTTCATGGGGTTAACATACAGATTAGTTTCCTTATTTCTGTGCATATCCAGCTTCCCAAAATCACTTTTCTGAGGTGGATTATTTGAAGGACATTACACGTCCACAGCATGTGCATGTTCTGTATAATGGAACAATGAAYATCCTGTGAGCAGATTTTTGGAGGGCCAAAATCCCCATTGGCACAGCTGCATGGATTCATTGCACCAGCMGGGGAGCTGACCCCAGCCCTCGTTTACTGACTTGACAGGCCACGTTGCCATGAGGACGTTCTAGCGCTTCCAGGGACATGAATTTGGAACAAAGAATCATTTCAGTGGTACGAGGTTGACACTTGTTTGGTTTTTAAAGAGTTACCACATAATGTTAAAGTAGTGTCTTGCCTTAATGTGAAATCTTGATGCAGCATATCTTATGATCTATTAATCTGGGAAAAAATGTAAACCAAAAGATAATAAACATAAACAGTGTCTTAACCACAGGCATTCCTCAGAGTAAACGATAATATAATTAAACTTTAACTTCACAATGCAGATTCTTTTAGTGCGTAATTGAAATTGTGTAAGATGCTTTGGCAATGTGTTTGACATTAACTTAAGGCAAGCAATTTTAGGAACTAGGATCTGATCTTTCTCTTGTTGACATCATTTTTTGCCGCTTCCACAGCTGTGTCTGTGCTGCAGATTCTTTGTGATGTGCTTCACAGACCCAGTCCTGGAGAGTTCCCCTCCGTGTCCTGTGTCCTCAGGCCCTCACTGAAGAAGTTTAGGGACTGACTGCCTTGTTCACACCAGCTAAGAACCATCAGAGGCCATAGCCAGCACTGACTAAACAGCATCGGTTCCACAGTATTGCATGACTGCCTAAACAAAAATAATAACAGAATTTAGAAATACACATAAATATATTAATGAAAAAAGGATGYCTCATAGCTCTTTGCTGTGCTCTGGAATAAGGCTCTTTGGGAAAACTGGGAATTTGGTATTGGGGATTACAGGGTTGCCAAGTTGTGTTTCCCAGAGCATTTGACAATAGCCTCTGGAGAGCTGGTTGGGCACATGCTCTTCTTCATTCTTTCCAGCCACGAAATTACAGCCACRAGAATCAAGAATTACATTCAGTACATTCTTAACACACAGTGGCTCCTCACACTCTTCCCATAGTGAGGAGAGGCAACCTCCACAAAGAGTTTCTGACTGAGGGTGTCATCCAGAAGATCTCTGACCATGAGGCAGCAGGGGTTTAAATGGAAAAATGGTTTGTGAACCAAAGTGAGAAACATTCTGGAAACTTGCTTAATGCTGGTATTAGTCCACGTGACTGGCACTCAGGGTGTCATAGGGGTTTCCCAGGAACGGGAGGTGGTGGATCAAACTAAGAAAGGCTTTTTTTTTTTTTTTTTCTGGGATAAGAAAAGAATGTACAAACATTTTTATTGTGACTCTTCTACTTTCTATGCAAACCTGATTTTAAGTACTGCTGGATGCCTTATAGCATGGGTACAGGAACAGAAGGAACTTAGTCTGCAGTTCAAAATCCAAGTTTTGTCCACAAATTATTTAAACTTTTGATAGTTGATACTCAGTGAGGCTGGTCAGCATACACAGCAAACAGCTGGCAGTGAGTGCCAGCTAGCTGAACTTGTTTCACTCCTGTGCTATTGCCACTGACTTGAGAAATAACTTATTTTTGGAAATTATCTTATTTTTTAAAAGAACAATTGACAGTTGGCCAGACAACAAGAAACATCAAGCATTTTCTGTTAATGTTTTCCAAAATGGAAGTGAAAGCCAAGTAAAACTCTCTTTCAAATTTATCTGATTCAGCCTAAAAATCCTTAGATTATATAACTTTATGGCTCAGATTTAAATTAAGTTACCAATGCCACTGATCACAAAGGTAGAGTTTTGGAGTTCTAATTAAACCCAAAGTAAAAAAAACTTGTAAAAATTCCTTAAGTAATCCACACACTCCTGATTTTCAGCCACAGATTATTGACAATCCCTGATRCCACATGACATGGTGCAGCATTCAAACAAGTTAAAATTATGTTGAAACAGTTTAGAGAGAGGAGTAGTGGAATCCCAGCAAGAAATTTTATTTTGGAAAATACCCATTTAACAGATGCTTTTCTCAATGTGAGTGGATACCTCTGGGAATATTTTGGGAGAACCCTGATTCACTGTCAGTGGTCTCAAGCCTCAAAATGGCTATTTCAGAGCTTTGGCCCCAGGTCCCACACACTGCAGAGCATTGCATTTTCCTCTCTTCTGGGGAGAAGCTGAATTCCTTCTTTCTGCTGGACTGTTTAACTGTTTTSTGACTGGCATATACATAAAAAGGATCAGATCCTGTTGAGAAAATGGACCTTGAGGAAGCTTGAGAGAAATCTCTTCTGGAAGACAAGTTGCAGTAGCACTGGGGACACCCCAGAGCTGCAGTCAGCCCAGAAGCTGCTGCTGATGCTCCTGGGCAGCACCAAGGGCTGCAAAATGGCTTGTCCTGTATTTAACTCAGGAAGGAGATGTCAGGGAATGMGTCTGCTGTGCATGAAATACTGCCCCAGGCAAGCTAATTAGGACACTTCATGAGAAGGCTGCAAGAAGTTTAAAGCTGAGAAGAGGCTGTGCTTTTTCACATGACAGGGAATGAAATTGTCGACACAGCTGCATCAAACCCTTAGCACTCAGGTGCTAAAAAGACAGAAATGGGACTAGAAGAATTTAATAGTGTGGAAATTTGAAGAGTAAAACACCAATCTTTCAGAAAAAAAGAAAACATCTAGGTGAAATAGAAAATGTACTAGCACTYTTTTCCCTCATTTTTCTGGTTCTTTTCCCCTTCAGAGACAGGGTCCCAGATCAGCAGGGTTGCGAGTCAGAGCAGGTGTCTGGGTGGCACATCTTATTTTCCCATGCTTCCTAAAATTCAGAGTAAGTTTATGACATTTAACAGAACCAAATAAATGGTAAAAAAAAAGGTAAAAGTGGTACGTCTGTCTGATTGAATACTTACTGCTACCATGAGACTCAAAAACCACATAGGAGCCACATTGCTCTAGCCACAGTTTGAGCTGTGAACAGCTTTATCTTTCCATTTATAGGAAAGGTCAAGAAAAGTTTGAGCCACCTTTTCAAGAGACAGCTTTTCTTCTGCTTCCCAGCCACAACATTTGTCTGGGTGCCCCAGTGTAGGGGCTGCTGAAAGGAAGCTCCCCTGACAGTCCATCACRTCTGGGCTGTGCCATGCCCCAGAACCCATATTTGCAACCCAGGCACGCTGCAAAGTGCTTCCCTAGGCTCTGGTGAGGGGGAAGAAGGAGGATGGGAGGAACAGACACTTGTAACCCTGATATAGGGAYAGACTGGTTTCCTTATATGGGCACTGATGATGGGTGGAAGTGGGCTGCACATGATGCATTTTTGGTTTTGGGAGTTCATCAAGCACTATCCAGAGGGTGGGATTAAATTATCTGTTAAAAAGTCTCAGAATGCACCAAGGAAAAAAAAAGCAATATTTCTGTCTTGCACTGTCAGTGCCAGAATACTGCAAAACAGCCATTGTTTCACACCCCTGCTGGACATTTCTGGGCTTTGTATGCACATATGCCCCACTTGGAGCAGCGTATCTCTGTGCTGCTGTTTAAGAAAAGAAGCATAAAAATAGCAGACAAACCAGCCCAACAGAGTCATTGCAATGGAGGAAACGGACAGTGACTCTTCAAAAGGAAAGTACTAACAATTTGGCTGATCTCTTCAATTTTTATGAGGTTTAGGTACCAGTTGCTATGGCAATAAACTATGTCAAATTGTGCCCTTTTTAAATCTGCAGAATTCTTTTTTATTTCAGCAACACAAGAGTACGTTTGTAKTTAGTGCCAGGCACATATTGGGTGTATTTTGTTTGGTAGCTGAGCAGTGTCCTGTTTAAGCTTTGGTTTAGATTGGCTGAAGATCTCACCAGGTATTTAAATTCCAAGTTATTTCTCCCTTTAAAATGCCCAAATTTTAAAATATAAAATAAGTTTTTAATGCATATTTTACCCAACTCCATTTTGACTCATTAAAAAAATTCAATAAGATCTGATAATAATAATCTGGAATAAGATCTGACTTTATAAAAACTTCCAAAATTCGAACATTTTCAGTGGTTGTTTTAACTACTWAAATTATTGAAATTAATTCAGCCATCTGCATTCTCAAGCCCAGTATAYTTCTTCGGTCTTTGCTAAAATGCTGTTCCCACAAAGTTCATTCTAAGTTGTCRTAAAGATATTCTTATCTTTAGGAATTTTCAGGAATCAGTCCAACATGTTAAGCTTTTAATGACTTTTTTTTTACTGTTATTAATATCTTATAGTTGCTCACCCTTTGCTACCTCCCACTTTACATAATGGTTATTAGGCTCTCACTGAGAATTGGTCTCTTAGAAACAACACAAAGAAAATAAGGAAGGAGGGCCAGCAACAGAATGCTTGAAGATAACAGTGCTGAGGATGCTGAAAAAGAAATCAGTAAGATAGGAAACAAGGGGATTTGGAGGTCAGCAGAGCGGGAGTGAGCAGGAAATGGAGGGAGGAAACTGAGTGTCAGAAGCAGCTGATAGATTCATTGCCTTGCGTTTTCTTAGGATAATACTTCCTCGATTGGTATCAACAGCTGAGTTTGTGTTGCCTCGCATCTTAAATCTCCAGTGTGTGTACCTGACAAATCCTGCCCAGTGGCTCTCATGTACATTCCTTCTGCACATCCTAAACAGGMAGAAATCTTCATTACTCTATAATGTGGATCTAAAAATATCCAGGGAGAAAAAGAGGCAAAATACKTGCTTCACTAGTAACATCTAGAAAATGTATTTGCTGATAAGTATTTTCTGAAATAAGACCTGTTTTATTGCAGAAGCCTTTTTATAAGACTGGCCACCTGAAGTTTAATTTTCCTTCTGTCATATATAATTATATCAAAAAGATTATGGATCTTCGGAGAGAAGGAAAATGGTGAAGGCGTATCTATGAGTTACTTCACTGCAAATATGAAAGGTTTTTCACATTTTAGAGAAGTAAGGTTTATTCTAAAACCAGACGTGAAGGACTGTATTTTATTAGACCACTAACAATGAACAAAGGGTTGAATAAATGCACCAAAGGAATATTTTAGAACATATTAAGGGCCAGTGATAAAACTGGTCATCTGGTAGTGGGTAGAAAATGAAAAKCAAGTTTTTAATTTTGCAACACAAACAGTTTATTCACATTTCATGGCAGTGTATAAAACAGGCATCGATATTTATTTGGTAATGTTTTTGCTAAATTAATTTTTCAGAAACTGCTTAGATCACATTAAATAGTCTTCCTTGCTGTTCACTGTGGGATTCACAAATGGTAACATTTTCTCGCAGCTGGTCAAAAGGAGAGTTTATAGGTTTAATCAGTATTTGTTAAGCATGTGCAAAGATCAGCTGTAAAACTGTATGTGCTGAACTAAAAGGAGCAAAAATCTTAGAGCAGCTGATACCATATTTGCAAATATGGTCTTAGTATTGATTTCCCTCAATATCCTTCACAAAGTTGTATTGCAGACCATGCTCAGGCTCCAATAGTAAGATGTCTATAAATGTGTAAAAGATGACCCAGATGYGTAGTCCTGTGAAAATACTCCGAGGTTAACTTGGCAAAATGTATTTTTCATAAASACATGTTGATTGGCATTTCTCTTATTACCTTTTAAAGTTTGTTATTAATAGAAACCGAGAGTAGCTATTCCTCTGCCTTTGCTAGCAGGCTGCTGCGAGTGTAATTGCTCAGGACMTCTGCTTACACTTCTAATGTATTGTCACAAACTCAGCTTCCTTTACTCCTCTGCAGTTACTGGGTGTTTCAAAATTTACTGGAAATGATGATAAATACTACAGAGATCTCTGTCTGGCTCTTTTAAAATCCATACATGGRAATGGTCTGATTTTGTTGTTATTAAATCTTCATTTGGAATCTGCTACTTAACATCCTCTTTAGAAATGGTTATAATGGTATGCGAAMTATTTTATCATATATATAAATCTGTCTTTTTCCTAACCAGAAGGCCAGAAATATTTCAGTACTTCTGCCCTCTGTACTAAAACCATTGTTAGGATCTCTTTTATTTTAATTATGCTTAATTTTTTTTGTCCTTAATCTTTTTTTCCTATAGATATTATCATGTCCTGTTTCCTGCCTTATTCACTTCCCATTGTACCATGATATTTGATGTTGTTGACTTTCCTTCTTTTCCATTACTTTTTTTTAATTTTTATATTACATTTTTCGTCTAAGTTTTTTTTTTTATTTTTAAATACAGAACACTGTCTCTCTCAGCTGCAGATTTTTGGCAC
Organism: Malurus melanocephalus; assembly: GCF_030028575.1. Taxonomy (NCBI): domain Eukaryota; kingdom Metazoa; phylum Chordata; class Aves; order Passeriformes; family Maluridae; genus Malurus; species Malurus melanocephalus. The sequence goes on from NW_026623292.1 coordinate 1,683,945, forward strand.
CCAAGAGTGTTCTTAAATTCTCAATTAGCATATGTATTTTTATCTCTGAAAGAAAATGTGGGCTTGATGGCAGTGGTACGGTTTTAAGACTCACAGCCATGTGATCAGACTAGAGAATTAGAAAGGCACACTTTGGCCTTTGAAACAATAGGAAAATTCAGGAGTACTGCACTTGGATCATGAATATAGAGTTGCATATTTGTTTCCTGAGCTTGCATGGATAACATTCCTCTACAGCTGCTCTAGTAAAGGAGGCTGAGCCTTGTCCAGAAACTTCATGCCTGCACTGCTTTGAAGGGTAGCTTGTCAGTAAAGGATTTCTGTTCAGTGTTTCAGACATAAAATCTCTTCTGTAGGCCTGTGCAAAATGCTTGGGTGTCATTTGTTTTATTTATTTTCCTTTTGCAAGTAAGTGTTTATAATATTTTTACCCTGAAAACAGCTTTATTACTTTTCAAGAAGGAACACTATTGATCTTTGGAGGCTGGAAGACCACGGCRTCATTTCTGTCAGCTATACCTCAGTAATACACAGCTGAAAGGAAAGACGTGATGTCAAAGAAAAATAGCAATTGCCAAATCCAGAACAAATGAAGGACTCACCTCCAGATGAGTGTCCTGAAAGGTTATTTCATGTGTATTCATGTCACAGAATGCTGTGGATGATCATGTTATAGACCTGCTCAAAAAAGGATTTGGTAGATTCATGGAATACAAGTCTAATGAGGGATTTTAGACAGAAAGAAACCATCTCTGATTCAGAGAGAGGCCAAACACTGGGAATATCCCAGAGAAAGCCCACTTTCTGCTGACCCTATCTGTATAGGGTTTCCTGGGCATCCACTGCTTGGCACTTTTGGAGGCTCATGCTGCAGTAGATTGACTTTTGGTCTGACCCACATGGCTGCCCTCTGCAATTAATCCTGTTTGAGTCAACAGAAATAGTAGAACAATTTGGACTGGCAGCGAGGCTTGACCAGCATGGGGTTTGGTTGAAGTATTTATAATTCTGATAAACCAAGACTGAAATTAAAGAATAAAGGAAACAATAACTCTTCCCTTTCCTCTTCTTATTGTGGTTTCATTCCTTTGTTTCTTGATGTGGATTCCAGAAAATTAATTGAGCATTAAGACCCAAAGAGCAGTACTTTTGGGGCTGATTATTGCATGCCTCAGCTGCTGTAATAAAGTATGAGTTAATGACTTTAACCACCTGAAAAGTACACCAATTTCCCTGTAAATTCAGTGCCTGGAGTTACTTATTGTCTGATCACTTAGTCTGTAGCTCAGGAAAAGGGAGGACTTGAAAAAGCAGAAACTTACTGCTATTGCATTTAAGAAGTGTTGAATAAAAATAAGTTTAAAAATAAATCCACATTCTTGTACTTCCTGGGCATTATTGTCCTGTGCATGACATACCTGGCAGTGAGTCAGCACATTGCATTCACTGCAGTTTGGAAGCTGTTTCATAAGTAAAGAGAAACCTRTGACTGATCTGTGAAGCCAGCCAGGCCTGAGTGTGGCAGCCCCACACATTGTAATGCTGGTGTTAGGTCAGGCTCGGTGGTACAGGGAATGTTATTGAGTTGAGTTTTGAGCATGCTCTGCGTGCACTTCTTGTAGGTCAGTCAGTGCTGTCATTAGCTTTTCCTCTCAGCTCCATTTGCAGGAAATGAGCAAAAATCCTGTCTGTTTTCAAGGCTTTTCAATATAAGACAGAAAAAAGGAAAAGCTGAAATTCAGTGCCCCTCATGTTTCTGGAACCCTGCACCCCTTATATAAGAGGGCTACGTGGCTTTTCTTATACAGACAGCCACATTTTTAAAATGKTGAGTGACTGTGCAGTGAAAGTTTCATGTTGTACAGGAGCATCCCAGCAATGGGAGGAACTGAAAGGTTCCCTTGGTGGTTCAACCTCTTCAAKACAAAGACCACCCTTTCACCTTCACAGTATTTGGGGCAATGGCATCTGCTCCTCATTGCAAACTGTGCCTGCTGTAAAACTGTTTATTAGTAACAAAAAAAGGTGAAAGCTCATGGAKATAAAGGATGGTGACTTGCAGTAATTGGAGTTATTTTCCCAGCTTTGTCACACACTTGATATGTGACCTTGAAGAAGTTATTTAATCTCTTTCTGGTTTAATGCTGCTCCAGAGACACAAGATAACAGTGCTTAGCAAGGGTGTCAGGAGGCTTAATTCAGAGGCAATTGTGAAGCCTGACAGTCTCCACAGAGGGTCCATATTCTCTGCATGGCAGAGATGATCGTCCTGATGGCAAAGGATCCACAGAGAATGTGAACAGGTCATCAAAACAAATCTTGTGTTGAAAAATGTCAGACTGACCCTTTCTGCCACCTCCCTGTAGCTTGGAGACAGATAAGGCAAAATGAGGGAATTCCTGTCTGAAGCAACACCACAATAGGAAATATTTCCTTTAAGTAAGCAAAAACTTGGAAGTGGAGTGGAAGAAAGAGCCAGCCCTGAGAAGACTGTCTATTGCAATTGTTAAGACACAAAATATCCTCTGCTTTACTCAAGTGGTCTCTCTGCCATCGTCAGGCTCTCTCAGCCTTCAGCAAAGGCTGAAATGAGAGCAGCCATTGACCCGGACCCAGGCACTGCCAGCCACACCAGATCCTTCTCCGACTAAAGGCTGCAAACACAATCCTTTCAGTGCAGCGAGGCAGGAGGGTGGGCTGGTGAGCTCCTGAAAGCCAGCGCAGCCTCCAGGCCCTGTTCTCTCTCAAGRAATGCCGTGAAAGGAGCTGCCCGGGGCTGTGATTTACAGAGTGAAGCTCAGTGCCCCTTGTTCTGTGAGTGRCAGTGGCCAGAAGCACCACCTCCTCCAGGAAGGGATGGCCAGAGCCAGGGTCCTGACAGTGAGGGATTAAACCAGCAACAGACTTGGATGTGGTACAATCCAAACCTCCTTCTTCCCGTAACAAATCTGCAGCTCCGAGGATCTGATTTTAAAGCGCCTCTGGGAGATACCGCCCTTCCTCTCCCTGAGCTTATCCTTGCAGTGAAGGCTGGCTGCGCTGTGCCATGAGGACCTGCCTGCACTTTCTGGCATGCAGTTACGCCTTTCCCGATGATCTCCTAAATCATGTCACCACTGTAAATTTTCTTTTATTACTTTTAAAAGATTTTATTGCAGAGGCCTTATCCTTTCAGTCTGAGGCTCTTCTCAAAGACACCACTCAGCAATCCTCAGGGAATCATGGTTCCTCCTCTGAAGAGCACAGGCTCTAAAGTCCATGTTGCATTTATGGACAGCCCCTTCTGAGCACATCTGCCAGAAATGCGCATATGAGAGTGTACCCAGCTGAGTAAAAAATTGTCACTGAATCCAGGGAACATTGTGCATCATTCAGATGGCTCACTCGCCTCCTCAGGTTAGTATTAACAAGGAGATGTTGAACCCTTGTTTCAACTAGCTCATGACGAAATTCAAATGCTAACACTTGGAGCATTTTGCTGTTTTGAAACCTTCCTTGTCAAATTTTAGTTTTTCAGAGCCATGTCTGGAGTATATCCATTCAGAGATCTGGGGCAGTGCCAGTGTACTTAGCATGTTGAACAAGTCAGGAAAGATACAAAAGAAACAGAAGTGGCAACAGTTAGCTCAGTATAGAACTCTGCATCTTTAGCTTTTTCATRGTGTCCCATGTCAAAAATGCTGAATAGGGATGGCTTGGTAAATGTGACAAAAGGTTTTCAGCATTTTGACACATTTGGCATGGCTTTCAGAAAAGTGAAATGCCTGTCACAGAAGGCGTTTTCAGCTGTGCATATCACCACTGGATGCAGCGGCCTTTCATTTCGACTGACATGCAYGCTATGTGCTGTTGAAATGCCACAAATTTCACTGGGTTTTTTTTGGCACCTAATCCCTTGGTGACAGTAAACATGGCTTACATGGGAATCCAGATCAGAAGTTATTCGTGCATTGCTTTGCATCATTGTGAAGTTGCTTGATATGTTTTGCAAACTGCAAGAAGAGAAAAAGTCACTATTTAAAACCCTACTTCTTATCGGTGCACTTTTCAGTAATGAYAACAAGGATGAAATTTCAGTTTTGTGATTTTAGGCAAAGTGTGTATTTAATCACTACAGTTGCAGGAATAAATACCAGACTAAGAATTTGATCAGACAAAAGAATCAAGAGAAATGTTCTGATTTATTACCTGCTAGAGTAACATTTCAGCCATTTGAGGTAAAAATAGTCCAAATGAACTAAATAAATAAAGCCTGAGACTTTTATATGAACAATGACTGTTTCAAGAAAACCATGCTTTATCCTAGATCAGCTCAGGTATTTTTCCTTGCTTTTACATTTGCTACATCAGTCTCAAAATTTAATTATTAAAGATGCCTTTAAGGGTTCTGTTTATGATTAGTAAAAAGTAAATAAAATAAATTTGAAGTTCAAGAGTGAAAGCTGTGCTTCTATTGAAAGATGTCTGACTGGATCACAGACCTAGAATTTTTCCTGCAAAAGACTATCTGACCTGAAACTAAGCCAAATGGAAATGTTCCACTTTTATTGACTTTCCTCRCAGAAGATTCTTTTAAATCCTAAAAACTTTCTGCTTCTGAAATGCAACTATCCRTACTGTCTGGAAAATGAAGAGAGTAAAAGTGAGAGTTGAGTAAAAGCTCTTAGAAGCGTTTGCTTGTTTGTTTGTTTGTTTTTAAATCCTCACTCATACTTATACAAACAAGAATTTAAAAATTATTGTGGGAACTTTGAAATGAATGCCCATTCCTTTTTTCCAAAAGCCCTCTTCAGGCTCCTGCAGCGATGGTGTTAAGCAGATATTTTCTCTGATCAGCAAATAGTCTTCCTATCTCTTTGGTAAAGAATGAAGCTCCTTTACCCTGGGACAAGACATTTCCAGTCTATTTCAAAGTCTGATATGTCTTCAAAGCCCTGACTGCTTTGTTGAATCTAAGTACATTCTGCTGGATCTTTTGGCAGTTTTAATCATTACCTGGCTGAGTTCCAGGACTATGTGGGGCTGTAGAATTCATTTGATATCTTGAACCTGGGGAGTTTCATTACCTGACTATCATTGTGGTAGAAAACAGCGCACAAGTTCTAAAATTTAATTTCATGCTCCATTCGTTTTTGTGTCACTGCTTGTTCCGTGACACCCAGACCTGCAAGCCTGTCTGCCCTTCCCTTCACATAAACATGGAGAAAGAGAGCAACGTCTGGATAGGCATTTTAATCCCAAATTTCCAGCATCTGCTGGAAAACTCATCATTAATTGCAGCCTTTCCCATCTCAATTATCAAGAAAGCGGTAGATAGCAGAGGGTGTTAGAGCACTCTCCCAGGGAGTGAAAGACCTCCACAAGAATAACAAGRCAGCTTTCCCACCTCCAACCATAGCACAGCAACAAATGTAGCCAAGGTTATACCAATCAATACACATTTAATTGTTGTTTAATTATTGAACATTCCTGTCTGATGCTGACCAATCAGATTCCAGACTCTTGTCAAAAGCTAGATGGATAAGTTTCCCTCTGGATAGATGGATTGTTCCTAAAATAAGCAGTAATTCAGACAAGGGGACATACATCATTTTTAATTGACGAAGGCTGGCCCCTCAACACGATTATTCAAAGCTTAGTGCCAACTAATGAATCTGCAGTGCAACACCATTGTAGCACTTTGGCTTGAAGTTAGTGCCTCTAAACTACCATTTAATTGTTTCAGTTCATATAATTTGGATTTATGAATAAACATGCATTTTCCTTGGGGCTTTTCTAACCCTTTCTTGCTGTGGTGAACAAAGTAAAACTTCAATTTTTGTGAAAATGTTTTGACTGAATCACTGCTGATTTTCTAAATTCTAATTAGAATTTCTCAGGGTAACATCACTGTCACTGCATGGACTCTGTTTGCTGAAACCTGTGATTAAAAGTGCAAATGGAAAATACAATTCAATGTGCTGTTTTTCCTAAAGTCCCTGCTGCTTCTACAAATCCTTAATTTAAATACCATTAGCTGTATTTGAAAACAGTTCTGTCCAGAAATACAGTGTAGAACAACATACAATAATCTTTGCCAGCTAAATGTTTTTCCCACATTTTGTAATTAATTTTAATTAACTAACATGAATTCAGCAGAATTTCAAATTACCCAATGGTTGATTTTTGAAATTATTTTTGCTACTTTTCTATTACATTTTTTTAGCCCTCTTTGGAAATTCTGTACCTGAAAAATAGCTTATAAATCTGAAATTGTAAGACTAATTTTGAAGATATGAGCTGTCATGGACTGCGTATACAAATATTCTTGTTTTGCCCTAACTTGCATGTTGACAAGAGAAGGTGCACAATAACCAGCTAAGTTTGGAAGTTTCAATTTGAGTATTTTAGGATTTTTTCCCTGCATTTTGCAGTTTTTGCTATTAAAAGTATACAAAGAATGGTCTTTGATTTTTCAAATTTTCATTTTGAAAAGCTTGTTGTGTAGGCAAAAGCTACTGATGATTTGGGTTACCCTAGTTCCAAAAACACCCAAATCATATACTGGTGTTTCACAAGCATCAGCAGAGCCATCTGCAATCTTTGGTCCAGGTTGAGAACCTGAAAGCCAAAGGGAGTGTCTTAATGAGCACCCAATGAGAAACTGAATTTCAAAGAACTGAGTTTTTAAGAAGTCAATCACCTAATATTATAAATAGAGATTTGGGGAAAAAAAATGTAAATTCTTGTGTGTATATATATATACCATTCACCAGACTTAAATGATGTTTGTCATGTTTCTAGTTTGAGAGCTGAAACTTGGCTTGTGTATTAGAAATGCACAAAAAATATGGGTGAGTTCATAAATTAATTTTTCATTTGACAAATGTTGGAGATAACCTGTTGAATTAGTCATATTCCTTTATTGAAATGGTATGAATTTGTATTACGAACATTTGGCAATAAGAAGAGCCATATGAATCAAAAACCTACATGTTGAGATGTTTTTGAGTAAGGCTGTGGGTTGGAAACCAGTGGTTTCTGCTGGAAAGACATGGTAAAAAGGAAAGTTATAGACACAGGAAAAGGTGGTTTTTACATAAACTTGAAGATAATTTTGAAGGTCATAAAAGCAGATGTTCAGTCCTGACAGGGTAGGATATCCTAAAAGTAAAATGACTGGTTTCAATTACAAATGCAGTCTGTGATTCAGTTAAAATTAGACCACGAGAAATTGCAGCTGCTTGAAGTAGGATAACCAACTGCGTTCCAGCCCATCTGCCAACCCCCACTTTTTTTTTTTTTTTTTTTTTTTTTTTTTTTTTTTTTTTTCTTCAGGGATAAAACAACATATACGTGAGATAAGAGAAGTTATTCAAGATAAGGAATGACACAGTCCCTTTTCTAATCAGTCATGGCCAACACCACTTCGCTGTGGCTGTCATGGTGTGTAATATATCCCTCTTTCTATCTCATCCCCAGGACATAGATGTGGGGCCTCTCTTGCCAGGAGAAATGTGGTTTTCTCTGTGGGGAYTGGTACTGCAAGCTATATATTTGCTGTCCTGAATATGGCTGGTGAGGAGGCTGCAGCTGTTGTATAATTGTGTTATCTAATATGGGTAAATAAGAGTATCATTTGGATGCTAGCCTATCCCAAGACTTTGGGGTTTCTTTTAGTTTATCTTTTCTTTGAGGTCTGTTTGGTTTTTCTTTTGGTTTTTTTTTTGGTTTTTTTTTTTTTTTTTTTTTTTTTTTTTTTTTTTTTTTTTTTTTTTTTTTTTTTTTTTTTTATTTTTTTTTTTTTAATGAGTGTGTGAAAGATATTCTGGTCTCTCATAGGTTTGTCCTACAAAGACTTCTTAGTCTCACTCTGAGTCATGGATGGCCATATATTTCAGGAATTACACTGGAAATATATGTGCTGTATGTCAAAGGAAAGTTGTTTTTGTGTTTAACTTCACAAGCAGAGTGTTTGCATAGGAGACATTAGTGTGATTTACCAAGGGTGTGCAAACCCTGCACTCACAGAGAATGTGAGCTCAGGCTGTTCAGGAATTCTACTGGATCAGTCCTTGCCTTTCCTTCCTCCAGCAGATCTGGCTTATGGGCCTATGATGCGGAAAGGGTCACTGCCTTTGCAACTCATGTTTGGTTTTCCATCTCAGAGAGAGGGAAAAGGCAGCTCTTCTACTGCTTGGGATGGATCCACCCCAACCACCTTCAGACATTTCCATAATTATTACTAAGGAAGCTCAGAGAGTACTCAGGATTCCTAATGACTATGTTGAGAAAAAATACAAAATCCCCAAACATACCTACAAAACGAAGTGGTCTGGAAGTATTTGGGAAGGGGAAGATTTGTGTTAGAGCTGGACAGTAGAGAAAGAGGACAGTGCTGAAACGGAAGTAGAAAACAGGAGTGATGTGAGCATGGGAAGGGCTCAAATTAAAAGTAAAGACTGTGAGAAACATATATATCTATGAATAATTGAAGAGTGAGAAAGTGGAGGAGTCAGCAATATATGAAAAAAAAATGTTTTCCATAAATTAAAGTGTCTTGATGATACTTATTCCAAACATTATGCACTAAGACACTTTCATGTGTACACAGGTACAAATACAGAGTACAAAAGAATGTAAGACAGTGCTGCTACAAATGCCGTCTGGACATTTGGAGAAGCTGCTGTTCTGCATCTGTGTTCCTCAGTTAGGCTTGTGCAGGAATCCTGGGTGATTCTTCAGGCTTCCTGACATTCCTGTATCCATGGCAGTGGCAGTGGTGGCATGGCACAGCCCGTTGGGTAAGTGCATCGGCAGCAGTGTGCAGGTAAGATCCTCTTGCTTTCTCTGACRAGGACGGGGTTCTAGCACTCACAGCTCACCATGAAAGAGCTCCTGACCCCCAAAATGCCGGAGAGCAAACCTGCAGTGGCTGCACAAACACAGGACTGGCTACCAGGTTCTGTAGTGATGCTGAACTTGGTCAACCTGACCACACAAGCAGGACTACTGAATTCCACACTGACAGTAGGGCAGGAGGAGCTATTGTTGTCACCCTGGCAAATATGGCTGAAAGTGCCAACTAGTTAGATTTATAATTAAAATCCAAATGAGCTTTTTTGGGCTCCTTCTTGGTTAACTCCAAATACAAAGGATTAAGGAAACCTTTTCAACAACCTTTTAAAGGATAATTTAATATGAAGGATCAGGGACATGTCGAGTCTTTGAGGAAAGTGAAGGTGTTTTCAAACACAGCTTTGCCTGAGGTAGGTAGTGCCTTTAAGTGCATTTGAATACTATTAAAAGAGGTATTTACCAGGAGAAAGAAGCCAGCCACAAAGCTGGTGCAGGCAGAAGGTTCTGCACTCAGGATGCTGCCTCCAGCCTTGACACAAGTGGATACCTGATGGACAGGCGATGCTGTTTACTGTAAACTGTCATGTGGTTGTCTGGGGCAGCTCTGTCTGCTAAACTGTCTACAAGAGCTAAWGAGTTCTTTATAAGTTTTGTCTCCAGGTTCTGCAAGACGTTTTGTGAAACCCATAAAAATCTCTGGGCCATACCTGGAGTATCATAAAGGTGGCCACTGCTGGATGGGTGATCACAGCTAGGCTGTGGGAGCAGGCTTGAGCRCTTTATGCTTTTGAGTGCCTGCCAAGACTTCAAAGGGAAAACAGACAGGCTTTTCAAACTTCTAGCAATTCCTGCTGCATCAGATCCCTCTATTTTTCCTTTATGATATTTTCAGTAACTTTAATAAGACTCTTACAATTAACAGCTTGAAGGAATCAGGATATTAGAGGAAATAAAAAGGGTAAGACAACACTAATAGGCCTCTCCTTTGTTGTAGTTCTCTGTCTCAAACGAATCTATGCAATTTGTGATGTTTTAAATAATTACCTGGTGTTCCATTACCTAGTTCCTCTTTGCAAGCTTGTTTCCATGCTCCTACAAACCCAGATCCCACCCAAATCCTGCCAGACTCATACCAGGGTGTAAGAACACCTGAAATGCTGAAAAAGATTGATGTTAAACTTCCATTGATTACTGTAAGGTAACATGTTAAGAATTATTGATACTAATACATAAAAATGAGAATTGAGCATAGAAGACAATCAGGAGGACAGACAGAAGGAGGGGAAGGCACACTGATGACTTTATGCATGCATGTGCCCAGAGTGGCATTAATAAATATATTAATTTCAAAGCAACTAGACTGGCATTAGTGCTTGTGCTTCTCTGCTATTTTGAACTAATATGTCATAAACCAACACTAGAATATTTTGTGCAATATCTCCATAGATACTAATGACACCCAGGAGATAAAGATTTTTCTAGTTAAAGGAAATGGATTTTTTTCCCTAAGCTTAACCATAAATCTGCAAATGCATGAGATCGAGTTCATCAAATGTAATTTTGTGCTTGTGACCCACAGACCTCCTTGTCGCTTCCCTGACCAAGGCTCCTGCTGAACTATGAAAGCACAGTTCCCCAAACCCAATATTACTGTCTTGCAAAGATGTGTTCTTGGTATGTGCATGGGAATTTAGGGATAGCCACAGATATCTGCAGAAACTGGACACTGTGCAGAATCTCTTAATTGTTTACCCTGCGTTTTCCATTGCTTGGCACAAAGAGCATCACAGCATTAACAGGGAATAACTGGTATTAAAAGACCTCTCTTGCCATACATTTTAGCAGCATTTTCACCTCAGAGCTGTGTTTTTGGTGTGAGAAAGACACCTCTCAGTGGCTGGTGCCTCAGATGACCCAGTCTTTCCATTCCTGACCAYACAGGATCCAACTCCCAGTACTGTATTGCATTGCTCAAGTTAATTTGAAGACAAAAAGTCAGCTTCAACCATCTATTCAACCACATATTTATCTGTCTGGAAATGGGACATATGGTTGCCCCAGGGCTCCCCAGGGCACTGTTTCCAGCCTGCTAATGGAAGGACAGAGATCCTGCATTGTCTGAAGCCTGCTGCCAGTGGAGATGGCAGGGATGGATGTCCCCTGTGGTCTCCCAATGTTCAGTGACCCAGAGTTCAGAAAATAGAACTGGGGACTGGCTTTATGAGGAGCAAAGCTAATGTTGTATGGAAATGCTGATTGGTACCAAGTGAATTTTCATAGAATTGTACGGTGGTTTGGGTTGGGAGGGTCCTTTAGATGTAATCTAGTTTACCCCTTCTGCCATGAGCAGGGACATCTAGAACAAGATCAGGGTGACAGAGCCTCATCGAATCTGATCTCCTGTGTTTCCAGGGATGGRGTAAACACCACTCTCTGGGCAATCTGAGCCAGTGTTTCATCACATTTGCCAGAAAAAAAATTAGTTCCTTATATCTAATCTGAATCTGCTATCTTTTAGTTTAAAACCATTACCCAATGTCCAATGGTAACATACCCTCTTAAAAAGTGGATCCCCATCTTTTTTATAGACCCTTTTCAGTACTGAAAGGCTGCTCTAAGCTCTCCCCATAATCTTCTCCAAACTGAAGAATCCCAACTCTCTCAACCTGCCTTCATAGGAGAAGTGTTCCCTCCCTCTGATCATCTTTGTGTCCCTCCTCTGCTTTCCCCATGAGGAGGAGCCCTTAGGTCCTGCCTCATGTTCCTCCTCCTGACAGGTGGGTGCCTGGGACCGTAGTCTCTCTGCACCCCTTGACGGGACAAAAGGTGGCCCCTTATCAGGACAGGGTGCCAGCAACCCTCTGGTGGCAAAGTGGCTCAGCAGAACTTGCATGAGGGCAGCAGCACATGGGGCAGGAGTGGAACCAGCCCTGGCAGCCCTGGCCRAGTCAGGACACTGTTGGTGGGGCAGTGGGCACTCTGCTGGGTGCCTGGGCTCAGCTGTCAGCCCATCTGCCTGCTTTCCTGGAGGGAAAGGGGTCCCTTTCCTGGAGCAAGGATCCAGGAGCACCCAAGGTCACCCCCAGCACTTGCAGGCTGTCACCGACTGGTGCAGGGGATGTATTTTTAGTGTGTTGGAGGCAGTCTCCTAGCTACAGCTCAGAGAGCTCAGCTGAGCAGGGGCTGGCAATCCTCAGCCTGCACAAAAGCAAACACTGCTTATGAATCCTGATGCTCAGGCCAAATCCTGCTCCAGGCTTGCTGCTGTGCTTCCCTYGCCTCCCCCTGAACTTGGCTTTCAGGGTTTAGTAGGAACATTGCCCAGGTATTCCTGTGGGTTCTTGGAATGCAACGGGTGACCAGGGTTGTTTACATCCTCTGCTGAGCTAGAAATGATCTTTTGTTCAAGTACAGAGATGTACGCTCCTGGCTGTCAGGATAAAAGACCAAATATTGTTTATGTTGCATGTAGTAATCTATCTCACATCTGCCAGAGTCTGGCTTTATGTAAAGATGTGAAAGAACATTCATTAATTCCTCTTTAAGGGCAAGGCTATTAAAAAGTTATTTTCATTTTAGTAATGAATTCAGAATTTCCACTSTTTCTGAAGTTGCTTGTCTTCCTTAAATTGCTATCTGTCTGAGAACTGTTTATGGATAATAAAATGCCTTTAAAGATTCTCTTTTGTTTTGGAAAAACCTTGGAGATAATTTGTCTGGCATCTCCTGGATGTTTCACAGACACTGCATGGCTGTTGGGCTGTTACTAGGAGGACTGGAAGTCAGGCAGGGTTACCTAAGTTTCCAACTTCCTTTGTACTATTAAAGCAGACAATGTAACTGCTGCAAAGTGCAGAGCATCGGTGTCACTCAATGAAAAGCTGAGCAGCAGAGAAGATTGAGCTTTGAGACTGATCAGCTCTTGTTTGTGAGCAAAATGTCAAACTTGTGTGTCTTGAATTAATTGAGTTAATTCCTTTTTTCCCCTCCATATTTCCTTCCTTTTGCTCTTTGAAAAGAACTGTATTTGGTATCTGAGAGCTGAATTACTTTTTTCCTAGTCTTCACTCTGATATGTGCTGCATAGGAACAATGAAACCTCTTGTTCAACTTTCATGAATGTTCTCCAGGGGCTTGGACTTCTTTTGCTGCTAGCATTATTTTATATGCCATTTATAATTTCATATCAGGCATGCACAGAGCTCATCAACATTTACTGAATAGTGGAATAAATTCTGAATTTGCCCTGCTGCAAAAATGTGGAATAGGTTGATCACAATCTCCGAGATGGGGTGGTGTACCTGTACCTGTACCCTGCCAGGATTTTGTTTGGAATGGGTACCAGTGTTATAGTCGAAAGAATTTTTAAAAAATTATTTCCCTCTATGGTACCACCAGAAAAACTTTCCTCTCAGTTAAAAGTAACTCAGTAGCTTTAAAAAGCAGGAGACATTTTAGTGTACAGGTATGATAGATGAGAAACCAGTATTACTAAAAACAAATGAACAGAACCCTTATACAACAAAAATTAAATATTGTTATGCACCTTAGGTAGAAATTGTTCATAAGATGAGGAAAAAATGCATTTGAGGATTCTATTTTATATAGCCCAGAAAGAAACAGAAGTATTTTCATGCCTTTTATAAGTTTAGGTGTTATTATTAAAAAAAAAGAAAAAAAAAGAAAACTTATTCCTGAAAGCTTGTATCTATTTTTACAGCAAAGCCCTAGTGTAGGGTAAATCTGGTTATGCCCTCTTCCTGGAGACTTTTTATTTCTGGTTTTGGTGGAATCTAACTGTTATAACTGTTACACTCAGAAAAAGGCATTTTTTCTTATGCAGTAAAGCATTTCCCAGATTTGCTGGGAACTGCTCTAAAGAACACAGTAAGGTCACAGTGCTCCAGCCTTTCTAATACCATATCTAATGCTGTAATCTCATATTCCTCCTTTTCCTGAGTAAGCCTACCCCCCAAAATCCATGTGTCCCACTGAGTCAGCTGAAGWAGGAACTAATTTCCCTTGTGACCATGGAGAATTTGAAATCAGCTTGAGATGTACGAAGTTTTCTGTGACATTCAAAAGTCTCTACCTTTCTCTGGGTATCAATGAAGGTGCTGCAGCTGCCACAAGCTAACWTTCATTCAGGCCAGGTCTTCCTAACCTGCAGTATGTGCTCTAGAGTGAAGCAGCTCATCTCTGGACTGTCCTGTCCAGCTGTGGCTGCTGCCATGGCCAGCAGTGCCAAGTAACCAAGACACATTTGGGAGCCCTTGAAGCAAGTGATGGATCACGGCCTGTCATTTACAATTAAATGTCACTGGATGATAGAATGTTGGTGTTGGAGTGCCAGTGAACCTTTGCTGGAATGGATGGATTGTAACAAGACCATAAGAGCCAAGAGACTCATTCCTTCCCTGGTTGAAGTTTTCAGATTAAGYCTCCCTGGGGGAGCAGACTGCTCTTGCCAGCACACAAGTCATTACTGAATGGAAGGAGGACCATGAATTTTTATGGCCTGTGTTATGTAGGAAGTGTAACTAGAAGATCTAATAGTCCTTTTTGGACTTCACAGCCATGAAAACATATGTGATGTCATAAGATCCTCCCTGCTAACAGCACAAACTTTTTCCTTTGGTTCAAAAGGCAGCAYTCAGTTGTTACTTGCTGGCAGTAATGCATTGTTTACTTGTCTCCAAAGGTATACCATTGATGTCTTATTGTGTTTTGTCAGTTTTCTTTCCTTTTCATACTGTCACATACCTTTTTTTCCCCTGAATTCTTACTTTTAGAGCTTCAATAAGTGCCACCTCTTCTGGGAAATAACTCTGTGTTTGAGCTTTGGCTGTTCAAGGTGTTGAGAGCTCTGGACCATCTCCAAGAAAGCTCTTAAGAGAATGGTCAGTTTTAGGTGTATGAGTAGTCTGGCCTGAGAAGAACCACGATTTTAAATGGAGCCCTTATAGCATAGTAGACATTTTGCCAGAAAGCAATTTTAAACATATATAATGCCTCTATTTTGACCATTATGCATTAAAGGTTCCTTTAGAGCATCCCTGAAGCATTAGAGCAGCCATTGAGCACTTGTTTTTAACACTCTACTGAATACCTATGACTCTGAAGGGGTCTAGAGAAAACAGAATGGGGGGGGGCAAAATGTTCTTGTTAAATAATTCTGTAATCAGATTCCAAAAACATTGGACTTTGTGTGTTTTTATCTCCTTTTAGAAATTTACAGAAATCAATATTTAAGCTAAAAGACGAAAAGATATTAAAAAAAAAAACAACCAAAAAACAAGACGAGGAGAATAAAGAATGTTTGAAAAGAAACAGCAGAGCCTGGACTGATGTATTTGAGCAAGAGCTGATGTTAGGAATTTCCATGTAGAATAAGCAAAATAAAATGTCATCTCATGGTTTAAATACTGCCAGATGATTCAATATACTTTTCACAGCATTCTTTCACCATGTGATATTCTCTTATGTTTGTTGAAGTCAGGAAATGAGAAACTGCTTGAAAGGGAAAGGTTAGGCCTCATGTCACTGTATAATATATGCCCACAAGCCTATTATATTAACAGAGCTGCTTAGGATAGTTCAGAATAGAAGATGAAGTTAATTTCTACTACAGTATATTCTCACTGTGATCTGCTGACAGAAATCAGTGTATGCTGCACTTGTTAAATTAAGGTTCTTGAGAAATAGGACTGATGAGGAAATTGTATCTTTCTTGGGGAAGGTGACATTTGAGCAAAAGTTTTTAGCTTTTTAGGAYGATGAAAAATCAAACTCTTGCACATGTTCATTTCAGCAGTCTGTTAAAGAAGACATGTTGATTTGAGTTAATGAAAACATTTCATGTAAATACCTGTAGACTTTTCATTTAGATCCTGACCCTCATTTACAGTTTCTACTATAGGTACTTTGAAGTTCTGAAAGATTGTTTGAATCAGAGATGAATTTTTATACTAATAATGTTGAAATTGAAAATTTTGATAATTTTTAATAGACTTTGGAGTAATTTGAGAAAAAAAAATTTGCAACAAATGCTTTTCTTTTCAAAGCACAGCTATTTCCTAAAGGAAAAATACTTTATCCAAAATGCTCTCAGCCACCCATAACAATGAATTAAGCAATCCATGTTTTAATTACCTTGCTGTTTACTTTTGCTGCAGTTTTCCAGACTTGAAGGAAACTATTAAAGCAAGGGTAGAGTCTGTTCTACTCACACTCATAAAACTCAAATACTGTGGTCAGGTGCGATGTCAGCCCAGTTCAGATGTTCCCCTGCCTGCCATGTTAGAGGCTTTGTTCATGACCARAGGCACATACAAGGCATTAACGTATCAGTGTCACACAAAGCCTGCACCGTACGTGGAARGGGCTCAGAGGGGAGGAGAGCATTTTTCACAAGTTGCATTTTTTCAATTCATATGGTTGACTGTCATTGCAGATGGGAAAATAGAATGAAATTTTGCCGCCTCTGATTCTGGTTGGTATAACAAAATGTGTCTTTTTCATAAATCTTGTGAAGTTTTCAGTTATTTCTGGGTTTTGCAACAACTCAGATTCCCACCTCTAAATTAGGGTCAAGACATCCTACTTCTTTATTACTCCTTTGGCTTTAAGATGTAATTCAAGAATTAAATGTTGAACATGCATCTTACAGGGAGAGCTTTACATTAGCGCATGAATGGTCTCTACATTAGTGAACATGAGGTAGAAAATAGCAATGAATTATGACTTTAAAGCTTAATAGGATTTAAAAACCAGCTGAGTCTGGCCTAATATATGCAATCACTTTGAGGTAATTCATTTTCTAACAAATCCTGCCAATATGTTAATTCACCCACCTTGCTGCAGCATTGGTGTTGCTGTCGCTGCCAAAGCAGAGCTGGATTGTGGCTGCTGTCCCTGCTCTTGGCAGCCCTTGCTGCCCAGCCTGGGCCTGTGCACCCCACTCAGGCAGCCTCTCCCACCCTCTCCCATCATCCTGCCTGGGCTACCCCCCTTGGTGGGATGGGAAGTCCCCCTGTCCTTCTTAAAACGCCCTGTGCCACCCCTGCACCCTGCAGGGGAGCCCCACTGGATTCAATCTCCGGGACTTCATGGCTCTCAGTGTGCTGCAGGATGGTCTGCTGATTGCTGATTGCTGGTAAATAGCCTTCAGTGGGAGCTTTACCAAGCAAAGCATATCTCCTTTCCCTGAACACAGCCCAAAAGCTTTGGTACACAGCAAGGAAGGAAACCAGGGCTAGAAATGGAAATTTACCAGCCTGGAGTAATCACRTTTATTTTTTTTACCTTTTCTCTATTACATTATTTGCATCTATGCAAATACTCTATTCAGGATAAGCAACAACATTTATGAGATTTTTTTTCTGTGATTTGGCAAGGATATCTGCTTACATTTTCTGTACAGATATGAAAAATGCTTTCTGTATGCTAAAAGGACAAGATAGCTCAGCTGCTTTCAATGTGAGGCCCCATCCATAACTCAAGAAGACCAATAAGATGTGTTTCTAAGAGCATTTAAGTTCAGCGCACTCCATTTCACTCCTCAGAGGGAGCTGGAAATGTACAGTTACAGTCCTGGAACTGTCTCTTTACAGAATTGTTTCTGCTGTTTGAGACAGGACACATGGCTTGCTTGCTAGTCTCTGACTCTCCTACAGGACTAGAACTTCTTTAGGCTTYATGCAGTCTTTACTTTTAAATCTTAATCTTTACATTTAAATCTTTCAAAAGGGTGAGAGGAGAGACAGGCTGCGGTCATTTTTGTAACCTTCATTTCAAATAGTGGAGAAGATAGCAAAGTCCACATTTTTTTCTGTGCTGAGAATTGTAAATTATTCACTAAAAACCTTGTAAATAATCATAACCCATTGCATTTTCCAGATATGACAGAAGAAGGAACAAACTTTCAAAGGCATGACACATAAGATTATTTCCATGGTCTTTTGACCATAAAAGAAGAATGCATATAATGAAACTGTTGAATGCAGTCTGTCCTCTGTTGGCTACCCACTGATTTATGCAGACATATACATTACTCAACATCAGAAGTCTGTATATTGTATGGCCTCAAGTCAGCAAGACAAACAAGTACATGCCTAATTTTAAGCAGATGAGTTGTTCTAAGAGAAAGGGCTTTTGTGAAAAATTAGAATTAAATATTTTCTACAAAGAGCTGAAACAGATACATTGATTCCAGATGAGCCTCCTTACRGAATCCAAACATCCTGACATCTGAATATGCTGATGTACCATACTCCATCCCAACCTGACCAAATACAGTCAGTTTTTCRACAGAAATACAAAATACTTAACCATGGCAGAGCCATCGTCTGAGGATGGAAAAAGCTGTACTTCCTTACAATCTTCTGGAACATCTATTCTGGAGAGCAGCAAAACACCTCTGGGAACAAAACTTATTCAGTTTTTCAAAGCAGTTGACTTCTTCATGCTGAGCTTCCAAAAATTCCTTTTGAGTATTTCTGTCAAAGTCTTGTATTAAAATTTTATTTCTTCTGTCAGAACAAATAATTCATACAGTAGGAAGCCACAAACATGCCTTAAAAATGACATTGTGAAAATATGTGGACAGCATCCTACTTTCCTCAAATCAGGCATGACTAGGACAACAGCTGCTGCTTCTCTAGCTTGGGTAGCAGGTGTTTGACCACCTACAAGCAGGATGTTTTCTCCTTGTATTAATATCATGCAGGTTTTGCTGATTGATGCCAAAGAATCAAGGCAATGCAGTAGTCCAAAAATTTAAATGCTGTCAGTGCTCCTTTTGTTGCATAACTTGGTCCAATGCCATGGAAAATACATCAAATTAATAAAAATGAAACAACAAGTTTTGTCCTTGTATGTGCTGTGGAGGCTTTATGAAACCACCTTTCTTGATCTGCTGTTTGTTTGTTTATTTTATGACACTGTGGAAAAGTCTATATGGTGAATAATTAACTTGGGAAATCTTGGGAGCCTAGTATCTCTGAAGAAATGCAAATGCCTTTGAACTTCCTCATGGTTTAATGGATTCTAAAGAAATTTTTGGACTTGGTCCACTGACTCAAGAGTATTGGCCCAAAACCACAATTTTGAGAAGCATAAATGTATTATTTGAAAAAAAAAAAAAAAAAAAAAAAAAGGTAAATTAAATCTCCTGCCTCAGTAAATGGGAGGATCTGACAGAATGAACTGCAGGAGAGGAACAGGAAAGGATAGAGGCAGAGTCCAACAGCTTGAGCCAGGAAATATAAAGCATTTTGTATGCTAGCCTGAGGTGGGGGCTGAAACTTGTTCCTCCATGGCACAGGTTGACTTCAGCTTAGAAAGAGGWGTGACAATGCTGCATTCACATGTTTTCTAGCTGGGGAGGCAAGATATTCACAAAAGACCCTTATCTTTTTATTTTGGGAACCGAAAGAAGATCAAAATAGACTAAATGTTTAGTGCAGACAGCAACAGTGTTTGGTGAAATGACTGTAAACCTTACAGAATTTGCTGAGGAAATTAGCAGGAAATTAGAAAAGCCTCCTCCAATTCTATTTTTGCCTTTCATGTCATTACATTGTACTATCCAGATTTAGTACAAAGAAATCGTGGCGTAAGTATTGAAAAAGGTTCTTCTTGAAATATGAGAGGAAAAACCTTTCTCAAGAGAAGTAAACCTGTAAGAACATTTCATACAGGTGCAGAGGAAGTTTTTGCTTCACATAATTAAATCTATAAAGATCTCAGACGCTTMGTGTTTAAAATATTTTTTCTCATCCAGCTCTGAAAGTCAGAGCTCTGGTTTAATGCAAGGCTGATCCAATGCCCCTTAAATTCAGGAGGGTTCTATTTATCATTGTTAGAAATCTCTGTCTGGTATATTTTTGCCTGAATTTGCATTAGTGCTTTTAAAATCGTCCCACTGTTCTATCACCAGCGCAATTGAAAATAAGAGAAAGGTGAGAATTTGCCTGTACTAACCAAAAAGGTTTATCTAAGGTTTAGCCTAAGGCATTCTGCTCACCCCAGCCACAAAAGAGACCCAGTGAACTGGTCTGACATGAGCATCTGTGACCCAGTGCTGGCTGCAATTGAAATAAACACAGATCGTCTAGAAGATGAGTCAGAGGAAAATGGCAGCTGTGAGGACTTTTCTCAAGGATAAGACTTGCATCTGCTCAGCGTGACACTTTTCTCCTGACTGCTATTTTGAATGGCCATCTGGTGTGACTTTTGTTCCAGCCACGTAGCGTTCTGAGCAGTTTCTCCATCTACTTCCAGCACTTTGGAGGCCCAGGCTCCACAGGCCAATGCAGATAGGATCTGGGAAGCAAGCCTAACCATATTGCAGCTGAACATCACCGCATCCCCAAAAAAGCCAAGAGAACTGGATGAAGAAGCAGTTTCCAAGACACCAGATGCTGTTTCAAACCAGTCATCCAAAGCTTGTTGTTTCCTTTTTAATAGCTTGTTTTCATCCCGAGGAGATAGGTGGGCACAGAGAGAGGGATGGCCAAAGTAAGTGGCAACCCTGGTCCATGTGAAATGCACATACTGTGTTTTGCTATTCAAAACCAAGATTCCTCTTGTTCATGACAAACATTAAAGCTCCTTTGTGATGTCTGTGTCCCCTCCTCTCCTGGAGTCATTGCAGGAAAGAGGTGCCAAAAGTTTAAATTCTTGTAATGTGACCTTTTAGCAATATGGCAGTATGGTTTTAGGTTCAGAGCTGGAAATTCCCAGTTTCAAAGCTACCCTTGAATCATGATTCAGTGCTACTCTCTGCTTTTTCACTTCACCATTTCTTTCATCACTGTCTCTTCTGCTTCCAGCCTATAACCCCTGATTGTTGTATTTTCTTTAAAGACCAACTTGGAGAACTACGACACAATATACCTTATAGACCTACTCTTGAGGATCTTTGTGAACATGTAACAGGTTTGCAAATATTTGTAGCTATTTTTTTTAAAAATCCATCCTCATCAAACTAGGGAGTAGCTGCTGCTGATGTATAATCTGTTCTTCATCTTCTTCCTAGTACTGCACCCAAATTCTTTGGCAGCTTGCAGAAACTTAGTGCTTGTTTTGGAATGTCTTTGATCATTGAGYTGGGGCCAGGACATGACATTCACAGCTGAGCTGCACCTTCTGCATTTGCCTTTTCTGCATCCAGAGTGATGATTTCCATCAGCCTTCAAGTTTGGTTTGCTTGTGTTGCCCTGAAGCTGTTGATCAGAGATCCTCAGTTCTCCAATATSTGGCAGCTCCCATAGATGGTAATCACCACTGATGGGGACAACAGGAGGAATAGTCCAGTTTCTACTAAATGAAAGTACTTCTTCCTGTTGCACAATAGATTACAATCCATTATTTCAAAGCCTATATGTATATCTTCTCACAGCAATACCCTCAGCTGTGCACTCCAGSGTGTTTGCTTTGTTTGGGATCAGAAACACAGCAGGCTGGATGGAGAATAAGCAGTTAAATACCTGGTTTGCCATTYCTCTGATTCCTCTGCCAGCTGCATTGAACAAGTTTAATTCTGTATTACTCAGAAGAATTACATATTCATAAAATAAATATCTGTGGTTTGGAAATTGATTCCCTGGTCTCTCGAAAATCTTAATCAGATACACATTTCTCACATTATTCGAAATTTCTTTAACCACGCCAGTGAAATGAGGTTAAAGCTGACATTTTGAATTTTATTAATATCTAAGAAAAGAAAGTCTTACAGTATTCATAATCAAGAAGCGCTTAATACCAATCTAGGTGAAATAGTTAATTATGCACAAGCTATTTTTAAAAAGTGTTATGCTTCAGCTTTCTTTAAATAGTTTCTTCACTGTAAAATTAATGCATAAATTCTGCATGTCTTTATGGTAATAATTTTATTTTCCTGCTCTGCTATGGGAAAATATATTTTTCTGCTGTGGCATCCATTTTTCCCTTCTCTCTTGAAGCATTTCCAAATAAATATAGCGGAGCAATCAGTGGATCTTTAGAAAACACACAAAGGACTAAAACAAACACATCAATGAATTGTAGGCCTGTTGGTCTATTTCCTGCTCCACATGATATATTTAGCACTCATCAAGCTTTCAAAAGTTAATTGGAAGTCTTAAGTGTTTCCCTAATTTCGAATTTCATTCTCCTGATGCAATGAGAAACTAACAACACTGAGAAACAGAAACTATGCTTGGCTTAGCACAGTGTGTTACACAAATGCACAGATTTAAGTAGGTGAACCCTCAATCTCAATTTATTTAAAACAGGTTTTCTTTTAATGTAATTGCAAACTAAAAACTCAACAGGTAAAGACACATTCAATACACGACACAGCAGTTCTGTGAGTGGAAGATTATTGATTCCCTTTTGGCTCTTGGTGTAATTCAGACCTGGAGCTGAAASCATTGGATCCTAAAGTTATTGACGGTAACTGATATAAGGCTCAATAAGGGCTGGGCATCAAAGGAGAGGTATCGGAGCCCATTAGCCAGGTACACAACACTGGAGCCTGCAGCAGCTCAGCTGTCTTGAGCATGATGTTAAGTTTGGCGGTCCTATGCTCCTGCATTCCTATAGAAACCCATTCTCCAGCTCCTACCCACTCCCTTGTTTCCTAAAGCACCTCCCCTTTCCTTCCAGCACTCCTTGCAAGCTCTTCTCGTATGAGACAGCTTCTTCCTTCTGCTTCAGAGAGCTTGGCMCTCAGGAAAGGTAGTGGGAACATAACAGAGAGTTTCCTGGTATGTGGTTTTAGTCAATGGCTGCCAGAGGAACAGATTTTTGTGCCTTTCCACMCTGTGATGGAGCATGGTAAGTTTTTGGGGAAAGGCAGGCATCAGCCTCTAACATGTGCTCTGTTGTCAGAGGTAAACTGACAACTTTCACAATTTTATAATTTAAACCAATTCTGGGCAAATTTCACAAGGAATGACTAAGGCAGAATTTAAATGCCAGGGTCCTATACACACAACCCCAACGTATTTCAGAACCCTGACCCAAAACAGTAAGACCTGGAACCTCTCTGATAAATAGTATTAACTTAGGTAAAATAACATTCTCTCCTTAATGTCATTCTGAAAAAATGGGTGAACACTTCCAACTGAAAATTCAGCCTGTAGTAGATGTTTCTAGGCTCTGTTCTAGCCATACTCTTGGGCACATGGTGTAACTCTTGGGGACGGTGCTGTGTAGGACCAAGACATGGAGTCAATGATTCTTGTGGGACCCTTCCAACCCTTRCTTTGTGATTCTGTGAATTAAAGCCAACCAAATTATTAAGGCATCTTAAAATTTTAAGAATTGGACATTTTTAATTATAGGCATTTTTACCTGATTACCTCGTAGCTAGATCTTCTGGTCTTGGTTTTAG
This sequence comes from Malurus melanocephalus, assembly GCF_030028575.1. Lineage (NCBI taxonomy): Eukaryota > Metazoa > Chordata > Aves > Passeriformes > Maluridae > Malurus > Malurus melanocephalus. The sequence continues at coordinate 1,707,163 of NW_026623292.1, forward strand.
AATAGCAACACCCTGTCAAAAAGTCTTGATATAAAGAAGGAAAAAAGGTACTCAAACAATAAACACAATAGCATTTATCCAATAAGYGGCATAGTTACTCCTCTTTTCACCTTTTCTCCCAGATGGTTTTCCTCTGGCAGGTTAATTCAGAGTACCTACCTAAAGTATCATTCTGCTACTGAATTACAACTGATGGCCACACTGCTTCTTGAGATTTTGTGAGTCAACCCACACCAGCCACACCCAGTATATSAATAAACAGGAACTGCTTGCGGAAGCTTAGAAAATTTTAAACAGTAATTTTTCAGGTTGCTGAGTGTTTAAAACTGCATAATCCTGCAGAAGATCCCCCACTTTATTCTTKGAAGACAGTAGATGAAAGAGAGCAGTACAACTAGATCTCATTTGAACATTATGGATTATAGTGATATTGAATATTTGCCATGCAACAAAATGAAGTTAGTTGTCAGCTTACAAGACATCAGCATGGTCGAAAGCTAAAAGCAGGAACAACTGCTAAGCAGCACGTGAATTTTTCAAGAATGGCACCCAGTTCAAGTCCCTCCCAAGCAGATGGGTAAGAGATTTACTTCATCAGAGAGCACCAATGGAGAGACCAATGGCAAAACCAGTTCAGCTTTTCTTACTATAAAATCTTTCCTGAAATGCTTGAATGAGACTGATTTTGTACAAAACAATTTGTGCATTAGCTGTCAGTAGTTTCTATTTACTAAATGAGTTTAACCACATTTTGGTTGTTTTTTTTTCCCCCCCAAATTTTACGTAACAGAGTACAAGAATACCAGTGGTTTTTTCCGTATGAATTTCTCCACTGATAGTATTTTCACACTGTCATTTTGAAAAAGTAGTGCACAGCAGCTACCACTTGCCTTAAATTTCATCAGCTGTCAGAGAGTCTTTGACAACTTGAACAGAGACATTATGTGACACATACTGGAAATTTATAGATTACTGTGCAAAGACGTCTGGATTGTAAAGGATTTTCAGTAGGAAGGAAAATGTGTCTTCCCCTATCCTTCTATTACCTCTATTTCCTCCCCGTTGTCCTGAAAGCTCAATTTCTGCTGCTGCTAGAAAAAACTGATCCCTGCACCCTGAAGTGAGTAGTAGGACAGTGATGTTGCTAATGATAGTGATTGCCTGAGAACTGCAAAAGTGCTTTAGGGGAGAATCATTGAGAACAAGCATGTTACACAGCCTGTCAGCCAAAAGACCATTACCCATGGAGGTCAATTCTCAAGTCTGCATGGTCTGAGTAATCCCAGATAACTCCTTGCAGATGGGTATTCTTCCCAAAATATTGTCATTTTATCTCTAAGAAAATGAATTGATACTGAAATGGTAGGCTCAAGTCCAATATCACTGGCATCATYGTGAAATTCAGTATCTTTAGTGGCAATGTGCTAAAAAATGCAATTTTAGCTATGGAAGAGCAACACATCTATCCAATGGATGACAATTAAARTTTTTGGCATGAATGTATGCTGCAGATAATAAAACTGATATGGCCCAAAATCTTGAAGTCCTAAAGATGTATCTGCCATTACAWGCCTGCGCACAGGCAAAGGGACTTGCCCTGGCCAGCTGGTGTTTTGATGACCCTGAAATCCACAGAAAGAGAGACCAGTTTAGGAACATCTATCATGTCACAATTTTACTGGAGCAGCAAYTTTGCAGGTCAATAATTTCAAGGAGCTCTTGAGTATGGAAGACTCATGGCAAGAAGTTTAACATGTTACATCTTGTTCTTCAATTTTATATGTAAACAAATGTAGTACTTTGATTTGTTACAAAAATTCCTCGTCAACTTTTTTTTTTTTAAATTTTTTTTAAACTAACAAGTGGGGATTACATTTCCATAAAGTTCTGTTGTGTTTGAAGGTGAGAATTACAGTATTTGACTTACATACTATAGTTTTATAGTATACTGTAAGGTCAATGCATTGCAAGTAAAAATATTGCTAGATAGTTGTAGATGTATCATTTTATTATTGAATATTAGCTGCTTTGCTCATATATAATATGTGTGGTTAGAAAAATATAAACTTTGTGGCAAGCACAGATATGTGAACTGTATTAAAAACTAAGCCAAGAACTTAATAGCTAGCATGAAAGTTCAAACTGATTTTTAAGTAGTTTTCRCCCATATAATAAAAAATAAATTCTTCAGCTGTGTGGAAGAGAATGTCAACAATTATCCCCAAATCTCAGTTTTTAAAGTAAAAAATATAAATCTCCCTAAAGTATTTAAACAAATGTATCGTATGCAACAACTGCTGTACTAAGCAACTCAAAATGAAGGAGCAGTGAAAAGCAGAAGCCCTGTGCAACACAGTACATAGATTATTGAACATGAGTAATATGCAAGGGCAAAACATTTTTCTTCTGACCACAAAGAAGGAGAAATAATACAATACGCACTTAACAAGAACAAGTGAACGAGATCAAAGTGTCTTTTGTTAACATTTCTGGCAGATTCAGTATTTGGCAGCCATTGTGTCAGTGTTAAGACTAATCTGTAAGAACAAGGAGGGATCACATTCATTTGGAAAGACCTCCCAACCTGAGAGCTGTTCAGGCTCCACCTTGCACTAACAGGATGCTGCTCTGGTGGGCCTGGCATGGTTCCAGTTTGCTACATGAACCTCAGTCAGTTCAAACCAGGGCTGCCTGTAAAGTTAATGCAGTTATTTACACTGAAYGAGCAAGTATAAGCAGCGCCACCAAGTAAAGCGCTGTCTTCTAAACACACCCTCGGAGAGCCGTGGTGGGAAGGAAAGCAGTGGGACAGCTCAGGAGACCTCCACCCACAGTCCCCTCCTCCAGAGGGGAGGCCAAAGCAGATTTCTCTGCAGATTTCTCTGCAGAAAGCATGGCTGGGATCAGAGCTCATCTTTCCTAAATATAAGACATGTCAGCAGAAGTGTTTCGGCTCCCAGGTCTGTAAAATCAGGACAAAGCTGCCTGAGAGCTTTGCTGCATCCTTGTCTTCTTCTCTCTGCTGCTGAGACTCTGCCCCCTCCCCACCAGCAGCGTGGTGGGAGGTTTGGTTGGTTTTATAGAACTGAGTGATGGATTTAAAAATACCCACAGTATATAAACATAGTTCCTGTCCAGCTATCTGCACGATTCTTGTACTGTGCCTGTTTTGGCCCTTTTTCCTGGTCTTTCCACCAGAACCCTCTCTGGCTCTCAGGGCCTCAGGTTCAGGGTCTGCAGTGTTGCCCTCTCATTTTGTGGCTCACATCTAGACATGCACTTTCTCTTTCACCTGATGGGTCACCTTTTCTTGACAGGTCAGATCACTCTGTCCTGATGTCTTACATTTGAAATACAATAATTTATGGTGGCCAAGACTTCTGAGGGGACCAATAACACCTGGTGGGGGTCCCACATCTCGGCCCTGGCTTGCCCTTGATGCTGGCCTGCAGTGCCTCAGCGGCTCTGGCTTTTCCACAATCTAGGCTTACTTGGCTGAATTTCCCTTTGCTTAGGTGAAGAAACGCCTTTGCTGAGCTGGAATAAAATCATCTCATCCAGCACGAGAAAGTCAGAGCTTCCCTTAASAGAGAAACCAGCCGCTGCTCTTGCACAGCACTTGTCCCAGGCTCAGCTGGGGCTTTCCCCTGAACAGAAATCCTTCATTTAGGTTTGCTCCTGTGTTATCTTCATCCTTCATAAACATCCCAGGTTGTACAGGCACAGCTCTTACCCCCACAAGAGCACAACTTTCCCTTCCCACATCATGAGTTCTTTTCTTGGATGTCAATTAAAACCAAAGAATTTTTTTTCCCTCCTGWGTCAGAAAGTGAACAGGAAGGTGGAATCATGCAAGAAGAGAGAGCTTAAAAGTCAGGAAGAGAAGCTCCTGTCTCTCCACAGATGAAGGGAACAGAGACTGCTTTCATTTCCCTGAGCTCAGAGTCACAGCACCTCTGGGTGAATCCAGACTGTCCGTGACATGACTCCGTGCCAGAGCCAGGAGGATGGTGAATATGATCCAGTATAAACAGGGAAGARGGAAAGAAGGCTGACAGCTTTCAAAGAGGAGCTGCAAACTGCCAGAGTGCAGAAGTCGGAGGGGGAGGAGTGAGGCAGCCAACGTGGCACTCAGCCCAGCACCGCCGGGCTCCTGCAGCCACGCCAGGAGGGGCGAGAGCCGAGCGCTGTGACAATTGGGACAGGCTACTGGGAGCAGCCAGGGGCTATTTGCAGCCTCTTTGCATTATGTGCTACACAGACATATCTTAACCATTTTCCACGTGCCAGCCGGGTGCCCCACAGCCAGCCTCCCGGTGATCTGAGGGCAGGAAAATGGAGTGCTCCAAAGCCAAGCACAGACCTGCTGAGCCTAGAGACCTTACACCAATCCTGGCTACCTCCCCTCATCCCCAGAAACCTCTGTAAATAGCTGTGCACATTTGTTCCCAGCASCAAAATGAATTAATGAATATTCAGCTTTTTTCGTTTTTTTTTCCTCCTTGCAGGTTTCCTTCATTCTCCAGGTTAGRCTTCCACCAGTGTTCCTGAGAGGATCAGATTCCTTGAGAGGAGTCTGTAGAATGGGATGAGGTCTCCCCTCAGGTTCCTCTTCTCCAGGCTGAACAACCTCAGCTRCTCCTTGTATGGCTTCCCCTTAAGGCCCTTCCCCATTTTTGTAGCCCTTTTTAGGGCTCTAATAGCTCAACACCCTTCTTACSCTGTGATTCCCAAAGCTGTCCCCAGCACTCGAGGTGAGGCTGCCCCAGGTCAGAGCAGAGCAGGACAATCCCCTCCCTTGCCTGGCTGGCGATGCTGTGCCTGATGCCCCACAGGACATTTACCCCAGGGTTTACCCTCCAGGGTTACCCCAGGGCTTACCCAGTKCCAGGGCACTGCTGACTCACATTCAACTGTCCCTCTACCAGGCCCTTTTTCTGTGGTGCTGCTTTGCAGCATCTCATTCCCTGGTCTGTACCTACATCCAGCCTTGTCCCAGGTGCAGAYTCCAGCACTTTCCCTTGTTGAACTTCATCTGCCTGGTAGAAATCTGCTGTTGAGGCTGTCCACAGTTCCTTGCAATTTAGTGTAATTTGCCAAATCATTTGGTAAACCTTTGTGTCCTGCATCTAAGTTGATTATGAAGATGCTGAAGAAAACTGGTACTAAAATGGAGTCCTGCAGGACCTCACTAGTAACTACCAGACAGTTTGTCTAGAAGAATACTGTAACAGATARTATCAAAAACTTGATTTAAATCCAAAAATATTATATCTATTGGATTTTCTCCCTCAGCTAGGTGGGTAACATTGCTATAAAATGAAACAAATTTTGTCACGCAGGATCTTCCCTCATCTCCATGGCTGAGATATATGTTGAGGGTTACAACAGATTCTTCACCTGCAGAAGGCCAGGGCGATAAACACCCTAAACGGCAAAAGAAGAACAATGAATTTGTGGTGCCTRCACAACTTGCCTGCTGGAATCCCTCCATGGTTTTTACCAGTCAGGAAATCTGGAAAGTTGAGGTAGATCAGCCAGAAATGTCAGCAGAAAAGCATTCATGATGAACCACAGAGACCTTCTGCACAATAGTAATAGGGAAAATGTGGACAAAAAGTAGGCTAAACTGAGACACTGGTCCATAGATGACTGTAAAAGAAATTGCAAGGAAAAGTATTCTGACYCCTTCTCTGTGTGTCACAAGGGCAAGAACCTTACAAGTGTCAAATCTCAACTCTTTCTCCATGTAATGACACTCTCATGTCAACCTTGGCAACCAAAAAATATACAGCAGGAATATTGCCTTTCATTTCCTGCTGTTAGACTTCATGGCTGTCACTGCCAAGTCTGGAGCATGGTCCTCTGCACCTGTTTCATTCCGTTTATAGCTGCAGCACTGCAAAGGAGCCAGTCCGTTTGGGGGGATAACTCAGTTATCACCAGGAAAAAAGGAAGGGGAAAAAACATGAAAATGAGTCCTTGTTGCTAAGCATCATCACACAAACCATCTGAGAATAACCCTGTGTGCATGTAGTCTCAAACGGTCAGCCCAGGTATTCCCAGCAGGGTTAGTTAAGTTACACATGGAGAGAATGAATAATTCGCTTTTAAAATGTCAGAGTCCCTGGTGATTAACAGATGTGATCTGCTGCAGTGCTTTGGTACCACAGGAGTTTGGGAGCTTATATTCAGTGACTATTCAGAGGCATGAATATGTGAAATGTCATGGAAATGATTCAGTGTTTAAACAATGTGCACAACTTGGTGACAGTGTTCACTTTTTCTGTTCCGCAGAGAAGAGGGCACATGATATGGACAGATGACTAAGGGGAAGATCATTGAATTGTTCCTCTCAACCCATGGAAGAGCTAAGGACCTGCCTCTTGGTTAGTGTGGGACCACTGGTGAGGTTTACAGAATGGAACAAATGCTTAGGCCATGGCCAGTTAAAGCCTTTACCATAAGGGACAAAGACACTGTCCCTTTACCACAAGGGACAAAGACTTCAAAGATAAGATTTGTGTCCTTTGGGATTGCTTTCCTGGTGTGAACACCCAATTCAGAAGAGCCCAAGTCTTCACAAGCCAGTCTCCTTCTGGGGTTACAAAGAATCTGAATTAGGCTGCCARAATGGCTTACTGCCCATCTGGTGAGTTGGGGCTACAGAGCCCTCTGGGACCTTGCTGAGACSTGTGACACTGGCTCATAATCAGGGTTTGTCAAGGAGGTTGGCACTGGCTTCATTCAGACAAACACATTTAGCCCTCAAGAAGGGAGGTTACCTGTAATAAAACATGAGAATATAATTTCAGTGCAAGGTTATGCTGGATAAAATCAGACATAAGCCAAGCTCTGACTATACCCCAAATCACAGGTTATACATCTGAGCCAAAGCATTCTTGAGCTGAAAAACAAAAGTCTTGAAAGACTTTAGGCATCATGCAAGATGCTTTCTGTGTGTGCTTCAACTTTTTGATGTGCACTTGAAGGGCTAAAATATTACATGGAAATTTGATAACCTTCACAGTGCTTTTCTGGCCTGACTGGATGGGCTGAAAAATTTAAATTCTGAAGGACTAGTTTCTCTAGGATTTTGCTATTGATTTCAACTAGCCCCAGAGACTGTCACAAATATGAGRAGGTTGAGGAAACCCTTCACACTTCATCTCCGTTGTCCAATTGACTTCTGGAACCTCTGCTTGTGCTCCCACGGTTTCCTATTGAAATGGATCTTTTGGCATATTTCCTCTTCATCTGGTTCTGCTCTATAACCCCATTATACGCTCAGCTTAAGTATGCTGAGTTTCTCTCAGTTTTTTCAGTTAGAAAAATAGTTTCTGGCCATGTCAGCAAAATGTCCTATTGCTGAAAATTGCCATTGGAAGTTTATTCTCAATGCCTCAACTGAACAATTAGCCTACATGATAGRTGCTCTGTTTTGTTTTATTCAATCCCTTGATGTGTTTCACTGCTTTTACAAAAAATGTCTTCTTGAATAAGACTGTAAATTTTTTTTTTTTTCTGTTTAATATTTTCATTTTTTATTGAAGGCTGGAATGGTAAGTCACAGGCATCTGCTGCTGATGGGCAGCAGGTGATTTCCGAGAGTAAGCTGGGGCAATACAAGCTGATGGTTTGCTGGGTGTCACAGATGGTCCTTCTGTGAAGTGAAGGTGAAAACTGTTGGGTGAATGATAAGCATGTTGAAATAAGTATAGAGAAAATAATTTTGGTTGAGGAATTTTGGAATTTTATCGGGGTAAAAGGCTTTAAAATCATCTTTGTAACTCACATTTAAAAACRTCTCATGCAATCAACAGCAGTGTGACAGAAGAGTTGAACTAAGTAGACAGAAACAGTGTTCAGATGAGATTAATAAATAACAAAATAGTCTGAATTGTGAATTGAAGCACAGATTATTTTATTTATCCACATCAGAACTCAGAATTTTTCTGGAGAGGAAAGAATAAATCCAACAAATCCCATTAGGAACAGGAAGCATTATTTGAACTGAAAATAAATTTTGGGAGTGATTTAGATGATAATAATCAATACCAAGTACTGAGCAAAAGAAAAACATAGAAGAGAAAAATTCACGTAACTTGCATTCACCTCATTTACACTCCTACATTAAAAGAGAATTTACTCTCAGCACTCACAAAGGTTATGATACCCTGCTTATTTACACAAAATAGGTTTAGAGGCATTGGATAACTGTTGTCAAGGAGAACTCCTGGTGCTCTGTATCTCTGCTTATCAATAAAACTTCAGTTTGATGATGTTYATGATTTACAAGCCGGCACTAAGTCTCACAACTCAGGATAATCAGTGCAGCCAGCTTCTGTGATTTTAAATGTGACTCTCATKATCGTTTTTGTTGCTTTTCAAGAAACAGTTTTTGGTAATTTTTTTCAAACAGCAGAGTATCTCAGATTTGTTTTTATCTTCTGGTGGAGAAAATTCTTGGTGTGGTTGGAAAGAAAAATCTCAAAAATGTGACCCCTCATGTTTCAGAAACCAGACTAGACATAAGAAGACTTCAAATGATTGTTTTTCTAATCTTACTATTTCAAGGTCAGTATCATGATATGGTAATCATGAAACAATTTAGAAAGTCTATAGTTGACATTARCAAAAACATTTGCCATATTTACATTAAAAATGTTATTAAAAACAGGATGATAATTTATACTRCTGAAATGTAAGTCCTTTCATATTTCAAGAATATGTAACAAATTTGACTTTATTTACAATAAAGAAGTAAATAATAAAACAACAGAAAATCCAGTTGCTGGCTTGTTTTTCTTTGTTGTTGTTTATGTTTTTTGGGTTTCATTTTTCAGTTGGTTGGTGGGGTTTTTTTTGTTGGTTGGTTGGTTGGTTGGTTGGTTGGTTTGAGGTGGGGTTTTTTTTTTTTTTTTTTTTTTTTAAGGGGGGGAGGGTAGCTGAGAAGATAATATATTAAGAGAGCATTTGTTTATGATCTCTCATGTTTTCAGACTTTCTTAATTGTTAACAGTTTCAAAGTAAAGTCACCATGGTAAATAATCCAGATCAATCAATAAGGTAGATGTGTTTTTAAATGAAATTTTAAAAGTAGATTAAAAAATAATGGAAATTGATTTTAGTGACTGTGGCTGTAAAGACAACATGTAGAGAAAGGAGAATTTTATTMCTTTACATGTGAATTAATTGAATCCAAGGGAAGGAAATGGAAGGACAGAAATCTGCATCTAGAAGAGGTAGGTAAAAAATTTTGGATTTGAAGTACAGATGAACTAATTCTAGAATCATGTCTTTCCAAATGAGTATAGCTTAAGTGRTGGGAAGTAGAAAAATGAAGAGTCTTGTCATTTTAAACATTACTCCAAACTAGACTCAGATATCTGGGAATTAATAAAGGCAACTGTTTCTGAAAAGAACAACATTTTGRATAAATAAACTGAAAATGTATTTAAAAGGCTCTTAAAAAGCAACGTGTTGTTCTATGTGATGTTGAAGAGTTGCAATTCTGGGAGGAATCTTGGACCTTCACTTAGACATGAAATTAGCACATGAGATGTCAGAAATGACATCAGTGCTGGTAAATGGAACATGCCCAGTAGTGTGCTCGGCATGTGAGCCAGCTGGCCAGGAGTGGCTGTGTCTGTTCTGTGAGACTCCCCAGCCACCAAAATGGGAGCACCATGCAGAAGCTTCCTCCCAGGAACCAGCCTGAGGAAACTTGTTTGCCAGGACTGTGTCTTGGAAAGGAACRAGAGTGAGACAGCCTAAAACGTGACGGGGAGGGGTATCAGCAGTGTGATAGTTGGGCTCCAGCTCCCAGGCACAGTAAAATTTTCTGGTACAGACATATGGAGGCTGCCCAAAGCCTCATTCAGAATCCATGTCTGAGCACTCAAGGGCTTGAGGCAAGTCAAARAATTGTGACTGCCGGGGCAGTGCGTCTTCAGACTGCACACTGAGTTAAATTAGGCAAACGTGCACTAAAGACACTGCTCCATTTCAGTGCTTCCTACACCTCAGGAGCCAGAGAGMCCCTGAGAACAGGCTGCCTAAATCTCTCATCACTCTCTTAACAGGAGATATCCCACCGGGTACCGAACTCCAAGCACACCAGGCTGCCTGGCAGCAACCCGCAGTCACCGCCTGCCCCCAGCTSCAGTGGGGCAGGGGATTCTCATCAGGCCGGAACAACACCTTTTGGGTGGAAGTACTCCTTTGATATTCCTGTAACTTTCTGCATTTCCTTCCAGAAAAGGGAGATTGACCACTTCCTCTCTTGAAATTTTCACGTGTTGGATGTTGAARCAAAAAAAGGAGGGCTACATGAAGCTATTCTATAGTCCAGTAATTGCCTAGATATGTATCCAATTTATTTCCAACATACAAAAATGCAGACTGAAGGATGCTATGCCCAGCAGAGGGTTATTTTGCTTGAATGACTACTGGCTACTTTGGAGGCAAGGGGTCAGGCACTTGATTAGATGAATTACAACTTAAAGTCCTGTAGTATAAACCATGTCATGCCCCAGGCTTTTCAAAACAAGGCACTCTATTTTAACTCATAATGGGTAGCTGGATTCAGTAAATGGCCTAATCACAGCAACATAAATATTTATGGGAAAATTTTTCTAATTAAGGTATGAGCTTGTTTAGATGTTATCAGTTAGAAAGGGCTTTCCCAACAAGAAAATGGCTGTTAGGAGACATTAGGAAATGGTTAAACTCCAAGGGATTAAAAGGTCATTGAAGTGGCAACATGCAGAGTCTATTATGGCTGAAATTTAGCTTGCATTCGTGTCTTACATGTCTCCTAAATCTGAAATTAAAAGAACATCCTCCATGCAGAAAAGCAAAACAGTAATTTTGTTTATTCTTCAAAAAAAAAAAAGAAGTTACGTTGTGGAAGATTGCCTAAGCTAAAATGATTTATGATCATTTTAGAAATTAAATGCTCTCAAAAGAAATATTTTTTWAAAAATTCCTGCTTTATGCTTTGCTGTATTGAAACCTGTAGCGATGTTTGCAAAGTGAAGATCCAGTTATGCCAGAATTTGTCCCAGCACCTGAGGCAGACATTGAACTTTGATTAAAAAAAACTATGTGTAACATAGGTGTCTTTTAATACTGTTGCCCTTTGCTGATGCTAATGATGCAAATKCTCATGATGGCGTGGATAACAAATTCAGGACAAATGATATTTTGGTGACCACGTTTCTCAGGTCACATACTACAATCACCAAATAACAATATATTGATCACATTCAGAGCCTTGTTATGCCAGCAAAAATCTGAAGTAACTTTGGTGCTTTTAGGAAAATTGCTCTAGGTTTACTCCAGTCAGAGGAATTCATCCCTTCAAGTAAAATTTGTAAGTTGTCTTACAGGAAAATAGCTGTGAAGAAAGGCAGAACTATTCCCTGTAGGAAACAGTATGTAATTTTGGTGGGACTTCATTGTTCTGCTGAGAAATGTCTGTCTGCCATATGGTATTTTACTCTTAAGGTATAACTCAAAAGGAAAGCTCAGAAAAAGAAAAGACTATGTTCTACAAACCTTCTGCTTTTGAGAAAAATTTACATATTTTAAAACATTTCAATGAGAAAGTATAAAGTATAAAAATCTGAATGGCATCAACAGTGGTATTGATTGTATCTGTCTACATTTTTGAAATCAGCATCTATATGAGGTTTCAAGACCAGGCACAAGGAGATAAATGCTACTGCTTTCCTGAAATAATGAACTCTGTACTGCTTGTTGGTTGATATCAACTGCAACTAATTTGACATAAAACTACAGTTTCATGTGAAGACAGCTTTAGGATRCCTTCCTATCCCAAATCAGGATATCACAGCTCTTGCCTTCCTAAACGCATCTACACAGCAAAGACCACAGGGGCTACTGCTGAAAACCATAAAATGGCATGTTCATAGGCTGRTGGCATTCAAATTTAGAATAAATCAGGTCTGGGTTTTATTCTTCTCTTTTAACTAACGTGTTATAAAAGAGCACTCCCCTGCTTTTATACACAAGTGCYGTGACTTAGAGACCTGGGGTTGTCAGTTCAAATGACACATGCCACTGCAAAATCTCCACAACAAAAAATATTTGGAGAGAAGCAACACAGTATGCAATGGTGTTGAGCTCCTGTTTGATTTAGATGAGTCTGAATGTGGCAGAAAAATAAAATGTAAGGAAACGGGGAAACGAAAAGTAGCTGGTTTGAGGGCCTGGGAGATTGGGGAGATTGTTGGATGTTGTTCAAGCCCCAGTGGCCTCAGTCAGAGGAACCTGTGTGCTGTTTGTGCTCACACTGTGGCTCCACAGCCATTAGTTGGAGGGCTATGTGCTGACTGATCTCCCAGAAGTACAAATTTGATCTGGCTCAAGAACAGGCACATGATCACATTTCTGTCAAATTAGCCAGAACACACCATACAGAACTGTCATGGAGTTTATGTTGGCTTCTCACCAGCTGGGGGAGGATGAATGACTTTCAGTACAGCTAAAGTTAGTGGWGTGGAGCAACAGTACCTGGTGTAAGCTGAGGTCTGCTTAATGCAGATAATCCATTAGCATTTCTGGATGGATTTGAGTGGGTGGTATTATATCTGAATAATGAGTTTTGTCTTGCAATTGCAGTGTTTCTCATGCAGTAGTAGGAGTTTCAAAGGGTGGATGTACTTCTGTGCTGAACTGCAGTTTCAGTTTTTGCCTGTTCTTCTACAGAGATGAAATTACTTAGTGAAGATTTTCTTTCCTATTTCTGAAGGATTGTGTTTCTGTGGGGAGGGTACCCAACCATGAGTGCTGAAAAACAGTGCTGAGATGCCAAAAGTAAACTGAGCCTGGGGCTCCTGTCTTCCTGACACTTTCAGTGAGTCTGGATCATAAATGACTGTATTACTGGGCAGCAGTTGCCCACAGTGCTGGAAGTCTACAGATAGGTTTACTGAATGTCTCTTGGACACACGCATAGGGTGAGCAATATTTTTCCTTTCACGGAAAATAAAGATATTTGAGTTTTAAAAAAATTTGTCCAGGAAGTAATCAATGTGTTAAATGAATGTCTTGACTTATTGTCTAAGCGCAACATGAGAAAAGARAAGATTAATAGTACTTGAGGGACAACCACCACAGCGCAGGAATAAAATGTGACATGATGTGTGCGCTTCATCACATGGCTGCAAGGCCCATTTGGACACAGTCATGCAACTTCAACTCTCACCCCCTGACTGGATGTGCAGTCAAGGAGAGCTCTCAGCATCTTTCCTCAGGTCCAACTCCCACCCTGGCCAAGAGTTTCTCAGTAGAATTTGTCCAAGTATCATAGTGCTTCAGGCATTTCTAAATAAAAGCAAACTCTGACTAAAGACCATCTCATTTTGCAAGCCCACTTCATTTTCTAGACATATGGTTTCCCTAAAAGTTTTAGCATTATGCAGCGTTCCTGTAAGGGTGACTGGACACATGGATGGTGGGAGGAGGAGGAGGAGGCTGGGCAGGGAGCCAGTGCGAGAGGAATGAGGTATCTTTTACTGCAATGTGCCTACCACATAAAGAGAGACTGTCCAACAAAAAACAATTTTTCACTGGAAGATTATCATTGGTTTCAGGTAGAAGGCCCTCATTGGTAGCAGTCCWCAAAGGCTCAGACAGCTCATATTTACTGGGTACAATGGAATCTATCAGTCAGTTTTAGATTGCTCTTAAAATTTACTGTAGCAATTTTAATGGGAATAAGCACCCAGAGATCTGGCCTTCCTTTATCACTAGGTTGGACTGTCACTTCAGGAAGAGAAGGTTCCTCTGTCCATAGCCTTGGCTCCAGGCAGCTTCCCAGAAGTCYTGTTTATACAATGGCGTGAAAACTGATGTCATGTTTATACTGACATCTTGAGACATACTGATTCCTGCCCAAGTCTCTTCACGAGAATATAAAATGCAAGACCTAGCTTTTCAGAAGAAATGTATGATTTTGAGTGTTTCAAGTTTTGTCCAGCTTTTACTCATTTTGAGACAATTGCAAAGAGCCTGGATTTCCGATCTTTATTGCTTCCAAGAACTGGAGAAACCCTACAAAGTTGCCCAGAGTTCTTAGCCAATTTCAAATATCTTGGCCCACTAAAAAGCTGTTTTGCCTGAAACTCGACTTCAAAAGCAAAAAAGATTATTATGAAGAGACAGCACTATAAACAGCTGRATGGAGGTTGATTCAAATCCTTCCAGGACTAAAGCATGCTTCTAGTGTTGCTTTCCATATCTATTTACTTTTTCAGAAATGAGTAACTTGTTTGACAGTGATGATGTAAGCAGAGGTTTAGATTGTGCCCTAAGTAAGAAAACTGGAAAGCAGGATCTTTCTGGTCTAAAATGCATGTAAGATGAAACCAGGAGGAACAAAATAATAATTGGGTACAAGGCACATTTTCCCATGTTACATAGCAGAACATGAGTGGAAACATGAAAAGCAGGCTGATTAAAGAACAAAAGAGATGTCAGAGTATTTGATTAAATACAGCACTTCCATTAGGAGGGCAGTGAACTCTTCAGAAGTTGACTGCTGTACACAAGTATGAAATGGTGTATTTGGGTGTGATGAAATGGTTCACCTTCACAGACAGTCCAGCAGGAGCCAAGCCTCCTCYTGCATGGTCAGGTGTGTATACAGAAGAAAGGTGGCAGCTCCACAGAATGGCCCCATCACAGCATAACTGGASGATGGACTCCTCCAATACTGGGGTATCAGGGTTCCTAATGTAGAAATCCCAGAAACCTACAATTTTGGTAGAAGAAGTTTATGTGAATGATGCAGTAGAACTCCGGTTATCAAATTAGCCAGTTAGGGCAGCAGCTGTTGAAAGGAAGATCTCCAGCCCTGTTTCAGAGGTTGCCTGTGCTCCTGCATGTTCTACACTTAAAGTGGTGAAATTTCCATATTTAAAAGCAGTTAATTTTGTCAAATTACTCCTCAAAATGTGACATTTTTTTCTCTCCTATTTAAACTGCAACCAGTTAATTTTAAATTTCAGCAATATGCTTTTTCCTAGGAGCCTTCTCAGAAACTTTATGGGTGCTTAATCCAAGCCTAAAATGAGAGGCTGTGAGAAGCTACTGTTCTTAATTGCAACAGCATGAACTGCTTGCTGTAATTCATTACATTGTGTTCGGGGGTAAAAGAATTCACACTCTAACCTTTCCCCTCAGAATGCAATGTGTATTGTACTGATAAAAGCAGTGGAGAGATTCACACTGTACTGCAATTTCCCAGGGCCTTGCTAAAATCCTGAAGATAAGTGGGCACCTGGGGGGTCCCCCTCCTATGCTGTGAAGGCAAAAGCCCTTCACCAGTTTGTACCCACAGAGACAGCATCTTCACTCTCAGCAGTTTTTCCATTACTTTGTAAAAGTGCTGGGAGTTTGAAGTGGAGTATGAAGAAACTGGTTGCTCTAGAAATTATTTACTTTTATACAACAGCTGCACCAGGTTGTCATTTACGCCTTTCTAACCTGTGGAGAATAAAATAAAGGCAGAGATGGTTTAATTCCATGTTTGCAAAGTGTCTTGAGATATTAGTTTTGTAGGARGTGCTACTCAAATTCAAAAAACCAAGATCGTTTGTGTGATATTACAGACACATGCAAAATAGGATTTTGTTTTGATGGTAACAGCAAAGATGACACAATCCTTTGCCTTGTGTGCTAATTGATCCATCAACAGACTGCACCACACCTCTGCTTTTCCTCCATATGGTGTATTAGTAATTAGGCCATTTGAGTCTATTGTCTGGAGGTGGTTCAGTACCTCTAAGCCAATTAAACTATTTTCATTATTCAAAGACTTCTTATGGATTCACTTTTTATTTTCACTATTTAAAGAAGAATATTGACTATATGGAAAATAATTTTCAGGGTGATAATACAATTKTTTATGCTTGGATTAACCTGTCAGTTGGTAAAAAGCAAAACAGCACAAGAGGATCAGAGTGAGGGTCTAAGTCTAAGGCGGATGCTTTTGTTAGAGAAACTCCCAATCTTCTTAAAATGTCAATCAATTCCAAAATTGAAATGAAAAGCCTTAGCTTCCTTTTTCCTTTCTATTTCTCTCCCTGTATCTTGAAACTGACTATTCAACGATTGAAGTATTTCTGAGCTCCAGGAAAAAAAAAATAAAGAAGGATAAGATAAAAGTACTAACCATGGTCCTACAATTAATATTTAAATTAGGCTGATAATGTCTGGCTAAGACAACAGCTGCTGTGCATGGACCGAGCGCTGTCATCAGCAGCATGCTGCTGCCGTGCCACTGCCATGCCAGCCTTCGGCAYCCTCCCATCAAAACTGGAACTCTAAAGCCTCCCTTTTCTGTCTGTGACTGTTTTGCCTTTGGATAAAATGCCTCTTTGAGGTCCTGGCTGTGGTCCTGGAGTGAGCCCTGCTGCAGAAGCTGCTGCCTGACACTGATAAGCCTCCAGGAGCCCGGCTGCTGGCGACTTGCAGCCACATCCAGCCTCACTGCAGGTGCAGACTAATTAGCCCTATTAAAGCAACTTCATTTGCCCCTCCAGCAGTTAATACCTCAATTCAAACCTTCATTACTAGGGGTTAATAACTCAGGCAAAGAAACACACTTGGGACTTCAATTTTATATAATATGGGGACTGTTTTTTCTTCCCAGTTGGAATAAATATTGTGAATGTAAAATCCTAGGGGGAAAAAAAAACCTTCAAGTTGTCCAAATCCATTCATGGGTAGTCACATCCCTCATGAGCACTGTGGCAGGGAGATGCCTGAATATCATTTGTGTAGTCAGACTCTTGTGAGGGGTATGTATTTTTCTGTCACTTGAAAGGCCATGTTGTTAGCCCCAGAGAAAGCACATTTAAATGAGAAAGCTCATTTCCCTTATGGGTTACAGGCAATTAGCACCACAACATTTGGATCACATTTCTGACATTTAGAATTASGTACAGAAGTTGGAAAAACTTGATTTCTCTGTACAATCTATTTGTGTTAGGAAAGTGTTTTAAAATGGAAAACTGTTCACTCTGCCATGCTAGCCGTGGCAGGCAGGGTCCCACAGGTCCTGCTCCCTGCCATCACTGCCAGTTGTTTGCAGCAAGGACTAGTTTTCTCAGGAAGATGCTCTAACATCTGGTCCACATCTCTCAGGACTAGGGACCCATGGGGTTTTCACAACAACAAGTTTCAAGCCCTTCACAACAAAGAGTAAATCACTATTGAAACTGCGTTCATTAGCTATTTTCCTTCCATTGGCTGCATTGCGGGAATAAACTCCAAAACAACAGACATTGAAGACGTGTTTTTATTGTTTTTGTTTTCTGGCACGGTTATCATCACCAGTTCAGGCAGGGAACATGTTGTGGAAATTGTCTGCTCCCTGGATCCCACTTCCCTTTTGTTCACTCCCACCGAGTTGGCACAGCTCTCTGGCCGTGGGCTCCGAGGGCTGCAGGGGAACGCCGTGCTGCCGACACTCCCCACACTCCCTCTCGGAGCCTCTGGAGACATTTCTGGCCTTTTCAACCCTGCCTTGTTTCTATCAGTCCAGTTAAGCTGAGGGCAGTGCTCTGCTGAGTTTGCTTTCTGCACTGATCTTCGGGAATATTTAGAGCTTGCAATGTACATCACCTTCTCAAAAAAATGGGGCGTGTGGCCGGCTATTCACATAATTACCCTCCAAAATAGGCTGGAAAATAGCAGCTAATAAATATCACGAATGTCTGCAGAAGGATTTAATTAAGACTGCACTTTTGGAAATGAACTCCGAACTTTGTTTGATGTGTCTTCTTGTAAGTGATATTTTGAAGAAATCCCTTAGTAGTTTTGTGGCTTATTGGCCCCAAACACATGAAGAATATCTGTGACATGGAGCAGCAAARTATGTCTCCAGCTGAGGTGTCAAGAACATCCAGAAATGGAGAGACAGATCACAGGGTTCTGCTGATTTATTTGTCCCATTTTCTCCTGACAGTCACAGACAAAAACGGATCGCAAAGGACACCAAAATCACTACAGATGCAGAAAGAGAATGAACYCCTTTTCTTCCCTTACCTCTCCCTTGCTATCTGGCAACACCTAGCAGGTGATATTTCTAAGCTGGGCAGCAGTCCTTCCTTCCATTTCTCCACAGCTCCAGAGAGCAAACAAGCAACACTTCACCTTACAGCCAGGTCCCAGGTTCAAGGTGGGAAGTGGTCTGCTCCCTTCCGCAGGATGTTATATTAGCTCTTGCCTTCATTTTAAACTGCCACATGCTCTGACAATCCATTGAAAATGGATAACAGATAGCAATACTTTCACRGCTCTATGATTAACATCTAACACAGTATGTTACTTTTTGATGACCAGATCTCCCCACTTTCATGTGCTTAGCCGTGGTGCAAAGTCTCTGCGAGCAAGAACAAGCCCCACAGTGAAGATGTGAACCTTGCCAGCAGCCAGCACTGACAGACCTGCTCCCCAACACTCCAAACCATGGAAATGATCTGACAAAACCAACCTGTTGTCATCAGGCATGTCTGGAGCAGGAATTGCTGKCATTACATTGGTGGACAGGATACAGAATCTTGAGGTATCTAGCCTAGTTATGCGGACGGACATCTTTTACCATTGAAGGGGAGGTTTTCCACCAGTTGCCGGTAGATTTCCCAGAGATTTGGTTGGTTTCCCAGGCATCCCCAAAAAGAGAGGGTGGAAACAGTTTTGCAAGGTCTGTATATAGCACTGATGCACCTTTACAAGGAAGCTAGCATGTTCCTTGGATAACCACAGAGAGGCTGGAAACTGCTCATGCTGACCAAATCTGATATTCWTTGGATGGATGTCCCACTCCCCTTGAAGGCAGGGGGAACTCAGTGATTTCAAAGGAAGTAGATCCTTTACCCAGTAAATCTCTAGGTGATATTTTTCATTCTTCAGGGTTAGTAAAGTGCTGCAGATTCTTGAGCATCAAGGAATTCTCTCTGGCAACTATSCATTGGGAAGTGAGCAAGGTGAGGTGGCCCTAGCTCTCCCACACACCACGACAAGACTCGATTCCTTTCTCCCTTTTGTGTTTTTGTTTTTCCTCTGTCTGTTTTCTTAGTGCAGATTATAAACAGTTTCAGGGCAAGCTCTTACTGCAACTGCTAATGTGTCTGGTACAGACAGAAGGGTGACCTTAAAGTCCAACATTCAACTGTAACGCAGTTAAATACATAATCTGGATGYCAAAAGAGCCACCAGTATATTTACTTTGAGAAGAATTAGAAAGAATTACTAGAGATAGTCAAATAGTATGAAGAGTCTCAAAAAAACATGAGGGGAGTAAATGCTTTATTCATATTTATGTTCATACCAACTAAAAAAACGCAGCATAACAATAGAAAAGCACATACATAAGTACTTTGCAAAGAAAATTTCCTGTGGTTAATGAAGGTAAGAACATATTGCACTGCCTGGTACATATGATAAAGCATTCAATTTTGCTGGAAGAGGTAGGTGATATTTTTTTCTCTCTTACTGATTCATTTTAAATCAGACCAATTAAAGTATAAACTCTTTTCTAAAAATCTAACCCTCTGAGCATAGCAAAGCAATATCATGGTTCATTCTCACTTTACATTACTTTCTCCTCCATTTATCTTTGAAGATGTAAAGATATTTCTCAAACTCATAAGCTTTCATATAAAGAGAGCACATATATCTCTCCAGTATCAATAATAAAATCTTCAGCATTCCTTTGAATTTCCAGCCTTACAAAGGAGTTTTCAGACATGACTAGAAGAAGATTGAGGGGCTGGTAATGCTAAGTTAAAACCAGATTTTGATTCAAAATCTTTATAGGTTTTACTTGACTTTTGGAAAACAACACAGTTGTGTTCTATCTCAATGTTTCTAGCTGAATCTTTTAATAACTAGTGTAATTTACAATTTTTCCAATGTRGAATTCAGCCACTGAAATGGTATGTGGGAGTGTTCTTTCTGGGCAGCAAAAAGAGTATGATGGACCCATCAAGTGTATCATTGCTTCCAGGTGTTGGCTCATTTTTATTAGTTACTCATGGCCTTATTTACCTTCTCAGAACTTATTTCTTCTCAAAATGGCAGTTCTGGATAAAGGAGCTGCCATTCAAGGCACAGCTAGATTGGCTAAGGTGCTTTCAATACATTGCTTGATTCTGCCTTCTAGGAATGGAAGAGGTCTGAAAATCCTTAAGTAAAAGCAACAAAAAAAAAAGTTTTGTAACTCTAGATATCTTCACAAAAGTAATAACCATATTCCTAACCTTTCATAATTTTCCTTTAATGCATCAATTAATTTGGCATTATTTTGTAGATGTGTTTGATGGTGTGCCACTTTTTGTGAAACAAAGTAGCACTGAAGGTCATTGATTCAAAAAATTCATTTCCCAACTGGAAAAAGACTCTAGCAACTTTAGTTAAAATTAGAATCCAAAATTACCATAAATAAAAATGGAAAGAATTTTCTTTCCAAATTGCTTACCATCTATGAATTGACAACACTTTGTGAACAGCCAGTGTACTGAGTTTACTTTCTTTAGTGATGGATGAATATTAAGGAAGTATAACTCCCTTAAAGGCAATTAAAATATTTGCCTTTCAAAGATATATTTCTAAAAAACTCCATGTTACGAACAGGACCTCAAAACAAACTTATGCTGAACAATGCCAAATAATGAGAGGGAAACTAGGAGTAGAGTTTCTGCTTAAGTGTTTCAAACATTTTGAAATTTTTGAATCTATTGTGAAAAACAACTCTAAAATATTCTCTAAGGTGAATGCAAGCTGATGGGATTTGTGTGCTGTGTATTCTTGGACAAGCTACTTTTTCCAGTAACATAGAAAATAGTTTCTAGGTAGTGTTTTTTAAGTCAAAAGATGAATATTTTCTTCTGAGTTAGAAATCTACAGAAAAATGTCACCCCAGAAAAATGYCTTTAATTAAAAATATGCAAATTAAAGTTTGCAGATAAGGGTTTCAAACCCAAAGAGGGTTTTATAAACACCCTGATTTCATATACCTCTATTTTGGTGGTGGGATTGCATTTCAATAACCCCTCCATGCAGAAATATGCTTTGGGCCATGTCAGGTTATAATGYCTGTGAATGGAGCCGCAGGAAGCCTTTGCTGTTATATTCAACACTTACTTCTATTCTGGTAGGGTTTCATTAAGATTCTTGAGGTGGGTGGGAGCCCACACCACCTCAGCTGAGTACCTCTGGGTGTGGGATGCTTGTGGGTCATCAGTGTCACATTGTGGGTGTTGGAAATGCATGCTCTTCCTCCTTTTTGTCTCCCTCTGACTTGACCCAGAGACAGTGGCCGGCTGCCCAGCCAACAACTCCATGTCTCTGGACATAGTGAACCTGAACTTGTGAGCTCTCAAAGACAAGAGCATGTTTCTCTGGGCAGGTTTGGTGGCTGGGATAGCTGTGCAGCAGCCCAGGGAGGACAACAGCCCAGGAAGGTCATATCTCCCAGGGACAGTGCAGCAAGCCATGAATCCTCAGGCTGCAGCAAACTGTGATAGAGGATGTCCCAACCCAAAGGGACCTACACAGCTCCCATTGCTTTGTCTTTCAAACCAGGGGTGACTGGAGCTGAGGACAGCAATTTAGTGCAGCTGGGAAGAGTTAGATGCCCTTGACTGCCAAATAATTAAAGCAATCATTTCTTTATCCTGGTCTCCCAGACCCAGCCTCTATATGTGTGTCATAACATCCTATCAATCATGCAGGAGTATCTCTGGACAAATACGATCAGCACGTGTGCATCCTTCTCTCTGCTGCACACCAGGGTTAGTTCCTCCAGCAGCCCTGAGTCTGTAGCCCACCCTTTTTTCCTTCTTTCCTCATTGCAACAAAACCCCACAAACCAGCATGATGTGGTCAGAATAAATAGAGACAACAGGACAGAGTTGCTGGGAACTGGATCATTTTCAACCCATGATTAGGGTGAGGTGGACCAGAGCTGAGCTTTTTCCGAGGGGGAGGAATAATTTTGAGATGCTAAAGATCACTGACAGCCCATTAGGCAAAGGCAACTCTTGCCAGGTCCAGTGATTTTCTTTAAAAGTCTACCAGAGCTCAGAGCAAATTCCCAGACACTTTCTGGCACTGTAAGACACAACCTTTTCTCCAGTCTTGTTTTGAATCTAATAAAGCTACGCCAGTTCTAAAAGCTGCTGCTGGAGCTGAAGCAAAGTCTTGGCTTTCACATTTTTCACATCCACAGCTGCTTGAGAACAGTGTGACATTCTCTCTTTGGCAAGTGGGAAGAATTTCAGCAGAAGGGAGACTGAACAGGCACCCTCGGCTGCTTCTCCCCTGCAGTGTGCACCACCGCAGGCTGGGAGGCAGGGAGCTGTGCTTTAGGAGAAATGCAGGTGTGGGATGCTGTAGGGCTGGTGAGAGGCCATATCTTTCACTGTGGTAACTGATGGGGCTCCCAAAAACCTAAACTTCATCATCACCCACAAGCTCAGATTATTTATAAACCCGGATTAATTAACATCAGCATTAGTTGATGGTTAATGTCAGACAAACAGTTCTTATTCCATTGGTTGTGGGGAGAATGTAACCAAAGAAAGGATGTAAGGATCTGATCCTCAATAAATACATTCCCTTGTTAGAATGACCCTAATGGTGCAAACTGCATTCAGAAATTCACCCCTCATGCATGCCAAGAGATTTTGCCTGGATACAAGGTGCAAGACCAGACCTGTTATTTCAAAAATAAAGCTTCTAGTCAGGGTATTTCTTGCAGACATTCCCTGCTATATTGAGAAAAAAAAAGCATAAAATGCATTTTAATAGAAAAAACTTACCAGCTAAACATGCAAGCCCCCAAAAAAGGCTTAACTGCTAGAATTCAAGAGCCTTTCTATCCCTATGAACTCATCAAGTGAGTCATAGCCCTAGGATACATTTCGTTGCATGCATATGTTTAGAATGTGAAAATATTAACCCTTGGGCTACTGTTGCTTTGGCAGGCAAAGGCACGCTCCATGTGAAGTGGGAGTGTGCACATTTTATCCCTGTTTATTATGGTAGTCAGAGTKTTAAAATGAAAACCACCAATTAAGAGCAGAACAATTACTATGTTATTTCATTTCATAAAGAATGCGTTACTTGACACAGAAAGTTCAGATTACAGCACACAGGATGCAGAAAGCGAGAGAGGAGCTCTGTACAATCAGGATTACATGAAAGCTTGATGAGTTTCCCAACCCACGATTAACTACCCTTATTAAAGACTCTTTTCCAAAGCCTCAGGTGAACCACTGTTATTTCCTTTCCACTTGGTTCTGTATTTTTTTACCAAGGCACCAGCCTGCTCTGCTGTGCCCTCCTGCTGGGGCTGGTGGCCATCAGCTCAGGGCAGTGCAGTTGCCCCCTCTGCCACCTCTACCTAAACTCTCAGTCACTGCCAGGCCATAGTTCACAGCTCTACAGACCCTAATCTGACCCCAGATGAGGCACAGGGCTTAATTCCTAATGGAAGGTAATAAAAAGAAACTCACAGCAAACACTATGGAACAATTATTTTCTCTTTCTCAAAATTGTCCTGGATGGAAAGAGAGCACTCTGGGCAGCTGTCAGCATATCAGAGAGGAAGAGCCAAGACACACATAACCCTAGATAGACTTTGTACATTGTCTTAAGTGTTTTACTTCACTGGTAAAACACTGGTCTAGAATTCTGTCCTCATTTTCTGTGAATTGCTTATTTATATTTCCAGAGTCTCTAACCATATGTGAACACCTTGCTTTGACCTTCAGTTCTCACAGAATGAATGTTGAAGCAAAGCCTGAGGACCTCCGTGGTGTGAACAGCTCAGGGGGAGGGGTCTTGCCCTGAGATTTGTTTTGGCATCTGAGGTTACCAGTGAAAATCTGTTCTGTTACTAATCCTGTAAAAACATCTATCTGCAAGTTTTGCAGCAGGCCTGACTGTTCCCTATTAAGAGCACCTCAATAAATGCCTTGGGTCTCCTTGGTGGGGATGAGGCAGGGAGGCATGCAGGCTCCCTGTGGTTTTTAGCTTCTCTTTTAGCTTTTTAGCTTCTCGCTGCCTGCTCACTCCCCCTGACAAAAGGGAGAGGARCAGCTTTCCTCCCTCAGTCTGGAAGTCCAGTCCCCCTGATCTGCTATGAGTGCTCTCTGTTGCTGTGCACAGGCAGAGTCATGCTTTTCCAAGGCCGGTGGGTCGGATTCTGCCAGAGCCAAAACCCAGAAGCTCCATGGCATTGTGCCCTGGAGGACAGCTCTGGGGGCACCTGCACACAGGTTTCTGATGGGCAGGGAAGCCTGGTCTCACAGGCTGGAAGGGCACTGGCTGCTGGTGGTGGGGTCAGACCCCAAGCCTGTGCCAGCACCCAGAGCGCTGCATCCTCCCGGGAGCTCTGGCAGAGGAGAGGAATCCTGGAATGTTGCTGTGCCCTCCAAGCAGAGCACCACTGTCCCCAGTCACTGCCGTGGTGTGATYGCCAAGGGTCACCATCTGCTGCCAACAATGACTTTGGAAGACTTTTACTACTGCTGCACATAAATTATCTGTCTTTTCCTTCTCCGTTTTAGACTATTACACAGCTGCTCAGTTCGAGACCTCCATTGTAAAAACAATGGTAATGAGGTATATGGGCAACTCTAGCCCACTTCCCTTCCTGAGGAGAAATATCTGCCTGTTGCTGGATGTTATCTGGAGATATTTGTGCAGCCATAGATACATTATATGCAAATATGAGTATTGGGACACGGACACACACACACACACACACACACACACACACACACACATGTTGTGTGTATATATGTGTGTGGGCATCGTTCTCACAGGTAAACAGAAAGTATATATTATGGTATGCATTTATTAGGCATGAAATACAGGTTTATATATCATATTTATAATACGAGTAAAAAAATTAATCTGAAATCTCCTGAGTGCTGGGACTTGTAGAGAGCTAGCCCAATTCACTGAGTGCATCATTTAGCATACCACAAAAATAGAGCTGCAGCACATTAACAAAATGATTCGTGAAGCTGTCAGGTTTCTCGAGTTTTGAAACTGTCGCTCACAGACATCTGCAGCCACGTCTCTCATAGAGCAGGAAGCACTGTTGTCTGACAATAGCTCTGTTTTCAATTTGGTACCTCCTTCTGCGTTTACAACTCTGAGAAAAAAAATGTCCATTATACTGGGAACAAGCAGATTTTCACAATGGCTTTTGCCTTGCTCCATCTTGAATTCATAGGTGCCAGATTATAGATGTAGAAAGGGTGTTCTGTTTGAGATTATTGCTTTGAAGAACTGAATTATGTTAAATTCCTCTCTTCAGAGTGTCAGCTTTTTTCCTCTGTCTTAATGGTCCCTGAATGTTGCAATGATGTTCAGATCTTCTTTTTTTTTTTTTTTTTTTTTTTTTTTTTTTTTTTTTTTTTCTCAGCCATTAGTTCTTTGAAACATACTGTGAAGTAAGAAGTAGGAAAAATAAAACTGAGTTCCTCCATTTTCCTCCAAACTCTGATTTTCATTACTTTCAGACTTTTTACTCAAATCTTTCTCATTTTCATTATCTGGTCTCTCCTTCTCAGACATAGCTTCAGGGAAAAAAAAAAAGAAAGAAAGATAAGTAGAAAGGAAAGAAAAGCAAAAAAAAAAAAGCAGCTTGGTAAAGTTCTGCTTAAACCCATGCAGCTGGCTTAGGTAGTGATCTAAATCAGAGATACATTAAATGTTGGAAACTAAAGTTCTGTTATGTATTGCTATGTATTTTTGTAAATGATATAAGGCAAAATTGAGCTCACATMAATCTGTGTCCCACTTAGAAGAGTTAAATATTTTCTATGTCACCTTTCTTGGTGACCTCTGCCAGATGGGGTCTAACAGAGCCAAAGCACTTTTCAGGGATTGCTGTCTCTGCCACGGTCCAGAGGCAGGAGCTCATCTAACTCAAATTTGTATGTCTAAAAATTAGATATCTAAATCAAAATTAATGACTCCACTCCTCTTGTAATCAGTGAAGAGAGAAAAAAACCTTTGCAGAGAACTGCATATGACTTAAATGCATATTTTGGAACAAGATTAGTGACAGATTTTATTCTTGTGGCCATTTCTGTCTMGCAAGGGCTGATAGATCACAGCATTCCTCCACTGATGTGCAGCAGGGCTGGTACAGGTCCTCTTTGCCTTCCTTTTCTTATTCTGCCTTAAAACTAGATTAGTACTTAAATAAAAGCCACAATGCCTTCTGTATAAAATGGAAGCTCAGTTGCATGAATTTGAACCATCATTGTTATAACACTGTCTAACCTTAAACAGCCTTTCAAGAAACTTTTCAAGTAATTTGTGTATTCTTGGTTTTGTACCGGTTTTGTTAAACACCACCACTATAAGGGAAAACACAGGATTATGTGACAATTATTGATGTGCAATTATCCAGGGAACAGAAGACCTTTTCTTAAATGCCCATTGTTCTTTCCCACTGTATTTAAGATACAGCATTAATATAATAATAGTTTGTTTTGTTTTGTTGATCATGTTGTTATCTTAATGTCATTTAAATGTGTTTGTGAAATATCCTGAGTGGATATGAGTGGGCAGAAGTCCATTGGCTTCAGTGTTGCTTTGGCAGGCCTGCATTTGCCCATTTGTATTCACCTGACTTAGCAAAAAGCTCTCTAAATTTTTTAGAATGAAAACAGAACTGTGGTAAAAGAATAGGTCAAAATGAAATGTTAGCAGTCTGCTGCAAAGGCAAATGGGACTATTTTGCTGTTTAACCACATTCCTCATTACAAAACATACCTCTGCAGATTTCGCGATAGTAATTAAAAACGTCTGTTTTAGCATTTGATGCATATTAGGCAAACTTTTGAATCTTCCAGTCTTCAGCAAAAACAAATGTCCCTCACAATCAAAAAAACTCTTTGGATTCTGAGAGGAGAAAAGTGGAGAACATTTAATTAGACATGCTTTTGTACTGTCTTGTGAATAAAATAAAAAAAAAACCAACATTCACCCAGAAAGATATTGCTTTAGAATTTGATATTATTGATGTTGCTCATACATATTAGTGAGAGAGCTATGTAGAAACCAGCAAGCACCGAATGCCAGGAACATCATGACACAGATTTGTCATAACAGTGCATGGATATGCTTCTGAGACAAATGTGTTGGGAATTTACAGCTCTAAGCCATCAGAGTTTGACTCCTGAGGATGGAATCCCATCTCTGGGAGATGCTTGTATTATCTCAAGTTGCCTCTTGCCTTCTTATTTATATGTTTTAATTATTTTTTTACTTTGATTTTCAACCACCTCTGTTTCACCAACAGCCACTGACATTTCCATTTTTCAAAGTCTGTTTTAAAAGCATGGTTGGGCCTGTCACTTCTCGGGGTAAAGACAGTGATGTGCTTTTAGCAACCAACAATTATACTCAAGTTGGAAACAAGACAGCTCTTTCCAGATCATGGTCATAGAAGGGAATGGATGTAATGGAGAGCACGATGAGTGGTGATCCTGTAAGACTGTATGCTTGAAATATTTTCTGTATAGCTTCAAACAAAGCATGATGAGGATAGAGGTGCCTAATGATTGGGGAGAAATCTCAGGACTGACAAAGTTCAGAGAAAATGAAAAGAGAATTTGAAATGAACTCGAGTACTCATTTGCTGTCAACACTAATATCTTCCTCAAGATGAACTCTGTTCTCTCTGTGGTGTTTCTTAGGCAAACCAACACTATTTTAAACCACTGTTTACAGGGGCTTGTGTCTAAGTTGACTCGTATAAAATGAACACAACTGCAAAATAATTTGGAAGAAGCACTGTCTATATGCACATTCAACTATGCAATTAAGGTTTTGACACCTTACATATGCACCTTTGATCTTTTATCATCTTGATTTGTGGGCCTGTTACCACCAGACTCTTTCTTGGGAGTACTTCAAAGTTAGATGAAACTACGTTCCTCATGTTACCTTGCTTCCAATATAATGACTGTTGTTGAACCAGGGACAATTATTCAATTCTTTTCTCAAATAGGAAGTGTATTTCTGCCTAACTGTGCACTTTAAGCATATTACTATTCCTTGCACGTTTGATCCTGTTTGGGGATAAATAAAAAGTTCAAACTGCATTTCACATGTCCTCTGGGAAATGTCAAAGCAAGTTCAGCTTACATACAAAAAAAATTTAAGTTTGTGTATTAACACACTTAGCAGAAATGGAAATAATAACTGCCCCCTTATTGTAGGTCTGGATCATGACAGGATCTTTTCTAATATTTAATAATAATGCATACCTAAGTTTTAGATATCTTTATACATATTATATGTCTTCTGATTATCCATTTCTAAATGTATTTCATCAGGTCATCCAGAACTCCACTGAAGTACGGTTTCTCCAGAGCATATATCTATCAATCTTCTTACAGACAAATTTGCTCTTCCTAGATCAGATTAACACCAGTAAACGGGCACACTTTAATTTGAAAATATCCATAAGCAGGAACATTGTGCCTGAGACTTATCCTAAAAGCCATATTCTCTCCGAGAATTCCTTCCCCCTTCAAAAGCTATTTGAGTCAAATAATATTTCAAACCTCATTTTTAAGCCCTTTGGACCATTTTCAGTTGTGGATGGAACATGCTGYTCGAGTACTCAATGCAGTTCCAGCAGCTGGCTTATGGCCAGCAGCAAACAATGACATTGCATCTTCTGTTTCATYAGGTGTGAAACTGCAAGTGATAACTCAGAGAAGCAGGACAGGTTCAAACTCTGGACTGCTTGAGTTTGCAAAAGGTCCTCTGTGATGGCAAACCATAGTCCTGAGACAGAAGATCTGGAAGACACATATTTTGGGGGAAATTTTCACTGAGACAACAAACTATCAATAGCCAAAAAACCTTCTTCTGCCTCCCGACTTCTTAATTTCTTGTTCCCTACTTGAGATGCCAAGGACTATTAATCCTTCCAACATCTTTTGAATTAGACTCAAGTTCAGCATCTGCCTGTGCAGTTTGGTGAGGCACAGGTAGTCCTGCGGATGTTACACGTGGCTGTTAGCCAGCCTCAAATGCTTTAGCAGTTGCACTGATCCACAGTGAAGCTGCTACATTGATGGCTGTGTCTCATTTTCACGGTGAAGAAATCTTGGAATTTCCCTTGTTAGAACTAAATCCGTTAAAATGTCTCTATTTGCCTCCTGCAGAAACAAGAGGGTTATAAAAATAGCATCATACAAGAGTTTTGTAGTGGATAATGAGCATTTTGATAGCAATGCCAGGGAGAATGAAAGAGCCTAATTATAGTATGTGCAGGAAATGCATATTTTAAAGTGCTGTAGAAAGATGTGTGGGCAGGGAGCTATTTCAGCAGAGCCTTTGCAGTGTGATGTTTTCCCAGTCAGAGGTCTCATGTTAGCTACTGAACACATGTAATAAAACACAGGAAATAATCCAGAAATTCTGGTCATTTAAAAGCAGAAAATAATACCTTGGCTGCATGTGATTCCAGACTACAGCCCAGCTTCTGAACTGATTTGATGCATCTGGGACAAACATGGTTTGAATACAGTCAAGTCTAGCAGTTATATTTGCTTGGGATTCATAGGTAAGGCCAAAAAAAAAAGTCAGAGTCGGGCTTTTGGGATGAATTTGCCTTTACGTAGCTTATCTTCATAGTGCTCAGCTATTTCAAAGAAATCTAGCACACCTTCAAAGTAAACACACATTTCAGGAACTACCCAGAGCCATTTTGTAGATGCAGAGAAGCTATGGGGAARGATAGGGGCAAGCTGCTGAAACACAAGTATTATGTAAATTAATAACATGTTCTGGATTACAAAAAAAAAGGATATGCAGGTAATACTGTGCCTAGGCAGACCTCCCTGATGTAAAAACACTTGCTCAGGAGAATGGTACAGGTGTCACTATCCTTGGCAACCCTTCAGGGATCTGGAGTGTGGGATATCACTTCCATGGTAGAAGTGCCCTTGGCTGCTCCTTGGTAAGAGCCCCACAAAGCCAATGCCACCCACCTGGCACAAAAAAATCGGCAAGGGAGGGAAAGCACATGCATGGACACTARAAAATGTCTGTGAATGGCTTCCCACCCAGCATCTGCTGTGTGAGCACATCTCAGGAAAAGGGATGTGAGACAGATTTGTCACACTAGCAGGTGACGCAGTAAACCTCCCTGACGCCAGAGCATCAGGTCAGATAGAGACCTGACCTCTGATTTAATACACACGAGGGGAAAAGACAAAATATTGATGCTGTGAAGCTGTTTTACAGCTCTTAGCTTTCTGTCTTTACAGTTATAAAATTTCACAATGCTACTAAATTCCTGAGGAGGTCATGATGCAGAACTAAAAGCCCCTTAAACTGAAGTAGCCAAGAACTAAGGCAAGACAGCCATTGAAACAAAATCTTGCTTCTTAGTTTTTGGCACTAAAAAAAATTAAAAAAAACCCCAACAAACTACAGCCTGACTTAGATTTATGTTTTACTATTTTATGCATGTATAACTTCTTTGTTTATGTATTTTTTTTTTCCTAGAAGAGTCAGCATCAAAGTCATGCCTAGAGGACAAGTATAAAATTTAAAACCAGGGCAGACAAGAATAAACAAAATACATGTGTATCTGTGTCAGTCTTTTGCAGGACACTCAGGAGATTCTGTCTGTAAATATTCTCTTAGTAGTGGAGTGGGATTTATGAAAAAAAGGCTAAAGAATATTATCCTTTATAGAGCATTTAGCAAGCGGGTATGCTCCAGTCCTTCCCAGAGTGAGGTTGGCTGTTCTTGGGAATCTCAGCCCTTGCCTCTGAGGCATTCCTCTGAAAGTGCTCCTGGGAGAGAAGTAACAACAGCTACTTTGACTCCATCTCAGGCTGGAGCCAGCGCRCTGATCCATTTTGGCACTTCCGGAGGCAGAGCAGCCTTTGGAAGCCCTCCCTGCACGGAGGCGAGCTCAAGGCCTGGCACCTCTCCAAGCTGGGCTATTCAAAATCAGCGCTGCTGCTTTTCTCCAGGTAGTGCTTTCACATGAGACAGGAAGAGGGGAGACAACTTCATGCCTGTGTCTTTGGATCAAAATATCTCCTTAATTTAGGTCTGCCCAAAACTGTTCCTCACCAAAATGCCGGGAGTGCAATAGCCCAGTAAGGTTTTATGCACAGACGAAGTCTCTGGATCAGACTCATTCAATTTATTTTGGATGACTGTATGAAAAGTTTACTGACAAAAAGTCTTTTGTATCTCTACATAATGGCTTTCAATCTACATTTATTTTGCTTTTTAGTCTTGAAACATTTAACTGTGTTCAGGGGTAATTATTCTTAAGTAAGTAATAAATAATCTGCAACTCATTGACCAAGAAATAAGTTCTGTTTTGTAGGGAAATTCTTAAAGAGCTCCTGCAGTTACAAAGAAGAGGTTGTATTGCCCTAAAAGAGGGGTAGCATATAGGTATGGCCTGTAAATTTGCCACGTAAAATCATGCACAGTCACTCTACAAACTCAGCTCAGAAAGTACTGTTCTGCCATTGTCAGCCTTAATTCTGCATTTCACTAGGTCAGCTTTATGACACTGTAAATGCTCTGAGTTAATAGTGGTTCAGTGGTGGTACCTCAGCATGGCATCAGAGTAAAGGAGTCACAGAGATTTAAGATCAGTTTTACCAGACAGAGCAAAGGTCCATCCATAACAGTGTCCTATTTGTGATAATTTCTAGCAGCAGATGCTTAGAGAAGAGCTGAACAAACCCAGGAGTCCATGGTGATATTTTGGCATGGATAGCATGGTGAAATATGCTAAATATGTCAAAAGGGGAGCCAGTGGGGAAGAGGAGTGGTCTGGATGTACAGAGAGCTTTGGCTGGAACACAGGGAGAAAATAATTTCCTTGTGAAATTAACATAAGGATATAACAAAAGGGAAAGTGATAAAGAATCTCAAATCTTAACATTATATTTGAGACAAAAATCCCAAATAATTTCCTAAAACAACTTTCTTGAGCTGGAAGTCTCTTTTTTTTCCTCAAAGAAAGACTTAATAACTTCTAATGCTCCAGAATTTAAGTAAGATGTGACAAAGTGGATCTGGGCATTCTGATGATATATATGACATTGGGAGGTGGAGAAGCAGGTCCTTGGACCCCTTCTTGCAGCCCTAAAGAGCTGTCAACTCCTACATCTGTCTGCCAACAATAGGCTGAAGGGTGCCTTCAGTTCTGGGGCTACACATGCTATCTAAAATTCTCCAGTGCCATAGACACACTCCTGGACACTTGTAGCTGGAAGTCCTAGTCTATTCTCATGGAAAAATCACGGGGCCTGGAGACATCACCCTGTAAGGTGCTAAACTAGGTTCACAAGGTCTAAAAACCAACAAAGTGCCCCAGAATCCTCCAATCCCTCTCCCACTACCCACATGGATATGTCCAAGAGGCTATGTCAAAGGACAGCAGAAGTTATGCAACTGTTGGGCTCCACAAGCACATTGTCCAACAAAGCTGATTGCTCACTCCTCTGAAGCCAAAGCAGCAGCTGGATACCCAGSCTGGGGTTACCTCCAGCAGAATCATAAACCGAATTTCAGGTAGCTCTCTGTGGAACACCACAAGTTTTACAGACACTTAGGACCTTTCAGTTTCATGACTTTCAGCTGAAAATCACATCTGGAGGAAATCTTTTCTGCCCASATAGCTGCCTGTTGATTACTTGATATCAGCTAATTGATAGCCAAATAAGGATGGCCAGGACACTCAGAAAAGACTGCACATCAGTTTATTGTAAGCACGCTGTTGTGAAGGGAAGTACAGAAAAAGGCATCATCAAAAGAGTGTGAGGAAAGCAGGCAGTGAGAATACAGTGCAGATTTTCAGAGCAGATAGTCATAAATCATTCCATTTAATCAAATGTCTACAGAAGGAAACACTTGGGTAGCTGACTTGGATATGAATACCTGCAAAGCTGCCTTGTACCCTTTCTAATAGCAATGCATATCAAATACTACTTCTGCTACACAAGTACGTGCTTCTTTGCTCTGGAAAGGTGAATAAAACTGCCAAATACATTTTCCTTCTGACCCAAGCTGGTCAAGGGAACAGACTTTAGGATCTGGAGGACTGATGCATTTTAATGCATTTTTTATCCTGCTCCCGGTGTAAACAGAAGACAAGCCTCTTCAGATCAAGAAAGCAAATCACATATGGATGTGACATAAAGAGAAAAAATCTTACATCCGAGGCAAAGAACAGGAGCAGCTCTGTGTTAGTGCTAATTCCAGTGTTAGGATTACTTTGGTTCATCAGAGAAATTAACAACAAGGTCCAGTGACTGAAGGGGAATGTATTCTGCCTTCATCTACAAAGCCCAAGAGACAAATAAAACTTGGCTGCACATCAAGAAAGCTGTTGTGAGGTACAGAAAGGAGGAGGGAGAAGATTGCAGTGCACTTCTTTAAGCTTGTCTTAGATATGCAGCTAAACAGACTTCAGTTTTTATACATCAGTTTGCATCATTATTGAAATAATATTAAAACAAGCAAATTAGAAAAAAATGAAAACACCTGGAGAAAAATACTATGACAAACTGTTGGTGACAGGGGAAATGAGAAGGGAAAAGTCTGTGCAGAACTCTTCCAGCAGAGCACCATTTCAAAAGCAGACTCATACTTCCATGGCCAAGAGAGGTCAGTGAAATAGGYAGAAAGAAATATGCCTAAGTTTCCTAAAAGTTATCCCGCATAGTCAGGAAYAGACAACCCCAAGACCTCTGTCTGATCATGACTGATGGCAGGGGGAAAAAAAAGGTAGTCAAAACTGGCACAAGGTTATTATATATGTTGTAACCAACACTACAGTGAATTCTTATAGAAAAGAAAAACTTACTTTTTCTCCCAACTGTGAGAAACCAGCAGACAAAATATGCTAAATATGTCAAAAGGGGAGCCAGTGGGGAAGGGGAGTGGTCTGGATGAACAGAGAGCTTTGGCTGGAACTCAGGGAGAAAAAAAAGAATTAATACCTCTGGAGAAAGGGGCAGAAAGCTCAGGAGGACTACAAGGATGCTGTGAAGGCATTCWGGGAGAAAATTAGAAGGGCTGAAGCCTGGCTAGAACTTAATCAGACCACTGAACCCCTGTAATCCCAGAGGGAATRGTCAAATACTTGCTGTGCAGTTTAGACCCTCACAAATCCATGGGGTTGGATTGGATTCACCCAAGGGCACTGAAGGAGCTGACAGAGGAGCTCACCAGGCCACTTTCAATCATTCACCAGCAGTTCTGGCCAGCTGGTGGTCCCACGTTACTGAAGTTGGCAAATGCGATGTCCGTCTGTAAGAAGGGCCAGAAGGAGGACCCAGGGAACTAAGGCCTGACCTCAGCTGGGGTTTAGGAAAAGCAGGTTCTGCATGACCAACCTGAGCTATTAATATTTTTATTTCCTATTTCTGTAATCTTCACAGAAGCCCAGATTCACAGAGTCTAAATCCCACATTATTTTACTGTCTGGTTTTCWGCCTTCAAAGACACTTGGATAAGTAGGAAGGAGAAATTATGTGGGATGGTAGGCCAT
The DNA here is from genome assembly GCF_030028575.1 of Malurus melanocephalus. Lineage (NCBI taxonomy): Eukaryota > Metazoa > Chordata > Aves > Passeriformes > Maluridae > Malurus > Malurus melanocephalus. The sequence continues at coordinate 1,741,781 of NW_026623292.1, forward strand.
GTGAATTTAGAGCTCATATTTTTTTTAGTCAAAAGACTCAGTGAACATCTTGGAATATTTTGCTTAATATAATGTTAAAATATGAAAGTGATGCTTCAGGCTTTTCCTACCTTTACTTGATTGACTGGTTAGAAAATGAACTAATACAAAAATGTACAATAATTATTATTGATACAATAATGCACAACATTTTCAGCAGAGTACAGTCCTGGTTGAAAACCTGTCTCAAGAGCACTAAAACCAGCCACCACACCACATCTTGTCTGCTCAGATTGCAGCTTGTGACACAACATGTGTTTGGGTGAGGTATGAGCAGACCTTTTGGTGTATTTAATAACCTRTATTATCTCAACCCATARTCTCTGCTCTTGTCCCTCCCTTACCAGAATGGGTGAGGGAAGGTGAGTGGCTTATTTGGAGTTTAATTTCCTGTTGGTGTTAAAACCAGCACAAAGGCATAAGATAGGTATATAATTGTCAGTAGGTACATTTGAGAACAAAATGTAATGGAGAGCAAGAAAACTTTTTTTACCCCTGTGACCCTGTTTAAGAATTAGACTGATTTTTTTTTTTAGCATTTTACTATTTTTGCTTTAAGTATGTATTGCATGAGGTTTTACCTTGCCTAAGTGAACACTTCTGCAGTATATTTGGCTTATTATGTTTTACTGTCTTTTAGATGGTTTTTCTTCCGTATTGTGCCTACATATTTTACTGTTATAAAATTGTGCCTGTATGTTATACTGGATCGTGCCTATATATAATACTTTGAGACCAAAGCTTAATGTCAATTCTTTTTTGTCAACATGTGTTTCTTCATGAGTGCTGGGGGAAAATTTTTTTCCTGGTCACTCTCTAAAGGAGGAGCCTGATTGTTAAACTCCTCATCTTCTTTCATCAGGAAGACACTGTGCTGTTTTCCACAGCACTAACAAGCCTGCCACCCACTGCTAACACTGATTTGTCTGGAAGGAAAGAGAGGGCACTCCCTGTGATAACCTGGTGTTAGGCCCTCTGTTCAACAGCTGTGCTAAATGAACCCACACTTGATTACGTATTGTAACCCATCAATCTTGCACAGGGTTTCCAAACCCTCCACAACCTCCTCAGCAGGCATAATGGCAATCACCGTGTTTAAAGGTCATGGGTAGGAGCTTAATTTAAAGCTCTTATAATGATGCAATTTAATTCTGGAAAATGCCATAGTATTGCTCTCTAAGGGCTCCCGTCAGACAGAATACACTTAATGCTTGTGCACATCTTTAATTTATTTATTTCTTTTAATATCTTCTATATTGCCTTTTTAATTTACTAATGTTTCCAGTCACTAGGTGGTAGGCAGTCTTTCCTTGTGGCAGTAAATTCCAAACATCAGTTATAAACATCAGTTGCATTTTCATTTCTATTATGGAAAAAACATTGGTGTTTTTTAAGCTGTGTGGCTAAAAAATTAAAGCAGACTACCAGAAGGTTTTGTCTTGCTTTAAAATAGACTTCATTTCCATTAAATTAAGCATAAACTCTGTTTTAGGTTTGCATGGACAGGTTTTGGTACAGAGGGGGCTTCTTTGAGAAGTTTCTAGAAGTTCCTGAAGAACTAAAGCTCATGGGAAGKACTCAAGCTAAAAAAAAAATCATGGAGGATTTTCTCCCATGGGAGGGACCCACGCGGGAGCATGGGGAGAGTGTGGGGAGTCCTCTCCTTGGGGAGGAAGGGGCAGCAGAGAAAGCACCTGATGAACTGACCACAGTCCCCATTTCCCATCTGCTTAAGCCACTGTGGTGGAGAAAGGAGAGAATTTGGGAGTGAAGTTGAGCCTGGAAAAAAGGGAAGGGCAAGTGAAGGTGTTTTAAGATTTAGTATTTATTTCTCGTTACCCTACTCTGATTTGATTGCTAATAAATTAAAACAATTTTCCCAAGTCAAGCCTGTTTTGCCTGGGWTGGTAACTGTCCAACAATCTTTCCCTGACCAAGAGCCTTTAGTTCTTTATTATCTTCCCTGTCTATCTGAGGAGGAAAGTGATAGAGTAACTTTTAGTGGGCACCTGCTTTCCAGCTGTGGAAAACCCACCACAAACCCATAATGAATAGATTTTCAACATATGTTTTATTTTCATAGCAGTAGCCACAGCTAAATAAAGCTGAAAAAGTAGCTCAGTCAYGTAAGAACCACATTTGATGCACCTAGACTCTCTGGAACCCTCTCAGGAGGGTTGACTCAGCCCTTCAGCTCCTGCAGGCAGACATCAAGTTTCGTGCATGTACCATGCAGAGAGGTGAGACTTTATGAAACAAAACCCTGGGTTCTATGCACAAATTTGCATTACTTGTCTTGTTCATAGTGCCACTGATAATTAMTTTTCTCCTTCTGGGTTTCTCAGTGCAAGTGGCTGCTGGGCTCTGCTCTGCTGCAGGCTGGCAGGAGGTACCAGCCAGCTTCAATTATTCTGAGATACCTGCAAGACTGGAAACTCTGGACAGCAGACACCAAATCTGGCTCTTGACCCAAACTTACCCTTCGTAAGACCWGCTTATTGACTGAGACACAGTACTGCGAGCTGGTGAGACAATCCCAGAGCCAGGGGAGTGTGGGGCCAACGCTGCAGAGCTGTCTCAGTGCCTCCACACAGCCCCACAAGGACTCTTGCCCTTTCAGGAAGGTTTTCTTCTCCCACAGCAGCCACAGACGTGAGCTGGCTGTGTGCATACAGAGCTGAAAGAATGATGGGAAATGCTGAACACACCAAGGACCTTGTGTTTAATCAGAGTTACTGGGCTCGCCTGTGAGATTCTAGTAGACATCTCTGGCCATATTACTCTTTATCCTAAAACAGAACAGCTGTCTGCAAGTGATGGAAAGCTCACTGTACAGCAATCAGGCACAAATTTCTCTGAGTGTTTAGGGAAAACTAGAAGGGTTTGGTGCATGCCAGTGGCATATGGCATTTTATCATGTAGAAGGCTTGAATTTTTCCTTACCTTTCTAATGCATGACAAGGAAGAGGGAAGAAAAATATCAATAAATACTTTCACAGCTAATTAATCTCAGTGAGTAACATAGAGTATAAAATCACGGAATTTCTGAAAAGATTGTTCTAACTCTGATGTGAAATGAYATTAAATCTATTTTCATTGCATTAATATGCTCTGGAGCAAGAGCCAGGTGGCTTTTCATGGGCCTTCGGAAACCTGCCCACTGCAGCACAGAAAAGTGGCAAGTTCCAGCACAGCATAGAGGAAYGAAACAAGCAGCTCATGCACAGAACTGCCAGCCCACCCCCACAGCTTCAGCAGACAGTGTTATTTGAAAGTAGATCATTGCWTAAAATTCAGACTAACTGAATTGCTCTGGAGAGCCTCAGGGGGCTGTGATGCACCTGATTCAGTCCCCTACCCTGGCCCTTTGTTGTCCTGTTGAGTCCTACAGTGTTGTCCTATTAACTTAAAACCASTGAAGCTGGGCAGAGTCTGATGCTCATTAAAGACTAAGTTAAAGATATCCTTATTTTACTGTGATAGAATCAACATGAACATTTCAATGTATGTGGACATTCCTTTTCTTCATGCAGTATTTAGAGCTTGACCCAAAGTCCAGAGAAACCTCTATGTGTTCCCATTGGCTCCATGGACTTTGGATCACACCCCCAAAGCTCAGAGAAGTGCATGAATAATGACAGAGAAACGAGCACATCAAAAACTACCTTTCAAGTAAATATGTGTTCCCATTTAAATCCCTGAACTCAAATTACAGGGTTTTTAAAGACCAGCTTTCTTAAAAGTCAGGAACAAAGTATTTATATTAGCTGCACAGAAATGAAAAGGGGAACTAACAGAAGAAAGAGACACTATTCATCTGTTATTAAAAATAAAAATTACTTAAAAAAAAACCTATCTGCATTAAATTATTCATCTGATTTAAATAAAAGTAAAAATACTACATCTTTCAGCACTAAGTAAAAGATGCAATAATCATAACACAAAAATTAAGAAGAAAATGGAGATGTCTAGCTRTACCTTCTCAGCTGAGAAGGTGTGGTACAGAGAATAGGAAATCATTTGGTTCTCTCTGATTATAGCTCTTTGTATGAAAATAGTTGAGGCTGAAATTAGTCCCATCCACAAGAGCAGGTGTTTTGAATTTTAATCTAAGATATAATTAGAGCCTGTAAAAAACAGTGTGATGCCTTAATTGAAAGGGCTAATGATGGGATGCTTTATTTAAAAAAATATTTTAAAATAGATCTACAAGCCATAAAAAAAAATCATATTCCACAAATTTCTGTTTTGACTACATATAAAGCTGAAACCCATTATGACTTTGATTTGAAAGACTTAAACAGTTCACTTGTATACCTTTAAAAGTGATATGTAATTATCAAGTTCTTTATCTCGCATTTCATGTTGTTTATATAAACATTGTTAAAATCTGTAATACCTGCACAATCATTCTGTGGAAATACATATCAAGGCCAAATATTGGTTAAAACCCCACCTGGATTAAAGAACTATATATAAACTGAGCTCAAAGTTTGTTTTTGCTGTTACTTATTGTTTGCAAACAATATTTCTTTGGACTTCAGGTATCCAATCTCTTATTCAAGTGTTTATAGTGGGATGAAGCCAAATTCAGCAGCTCCTTCTGTTCATAAAGAAGACCAATATAGAGCCTTATGGGTTTGATCATCACTGTTTTCATAGTCAAAGCTGATAACCAAAGGAACTGATGCTGGTTAAAAAGTAGTTTGATGGTTCCCATCTTCTTAGATGCTGTATCTCATTTTAAGTTAAAATGGCAATGCAATCAAGCAAGACAGGAATGAATCAATTAGACAGTGATTATGGCAAAGTGAGTATTTAACTTTTTAGTGCACAGACAGGCCTAAAGAATTTGCCCAGAACTGATAATGCTAGGCCTCCAAATTTCTGCAASCTGCTGCAGTGCAATTAAGTGAACTGAAATAAAGCAGCTGTAAGGATCAGTTGCTAAAATGWGCTGGGTGATGTAACTGGGATGCACTGTTCTTGCTTTACCCTGGAAGCCCAGTAAAGCTAATGTCCAGGAGCACAGGTCCTGGTGGACCCAGCAGCAATGGGGTCTGTAGACCATAACACTCTTGTATTGATCCTACTTTCTCCTATGCACAAATAAGATTGAGGCCCCTTTKTAAATAACAAGGAATGAAATCCATATCTAATAACATATTTCTATTATTAAAATATTTTGAGCGTTATTAACAAAGCAAAATACATCAGAAAGTCTGTCTTTTCTGTAATCATGTTTGTTAAAATCAGATATTTGCAACGGAGTTTGCAATACATTAAATAGTTATCTCCCAGACAGTCTGAATGCCAGAGAAATGTGTATTTTATTAGTGCAGTGGAATGTTTCACTTCACCTGCAGTTCAGGCAAGACCTTGCCTTCAGGTCTTCAGGACTGAGATAATGCCAGTGTTCCTCAGATCCATTGCCAGTACATCCCTTGGTGGAGCGGGGTCAGAGGGCCCATGGGCCTCGTGATTAATGCAATGTCAATCCTGCCACCGCGTCTCTGCCAGCAACCTTACAATGAAACCAGACAGCTCAATCTCTACAAGACTTTTCCTGCACTGAAGCATGCTGGAAGGGAAAAACCTTTCATTCCAAAAGTGTTTTGAACTCATTCAGAGAGCAGATGTTGTTTATACGATGTGTTACAGGGAAAATATTTCCTTTTTTAAAGTTTTCTAAACTTATTATTGAGGGGGAAAAAAGCCTGGTCAAGGTTCAAGTTTGCTAAGTGCCAAATTCTTCCAACTTTGTAATTTAAATCATCAATCCATGTAAGTATTGGAAAGCTGGGTGCTTTGGATCCTTTTTATCTCCTGTTCTATCTGTCAGGCACAAGGATTTCTGTGTGCTGGAGGAAAAAAGTGTTGCTTCTCAGCATGGCATTTCAGAGAGAGAGGCAAAGAGGGATGTTTTCATTAGGCTCCCATTCTCTTGTTCTCACAGCATTTTTATTTTTGAGCTTCGAGCAAAACTCATAATAGGATTGCTTTCTATTTTTAGTCTTGAAGGCTTGTTTCTGCTATCACTGCTAATAGTTACCCATGAGAAATGTGTTAAATGAAATCTCGGTTACTTCAATAGACTTCTTAATCTGATTAATTGTTGAGTGAAGTGGATTTTACTTGCATACCTATATGTGTCTACACTCCAGAGCATTTTCTTCTTCTTCCATAGTATCCTGTCAATACTAGTCATTGACTCTGACTCAAACTCAAGACATCTGCTGTAATTGTAAGTTTTCTAACCTCCATTTTCATACTTTAAACTTCAACAGGGCAATATATAAAAAAAAAGGCTGTTTCAATATTGATGTAAAATATTTGGTCAATTGGAATTGCCTGTTGAAACTTAATTTCCAAAAGATAAATGCTATTGAGCACAAAATGTAAAATGAAAGCCTTCTACAGTTTTCAATTCCCTGGAGATGTGCTACCTTCTGCACAGAAGCCATGCTTCAAAAATGCAACACTTAACAGACAGGGCCTAACAAATGAATTTTCAGTCTTGTGTTTAAGTGTCATGGTCCYATGAAGAGCTCTGTCTCTTTCCATTATCTCAGCCCTGGTCTCAATAGCAAATTTCTGATTTCCTCGGAGTCTTTTCTAATGCTTGTAAAACAATGGCTGAGAGATTCATAAGCAATCTTTATCCCTTGCCTGTGAATATTGTTGGCATTATTTGCTCCATTTTATAGATGCAGTATTTAAGTGCGATATTTTCAAAAGTTACAAGTAATTTTGGGTRCTGAGCAGAAAATATCTGATTTTTTGGAGCACGTCTGCTCAAGGCAGAGCTCCTAGTGACTGCAGTGGCAGCTGAAGTCTGAGAATAGTTCTGGCTAGAAGGCACCATCTGATCCACCCCCCTGCTTAAAGCAGGGCCAATTTTGAAGTTATACCCAACTTTGAAATCAGATCAGGTCTTTCAGGGTCATATATAGTCAAATCTGGGATATTCCAGATGGAGATTTTGATGAGTACTTAATATTTCTGCAAATCAGGACCTGGAAACATAAACCCAAAACACCCAGAAAGTCATCCAGCAAGTTGATGTCATGGAGAAAGTGTGGATAACACTGAAGGAGCAATCTTCCTTGTCTTTCTGAGTGCTGAAAATCATGTATTGTGCTGATGGCAAGTATTGTGTCATGAAGTACACTTTTGGCTCATTTTTTGAGGAATCACCCTCAACATTGCGGCAGCTCATTTTCTCACAAGCAGGAGACTGGACATAACTGCATTTAGCCCAGTGCCCTGAAGGAAATGAGTCTCTGCTGACACTTAAGGGCTCTTAGCAASTCCCTTGTGCCTTTGAACACTTGTAGACTGTACAGCCTTGCACTTATCCCCTGTAATGGGGAATATGAGCTGTCTGTGGGTGGCTAAGGAAAGCTGAACTGCTGCTGTCATCCTGAGCACTCTAGTGAGCCCTCCTTCCTGCAGGAGCAGTGCCTTCCTGTTTTGAGAGAGACACTGCTGTAGAATATTTGAAGAGATACCATGGCCCTGAAAGAAGTCATGACCTTGTACAGATAGGTTCCCTACATTTCTTTGTGTGTTCTGGTTGGCACTGCTGAGGGACAGATGAGAGAGCTGGGGAAGAAAGTAAAAGGGAACACAGACTGTGATGAGCTAATTCACAAAAGTCTATGTTTCTTCAAAGACAGCTTAACTGCAGTGTATGAATGAACATGCAATATTTTAGGGAATTTGCCCTTTTCTTTTCTGTGGTAAATACATGGAAAAGAAAATGTGCCAGCCATGGCTGGGGAGCTGTGTGATGGCTGTGAGGCATGCCCTTAGACTGGTTTCTCAGGAATTATCTCCTGTGAGAGCAGACCTGGCTGCATTCCACGACAGACTGCTTGGCCATGAGGCTGCAAGGTGGAACCGTCTGCTCCAGTGAGGGGCTTGGAGAGCACAACCTCTCATGGTGACACTGCAGCCACAAGACAGTGCTGTGGCTTCTCACTCACTGTGCCCAAAGCTGAGCGCTGCAGGCTTTTCCCAAGCAGACCTGAGGCCAATTGTGGTGCCTGCGGTCTCAGCAGGAGGGATCTCACTGGGATTACTGTGTTCAGGGAAGGAGATCTGGCAGGTCTGGCACACCAGTGGAAAGCTGACAGGGCTCCTCCACTGGCAAAAGATTCCAGCTCTGGGGACCTCATAGAGTGGTTTGCAAAAAGGAGGGTGTAGAGCCTTGGCTGTGCTGACCTGTGCGGGGGTGGCTCCTTGAGAGACAGGCACTTACAGGGCTGGCAGTGAGTGGGTGCCAGCCTGGGCACAACTGCACGGGGAAACTGTCACACCCTCAGCACTGCAGGCACCTCACAGCAGTCTGTGCCTGCTTCTGCACTACCATGAAGATGGATTTCCACTCTAAATTCAGTGGGAKATTGTACACAGGGAGTGGAAAATACCAACCTTAATCATCCTAAGAATAATCTAATCAAAGAGGGGCAAAGGATGAAGTCAGATGTCATTGCTTCATAGAAGAGCTGAAAATGATAAGTGTAATGTAACTGTTTAGCAAAAAATTGTATTTCATCTTATTTTTAAGATACTTTTAAAAATTTCTAAACCTTCAGCTTTCTGTTTGGGCAAAAGCRGGTCTAATACAAAAGGGTGTGCTACAGGCAGTGGTCCAAGAGCACACAAGAGATTTGTAAAAATAATGCATCAGGAAGCTTGGTCCAAAAGCATGTTCCAGCAAATGATTGCACTGAAATTAATCACAAAGGCGAACTACAGGAGCCAGCTAGCGCTTTAACATAAACTGGCATTACTTTTTTGGAATGACTGGAGCTGTGCTGATTTATACCAGCTGATGATCTGGTCCACAAACATGTTCTTCTTCCAACTTTAATTATTTCCCAGAGTGKAAGGGTGTCTATGTCTATCTCTGCTCATTTAAGACTTCCAGATGCTAGTCTGGAAGTACGCTTACAGCAAGCATTAAATTGGTCATTTTGGATGCAGTACAGGCTTCCTGACATCCTCATTGGATCCACTTATTTCAACATACAAATGAGCTGGTTGCTTATGAGAACCTCTTTTAATTTTTTTTTTTCTTTTTTGGTATTGAAATTCTCAGTGAGCATAAATGAAAATGGCCCATTCCTATAATCCACAAGGGCAGACTAGGTTAATGGTAGTTACATGTGTATGTCAAATGGATGGGTATGTGAAGGTGGCTCCTTATATTTAGATTTGCAGTCCTAGGGAAAAAAAMCAACTCCCTGTTTATGAGCTACCAAAACCTTTGATTCCAAACAATTTAAAGTGGCATTTCTCAAGTCCTGTCTTTATGAATACGCCCTCTGAGTCTTTTTCACTGCACCTGTACAAACAGCAACAAAGAGAAAACATGTGAGTGTGAAAACGGCCTTGAGCTTCTCCCACCTACTTAATGAAACTTCCTTGCTTCTTTTGCAAGCAAATGAAAGACAATAAATTATGTGAAATGCTTTTTCAATAGCAGCAGGAGTGATAGGAGTGTCCTCATTTGATGCTGTAGGGGATAAGACTTATAAATGGTGCCATAAAATGTCCTTCTGGGTTGTGAAAGCTTACAGAGAATGACGCAGCTCAGCCAGCTCCTTAAACCAAAGTGTTCTGGGCTTGTCATGTGTCTGATCTGGTTTGCCATGACAATGGGCTTAAATTTTTGTAGCTTGACTAGTTTGAGCAGAACAACACAGATTTATAGCAACTCAGATTCTGGACAGAAATCTCTGCATTTCTACCCCAGTTAGAAGGATTACCAGAAACCTTCGCTTCTGCCTTTAATATTTGAGATATTGCTGACAATCTTTTCAAGCAAGTAAACTTTAAACCAGATACAGATCATTCAATTAGATGCAGTTTGGATTATGACTTTGGACTGGAAAAGAACAGGTTGTACCAGATCCAGAGATCTTGACTTGACTAATTTAAACCAGGTAAAACCAGGTTGTTCTAGCTGAAAGTGAAACCACCATTTTCAGTTTCAAATATGCAGTTCCCCGAACTGGGAAACCCTTGGCATTGAGTGTCATAGTGAGCAGGAATTTCTGAAAGACAAAGGTGCATCTTTTCTCTGGGGCCTCAGCTGAAACTCAGGGAAGGGATCTAGACTAAACTGGCTGAGAACTAAACTAAAACCAGCTCTGAAATAACCTATTTGGAACATCCTATGTAGAATGGAAAAATAGAGTAATGTTCAGCTAACAGGATTAAGTCTTAGAGGTCAGGAGGCGTATGGATAAAATAAGAATTGCCAAAAGACAAACTTGGTTGGATTTTTCAAACACAGCTTAATCAAATAGAGATTTTTTTAGCCACACAAACAAAAAGATGATTTATAAGCACTGCTCAGCAAAGATGGTGAAGTTAAGGATAATACAGATAYGGCCCCAAGATGAATACTTTGGCTCAGATTTCAACAGGGATGATGATGTTAAACAAGGCTGTGTTGCTAATGGGAATATGTGAATGGAAATGGAATTAACCACATCTAAGGTGGACGCCAAAATCTGAGGAGATTAATGTGACTGAGTCAGCTTGCAGCAGAGGCACATCCTGGAAAAACCATGAAAGAACTGGTTAAAGAAACTGCAAGTCTGCTAACAAAGATTTTGAATGTGTTTATTGGAGATGAATGCTCTTCCTTGAAAAAGCAAGCATTGGATCTAATTTAAGCAAAAAAGAAAAGTCTTGTCAGCCACAGGTCTGACATCAAGAATATGTGAAATGTCAAAATATATGTTGGATATAAACAAATAAGGACATTAATGGAAATGAAATGAGTAGGTAATGTCTGAATTACCTGAAAAACTATTTTTATTTTTAAGAGAATGAGATACAACTCAGTTACTAGGAAAGTGYTTGACTCAGTGCTGCATAGGAAATTGCTCATTAAGCTGGAGAAAATTTGGATTAGCTGAAGAATTGTGAGGTGGAAAAAAATGAAAGATCATGTTGAAAGGAAAAATACCAAACTGAAAGGAAGTTACCAGTGGAGTTCTTCCAAGATGTGTCTAGGGACTGATCCTATTTAACATTTTTAACAACTTTGGCAGAAAAAGTAGTACTGTGCTCATGAAATTTTCTGATAATGCAATATGTAGTGTGAATGTGGAGGAGGACAGTATACAGGAAGAATTGGATAAGTTTCAGGACTGGAATAATAGAAATAGGATGAATTTAAATAACTAAAAAGGTGAGGTCAGGCACTTTAGGACTCATAGTTTTTCCCTGAGCAGGAAGCTATGAAAAAAAGACTTGAGAATGGACTATTTGATTACCAGATGACACAATATGTGATGGACCCACAGAGAGTATAAATGTGGACGGATGTGTAGGGTGGGGAACCTGCAGCAAAGGTAAGTATGGGTGCCATTTTGTGACACAGATTGCTTCAAATGGAAACAATGAGTCCTGCATTTCTGGAACATCCATCCTTTAATTAACATGCTCTTAAGACAGAACATTATTAGTTTATGGAAGCTGGTACAGCAAGGGGGTTGGAGGAGATGGAGGCAGCAGTCCAGGAGAGATCTTCTGGGTCTGATTTCCTGTACAGCTCCTCCACAGCTTAGACACTCAGCTTGGTAGAGTCATCTGCAGACTAGCAGGAGCTTGAATCCTACTTTTGATGAAAGTGAGCCTACATTTGTAAGAAATATCATTAGCTGTTAATTGCTTGACTAGCTCAAGCTCCAAACGCATTCTTGTCTCTGCAGAAGCAAATGATCCCCATGAATGCTGTATCTCCTGTATCAAATCTTGTTTGGTAGTGACTCTTGACTTTTGGGCAGTTTTAACAGCGCATCTGGAGGCAGTTAGCAGATATTATTAAATCACACTTTCTCTTTTTATGGGTAATTTTCCTCAGATATACCCCAAACATGCTGAATATGTTCTATAGAACCTTAATCTCTATGATTTTCATTATCAAAATACAAGACATTTTTTCAGTATCTGGGCTTTCCAACAGCTTACCACCATTTCTCCTCTGTGTAGGGGCCTCTGCAGCTCTGGCCCACGGATGGGCAAAGGCCAGTGGGAAAGGTCTGTGCTCAGCCATGTACTTCAGAATCTTGGGAGAATCTTGTTTGCTACAACTGTGATTTCTGCTAAATTGATTTCTCTGCAGTTCATAATCAAGACAAAAGAGCCCTCTATTTGATAAGTACTCTCTATTTAGCTGTGAGAAAGTGCTCAGATGAAGGTTTCTGCTGTCCTACACTTAATTTAGGTAGGACTGCTCCATGAACCTATTAACTTATTATTTAGACACTGGATGGGCACACTTCCAGTAGATGAGTGAATGTTCGCATTTTTTATTTGCTAAAGATTTCTTTGACCTTGGTGAAAACTGAAAGAGAGGAAATAGCATTCGAGGAGGCAGAACTTAAAATGAAAAACACATGAAACAAGAACTCCCTGAGGAACGGAGGAATGGAGCACTGGCCGAACTTGGGGGTGTTTGCTGTTCAGCAGGCTTGCCAGGACATATGCAGAGCAATAGCTGAACTTCAAATTCTCTATGTGCAAACAAAAAAAAGAAMAAAAAACCAAACAAACTTAAAAGTTTAACAATGGAGGTTACATCCCTGAGATGAAAACCTTTTCTCCTTTTAATTACAATTTTTAAAATGTGGGTTGTTTGGTGAATTCACCAATGGATGTTGCTGGCTTCACATATGTCTTTCATTTTAAGACACCAAATTAAGTCACAATTGATTTCTATGGTCACCTTTTTTAAAAGAGAGCCTGCTTAGTGAAAGGCATGCATTTATGACTAATTTAAATTATAGAAGATTTGTTACAGTGGCCCACACCTGTCACAGCCAGTGATTTATACATCTACTGACTTGCCATGTTTGCCTATGGCTAGCTTAAAATTACAGATGTTGTACACACAGACTACACAGTTACAATACCAAAAATATCCACAAAAAAATTGAATTTTCTACATACCACAGTCCACAGAACTTTACAGAGCAGGAGCTTCAGCTCACATCGTGTTTTTGCACAGGCATGTACTTGAGATCCATTTTCTCTGGAATATAAGGCTTACTTAATAAGAGGGAAAAACAGAAATATTTTGCTGACTGAAATAGTGAATATGGTTCTGATTTGCTGCTAACGGAGACTCATCTTTCTGTGGCTTAATCTTATTTCAAATCAGGAAAGAAAAGTGACAGAAAAACCCTTTAAAAATCTCTGGCAGAGCCCCCGGAACATGGCTCATGAGATTGCAGCAGTACAGCAGTGACAGGGTACAGCCAATCTGCTGCCTGCTGCTGATTCATGCCCCACAAAAGACTGTCTGCRGAAGACAGTTTGATAACTGCTGATCTTGATCATAAATAGTGTCTGTGTATACTCTTGAAACAAAATTTTTACGCCTTCAGTGAATAATTTTAACCTGAATTRATAACTACCTTAAATAATTCTGTGAATTAATTTAATTATTTTCTGCAAATAACTTTAAATTTGTCTTCCTTCAGCCTGAGTAAAGCTTTTCCTCCAGTGTTCTTAGCAGGCTCTAAAAACCCAAACCCAACTCATTACTTCAGGCTAGGGGAGAAGAATGCAGAACATCCATTCCTATCTCCTGCCTCAGCCACCCAGCTCCCTTCAGATTGTGAATTCTGCAGACACCCTGGAGCAGATGGCCCCATCCAGTGGGCAAAATTTTGCCTGCCTGGAGACCCACCACCATCAAGCAAAGCCAGTAAACCATTGTAGCACCATCTCCCTGAACTGATAGTTCTGGAGGGGTTTAATACTACACACCAGTCACCTTGAAGAAGAAAGGTATAAAGTAAAACATTGCATGCAAGTAAATAAAATAAAACAGAATAGAAAAAAACCCAGTATTTTTCCCTTAAAAAAGAGTCTTCATGTTGTAATTGCTTCATGTTGTAATTACTTCATGTTGTAATTTTTTTTTTTGTTATGGAGATCAAATAAACAGTCTTTTAACCAAGTTTTATGGGACTAAACAGACTTAAAGAACATCCCTGGCTGACTCAGTGTGCAGTTCTGGATTGCATAACTCCCATGATCTGTCCTTTCTGCTTTTTCCATTCTTCTCTCCATTGCCCTCACCCCTGCTTCATGAACTGACAAGGCTCTGGAGTCTGGAGTTTCCTTGCTTTTTCTGCAGTAGCAAACTCTTGTCTTCCTCTCCATCACCTTTCTAGATGCAGTGTCACAAGGAAAGAGGGCTCATGGTCTGTGGCAGTTTATTTAGTTAACTCTCAATGGGAAAAATATAGATGGGAATAATCTTTCTGGGTTCAGATAATTACCTGTACATCAGTTTCATTTTTCTTGTTGATATGACGTGTATAACATTTAAGGTTTTTAGACATTTACATCATATTATTTGATATATATAGCATCTACAATGTAAATCATAAACCTAGCTGTGACATCTCACATACCCCTATATTGAATTTCAATACATTGTCTTGTCTTTTAAAGCATTGTTTACTTTTGTTTGCATAAGGCTTAAAAAAACTCCTATGATTATAAATATTAATACAAAACTTGAATGTGAGTAAACATAAAACAATACTCTCTAAGTCTGTATCCACAGTACAGTCTCAGCTAAATAAAGGAAAAACAAAATATATTTTACTGTAACTAAAAGTTTCAAATTAATGAATGTTGGATATCTTGTTTGGCTGAATGAGGCTGGAAGCCAGAGACACTTTCCTTTGGTTTTTTTCTTTTGTGTGTCTTCAAAATGTTCTTATTATTGAATATCACATGTCTTGCTGAGTTTCTAAATTCATGCACATTTCCTGCTAAGAACATATGGAAAAGAGTAGATGGTTCAGAGTGAAATCTGGATGACATAATAAACCGTGAGAGAGAAACTCGAAGGATTAATACAGATCCAAAGACTGAAACTATGTCTACTGYTAAGCACATACCACCATTTTTTTATAGCACAGACTTTTATGAGGTAAAAATAGGAAAATGCAAAAATCAGAATGTTACAGAATGTTAGGATTTTGTATATGGGTATTCTGGATGCAGTGGCAATTTAGAAATGACAGTTCTTAAGCATGTCCTCATTTTAGTCAATGGTAAGAGTGGGCAGAATCCATGTAAATTTCAAATGTGATTGTGGTCCATTATCTTCTTTTTCTAGGCTCTAGYTTCCTCTCTGCAAATGGAAAACTACCAGTGCTCTCCCTCACTAGCACAGGTGAAAAATGCAGTGTCACAGATTTGCTGCTGATGGCAATTTCAGGCCAGCTGGTGAATGCTGCAGTGATGAGCATGGGACAGTAACAGATAAGAGGTGGTGCTGCTGCTCATTACATTCATGCCTAGAAATGCATATCTGGACAGACCTTCAGCTAGGACAAAATGGTTTATCTAAATATCTGATTTTCATAGAGGTGTTGAGCTTAAAGGAAGAGGCCCCAGCTCATCTCCCCATGTGTCTGTGCAGAGTTGGACTCTGCTGATGTGCTCACAGCTCAGCCCTCCTTGGCTGGCCACACACAAAGGATGCCATCCTGTTCTCCTGGGGCCACTGCCAGGCTTGCTGCCAGAAATAACATTCAACTTATCCTGGTACAGCTGCACTCACATCTTCTCTTAACCTGACATGATGATCACTCCCATGTCTTTTTCTGTGATGGTACAGGAAAACCTCTCAATGAACTAAGGACACTTCCAAGCTATTCTGTGAGGTCCTTACCAGCCACCTTAGATTGTGCAGGGAGAGAAGGCAGTTTGTCAGACCAATTTTAGGCTTCTCTCTTCACATGCAGCGGGTCACCATCAGGAGGTATTTGCTGCTCTCAGTGACTGTCAAAGAAGCACAGGGCTACAAGGTTTGTCCTAATCCAAACAATTCATCTGACTTTCAGATTACTTAACCAGAAGAGACAAACCTCACTGCAAGGTTGCCTAAAATTGCAAAATGTATTGAACTGAATTAAAATCTGCTCTAAACCCAGCATTTTAGTAGCATGTTTTAAAATTTCCTTACTGAGATGATTCTCAGAGTTGTGGGGCACTTTGTGGCTATGAGTACTGGAAGAAGACAGCAGATGAGTACTGGAAGAAGACAATAGCACCCACTGAGCAAACAGTGGCTGTTCTTTTCTGAAAGGAAGGCAAAGAGTGCAAGCCCTGATAGGAAATGCAATAGGGATTTTCTAGGACAAACTGCTTCCTCAGCTGAACACAGAACAAAGTTTGGAGAAGACATGATGTGACTTTTTCCAGGCAGAGCTGAGGGAGTGACCTGGGAGGTTGCTGTGGGAAAGGTCCAAGCGAGATCAGGAAGGCATGAGAGAGGTAAACATCTGTCTGGATCTGTTCTGTCAGGAGCTTGAGGATTAATGCGTTAAAATTTGGGTGCAAAGAGTAAGCAGGAGAAGAAAAAGACTTGAAATCTGCAAAACAATTTGSCAATCCAAGTCCTTCTGTGCAAGTACTTGGAGAGCATGGCAGCATCCCATCTCTTCCTAAGCCCGGCTAAGGAAGAGCTCAGGGGTACATGAGCAAAGGCCTGCCTAGTCTGTAGAGGGAAAAGAGATATTGATTGTCCCTGGTGTCCCTGCCCATGGCAGGGGGTTGGAACTTGGTGATCTTTAGGGTCTCCTCCAACCCAAATCATTCTATGAGTCTTTCTGAAAGAAAGCTTTTTCTCTCTTTAACCCCTCATGTAACCACTGCAGATGAAAAGATATGCAATTTATTGCATGAGGAGAGCACAGCATGGATAAGGAGGAGAGCTGAGGCCACATGTTGAAAACGAGCTCATGGTTTGTACAAGCAAATTCAAATTTGGTCTCTAATAATAATGAGTGGATATTCCCTCAGTTTTCTCTGTGTCATAGGGTTTAATGCATCTCATTATGCCACTAGGGAAAAAAAGACTGATGTGTCTATTTCWTACTGTTGGTCATAAAGTAAGTGGGGTTCAATAACTCCTCACTATAAGGAAGAAGTTCAACCTCTGCTGCAGACCTGAGAGACTGACTTTAAAAGTGTTAAAYTATTCACTTTTTAAAATGAGAACCAACCAGACATCTTCTGTAATAAGAGCCTTTCTTTCTTGTGCACTTTCCAGGCTAAGGATAATARGGCTCCTTACAAGGGGAAGGCACTAACAGGAAGAACTTGAAGCTGTTACAAATAACATAGTGGAAAATTTCCCCAGGCAGCTGATCTAAATTTGATTTTAAAAAAAACCAACCCACTGTGTTCAGTATGAAACTGCTTGTAATTGTAGTCCTAGTAATCTTTTTCACAAGTTATTGAAAGGAGTTTTTAGTCACATCATGGTGAAGTTGGAAATAAAGACTTTGGAAAGAAGGGAAACAAAGATCATTCTTATCTGGCTTCCTTCTTAGAGTGTCTCAGATTTTAACACAGCAGCAATAAAAACATTCTATTATTTCCTGCTGGTCGGCAAAAGGAAGCTGTCCTGCAGGATCTGTTTCCTGGCCATCAGAAAACACCRGTATAGTAATAACACCTTCAAGTTTACACAGGCAAGGATTGATTGGCATTAACCTTTTGCAGCTTACTAGCATTGCCCAAATCCTGGTACTTATGGAGTTGAAGTATAGAAAYAAAATGTTTAAAGTTTGTATGTCCTAATCTCCAGTCTATTTTCCTGAATACAATTATCCATTATTTTAATTCCTATTCTTTGCACCAGTGTTATGTCAGAATGGGCTAAGTCCCTACTGCACCAAAATGTCTGCTTTCTTAAGTGATCATTTTGCATGAGGAGGGTCTAAAGGATTTATTGAAATTGTTTATCTGTGCTGATTACAGTAGAGAAACAAAAAATATATAAAATCAGAAGTTAATCTTGGCCAGGAAATAAGTAATATTGAGTCACTAAACCTGGCAAAGGTGGCTGTTTAACAGAAGCTGTTCTGAGCCAATTCCTGTGTATACTCCAGTGAAGCACAGCCATGGCATTTAATTTAGGTTCAAATGCCAAAATAAACATTTAATTGACTTTTCTTTTGCATTAAGATTTTCTTAAGTTTGGCCACATATTGCTATAGGTACTGCTATAGATACTACTAGAGACTAAGTATGAAAGTCAGGCAGTGCTATTTTCTGTGGGAAAAGAGTGCCATTTCAAAGCTATCCTCTCTGCTGCAATAAAAAAAAATAATAGCAGCAAAAAATGTCCATAGGGAGAACTTGGAGAATTTTTGTTTCTTTTCTGCATCCAAGGGTGGGAAGTCATACAATATTTKGTTAACTGTCATTGTGGTAAAAATGTGTCCAGGAACATAGTTTTTTATCAGGCAATAGATTTTTACATTTGTTTTAATGTTTTATATGTGTAAACTTATTCTGAGAATCAGTCCCACTAAACTTTTCAGCCCTCTGTTACTCTACTAATGCGTCACAGAGAAGTTATTCTCAGCTTTCACTGAAGCCATTTGTATTTCTAATCCACTTCAGTCTGGGAAAATAACACCSTGCTTTAACTAAGAGAGCAAAAAATGTAAACTAACTTCAGAGAAGAGCTAAACCCTTTCTCTCCATGAAGATTCATATGCTGAGTGATGGGCAGCAGAAATCTCTGATACCTCTCCTGGACAATATGTTAGCACTGACTTGTTATACGAGGGTGAGAGTGCRATGTTAGGGGGCAACTGCATTGAGTTTTGCTGTGATTTACATCCACAGCCCCGAGAGGAGAGCCTTGTCCCTCATTTTCCCAATGCRTCTCAGCTGCCTCCAAAGAGAATAAATTTTGCTAATCTGACATCTCAGAAGCACCAAAAGGGAGATTTTCTAAAATTGTGTTCACAGGATCCAGTCTGTTTCTGCAACTTCTATTTGCTTTCCCTGAAGATCTCACAGTTTTAAATGCAAAACACTGTTCCTGGAATATCTTTGAAYCATAGGAAAGGGTATACACATTCATTGATCCACTGAGTCCTTATTTGAGATGGGGTAGCTGCATATTTTGTGAGTTAAGAAGCTGAAAAATTAGGATACCTAGTAAGGAAATCTTAAGCAGACTTCAGAGAGGCAGAACACAAAGAGAGCAYAGCTGGGCCTCTGAAAATGCACTTCCTAATCTTAAAAAACAAACATGCAAAAGTGGCCATGATAGCTATTTCATGTTGCTCTTGCAAGATGTTTCCAGAGATTGTGGTTTGTWTTAGCCCCATGAGTTTGGTGCAGAAGCTTTGCCGGCAGCGAGGGCTGCAAGCTGMAGCTGGCAGAGACCATGACAGGTCACTGCTCAGGGATCAGAGTGCAACAAGGGGCACTCTGTGGATGTGGAAGTGGGTGTTTCTTGGCATATTTACAGATACCACTCTCAGGTGTGGCCCCTCTCATCAGACATGGATGCYGTCTGAGGAGGCAATTCAGGAAGGAAGCCTGAAAGCATGTGGGTGTGAGTCCTGCCCCAGGGAAAAAGGGGAATTGTTTATTTCAGCAGCAGGAAAAGAGTTGGCTCTGGGCATTTATTTCCAACAAATAGATTATTCACTAAAAACATGATTTTTGTTGGCCTGAAAATATGCTTGAATCAAAACCACATCTGTAAAGCTGTTTAAGCTGGGTTTTTTTTGTGGGTTTTTTTGCTGTCCTCAGAGGTAGATGTGTATAAATTTATTTCCTCAGGTCTAGGTGTGAGTTTGTGSATGGAGATGGCCTCCACAGTTAGCCAGAAATCTGAACATTCCTCAAATCTGTGCAAAAGTCAGCTTCAGCTCTCTCTTCTGCCTGAGGAGGTTTTGAGCWTGTCACTCCCCTGAGATGGACTCCACCGCCCTGCTCCAGGGCACAGAGTTCTAGGACACGTGCCACCCATAGTGCACAGGTGGCTTCAGATGGACAGGAGAAGAATTTAGTCCAAAAATACCTCCCCAGAGAGAGTGTTTTCAGGATATGTACACTAAAAAAATCKCTGGGAGCATCAAGGAAGGGGCAAATCTCTGTTGCTGTTGTGCTGGTTTCACACTTGATGGTCGAGAGAAGATGGCTCCAGAGCCGGTGGCTGTTGGGTGCTCACCAAAGAGGCAAGCAGATGTAGTCCAGGCCTTGTCCTGGTGGCTTTTCTAAGCTCTACAAAATGAAATAGTGGCACTGGGACCAGCATGAGTGTTCCACTCTGGTCTGGGGGCCAGGTGCCCTGCTGGGACAGCAGGTCTCTCACATATGGGGAGGATGCAGAGAGCTGTGTGATGAGGAAGAAGAAAGGTTCTGCCTCATCTCYTCTGTCACAGCTCTGTAGACTTCTTCAGTTCTGTTCATGCATTTCCAATTCATAGAGATGCCTATTTTTGGTTGATGGAGTTCAAATTAAGGAAAACCTTGTTTTCCTTTTAAACCTTTTTAGTTCTGGAGTTTGAACTGTCTGTACAACCTTTTGGGGCTGCATTGAAATTTATTTGCCGTAATCACTCTATGAATTTATTTCCACTGAATGATCCTTACCCAGACTCCCAAATTTTTGTGCCTAGTTATGCTGAGCCAGCAGTCAGCTGACTGAGCTTGTGTAACAATATTTTTCTGTAAGCTTGTAAGATCTGTGTCCCTTGGTTTCTGGCTGCTGGATTTTCTTGGCTGGATATTAAGGCATTGTTAAGTGCTGCCTTACTGTTCCTTTCAGATTTTGCTGACATAACTGGTCCTGGTGTCACCAGAGGATGCAAGCCTAAGTCCCCTCATTTTAAAAGAGGCAAAAAGTTTCAAAMACAGTCTTTTGACCTTTAAAGCAAACTACAAAGACAGTCTGTTTCCTAAGGCTTTTTGGGAAGAATTGAGGGAATGAATGGGACAGGATATATTTTACTGCTTTGAATTACTAGCTGGCTAAGTTAATTTAATTTTGTTTTGCGTGAGCTCTGCTATGTTGGACTTGTATTTTAAATAACTGGTAATGTGCCAAAAGCTATGGATAGCCATTGTCCTTTGTATTTTAATTGTACTAAATAAAATGAGAACAATGGGAACGAAAAAAAAAGCCCCAGAGGTGGGTCATAAATAAACATTATTTAGTTTCTAACAGACACGTTTTATTTTCCCATTTATAATGGAAGACATAAACAAGGCATTCAAACATGTCCTGAACAACTGAGAAACAAACAGCCCTGGGTCCATTACTGTCTGAAACAAAGACTTTTAAATACATTTTCCTGAACAATTAATAAAAATGAATCTTTATTCTTCAAATGATTTTTATCTTGTTAATAGAATAGACAAAATGAGAAACTAATGAGAAATTAACAGGACTTCCAATGCAAACTATTGATATGTGACATCTGGCCAGCTGAATACAGAGTTACGCTTTAAACCAGAGAGGAAAAGAAAAGTTCATACTGTATTTGACACTCTCCAGGAAACACAGAAAAAGCTCAGTATGTTGTCAAAGGAGAACTCGGTTTTGAAATTTTACACGGAGCCAAAAAGCTTCTCATTATTGGTATAATGCAATGATTGTGGTAAAACAGCACCATTAATTTCTTTAATGCATTGCATCTAAAGCCAAATAGGTTGTTGGGGTGGGTTTTAAGTGTTTTCTGGAGGAGAAAATACTGACACTTCTACCTGTCATGTTCTACTGACACTTCAATACTGCCATGTTGCTGACAAATTTCATCTGCTTCCCTCTGCCTGATTGCTCACTCTGAGCAGCCTAAGCAGCCTAGATGCAGCACAGGAGTCGTCTCCCTTGCATGTACTGCTACTCACAGCCAAGTCTCCCCGACCTCTGTAAAAGCCCTGTCAAATCTGACAACAGCCTGGGGTACTGGCATCTTATCCTGTGTTTGTTGTGCTTCTTTTTGTCAGTAATTTTTTACTCTCAAATCATCTATTTCATTGAATCCCATCCAAGCTGGTATGATTTCATGAAGCTGGTTTTGCTGCATTGGCATGTTTATTGGTTGCTTGATCACATATAGAGGAGGGTGTCTAGAGATCCATGTCTAGTACCTGTGAGGGACCACTTTGCACTTCCCTGGTTATTCTTATAGAAAACTCTCACATTATTTGTGGGGTCAAAATATTTGTGAATAAAATAGCAGAACAAACAACCTATTGTGKGGCAGGAAGTATGAAATCTGCAGAAATGCCCTCAAGTTTTTTGTTGGTTCTTTTCGTCAGGGGCACCTGTATAGGGCTAAACAGCATATAAATCTTGTRCTATTTGCATTTTACCCCCAAAGTCTTCTAATGAGTCTGTGCTTTATTTTTATAAACATTTTATAAAATAAAATGGAGCCTGGAGGCTTATGTGTGCTGGCAGACGTAATCTTTGGTTGAAATCATCTCACATTTCATTAAAAAGAAAAAAAAAATAATTTCCCCATTGATATTCCAAGAATGAATTTTCATCTTTGTTACATGGCTCATCAAACAAATGGTTCCAATTCTTCAGATTTAATGCTAGACAGATGTTGTGTTAGACAGATATTACCACATGTTTTGGAATTCTACATGATAGAGGATATATTTTTGCAGGCTGTGCTGCACATCAGACAAAAACCTTATCCAAGAAGATATAAAATAACAATTGTGAAATCTTAGTGTTTAAAAACCAGAGATGCTATTGCACATTTTTGGCCAGTGTCAGATGAGAAGGCAGGCGGCACCCTGGAGCAGTTGGTGCATAAGTTCCTGATTGCAARCTCAGGGCTGCAAGCTGATTAGCACTCTGGCCCCAGTCCAGAAAAGCAGTTAGACTGAGAAAGTCTGTAGGAGTTGGGTGTTTAATACCTTCAAGCTTATTTTGAAAATCTTAGCCTTAAGCATTTACTTCCATAGGTGATGCACATGTCTAAATTAAGCTGGTTKCTGGCAGAGAAGGCTTATCACCTTCAATAGCTGCAAGTCCCATTCACCTCTTGGTGTGGGGAGAACCAGTGATGCTGGGCACTACTGGCATTTTCCTTGGAAGCAGAAAACCTCTACAGGCTCAATGAAGTGGCAGAGCCTGATGACAAACACTGAGCACTCCGTGGCATTGTGAGAGAAGAAGAAAAGCCAGAAAATCAAACCAAGCCAGTGAAGAGAGGCAAGGAGCACTGCCCAGAGCCAGGACTGCCCCATGGAACTGCATTGTCCTGATACGATTTTGATGAAAGTACTTTAGCTTCTAAAACTCCCACCTAGTCTCCAAGAAAACAATGCAATTTCTTCATCTCTTCCTTTTTTTGTTTTTGTTTT